>NW_025999873.1:163870-188671 GCF_001458135.2 Marmota marmota marmota
GAATCAAAGTGTGGAATATGAATAAATGTCAAGAAATTTGTATGTTTTTGAAAAACAAACCCACAATAAAAAAAATTGAAAAAAAAAAAAAAAAAAGGAAAAGCTTATCAAAGAGGGAAATCAAATCAAATTAAACAACAAAAATAAGCAAATATGGCTTGTAATACAAACAATGTCTCAATAATAACCCTGAATGTTAATGGCTTAAACTCACCAATCAAAAGACATAGGCTAGCAGATTGGATTTTTTTTAAAAAAGACCCAACAATATGCTGCCTCCAGGAGACTCATTTGATAGGAAAAGACATACACAGTCTGAAGGTGAAAGGTTCCCTCATCATTTTACCCCTGGGATATACCTCATCTGCATTTTTCAAATCAGTGCAGTCTTATTTCTCTTTGGCCACATTACGTTGGAAGGAACCACTGAAGTTTTCTTAGCAGAGTAAAAACCACACAGGTCTAAGTTTATTATTTTTTATTTTTATTGTTTTGGTACTGGGGGTTGAATCCAGGGGCACTTTACCCCTGGACTATATCCCTCATCCTTTTTCTTTTGAATTTTGAGACAGATTCTTGGTCAGTGGCTGAGGACCTCTCTGAGTTGCTAGAGCTGCCCTCAAACCTACCATTGTCTTGCTCAAAGCAATGTTATTTGGAAATAGGAAAAAAACCCTATATTCAATGCCTGGAGAACAGATAAATTAAGCGTGTAACAGCTGCACCAATGAGAGTAGAAGGGTGATTAGTCACTTCTGTGCTGTGGACATGTCCCTATTCTGTCTGTTTTCAGACTTACATACACAATGGTATGTCTTTTGGTCTGATCCATCAAGATCATCAAGTGACATTGTCTTCTGTAGAGAGCCTGTGAGATTGTTAGATCCCACAGGATAGCCCCAAGACTTGGTCATGAGTGCCAACCCTTGATCTAGCAACACCAAGTCCAGCCAGTGGGCCCAGGCCAGCTCCCAGAAGTCAGAGGATGCTATTCTCTTCTCAGTACTATTTCAAGGATGAGTCCTGATAAATTCTCCCTAGAAAAGGGTTTCAAATTCATTAAGTAGAAAGAAAAAAGAAAGCATCTCCCTCCCAGACAGGTAGTCAAGACAAAGGCTTTACTAGATGTCAGAAGTTTCCTTACCTCTGGGCATAAGAAGTAGAGATTACACGTGTTCATATATGTCATTGGCAGAGCAGTTTAAAGGAATCAGAGACTGATACTGCACCAAATCCATTTCTTATAAGACAGTTGAACATTTACCAGCACCAATCATAATTCCTGAATAATAAATTGTGTCATTTCCAAAGCCTCTCTTTCTCATGGCTTAATGCTGTAAATACCACTACCACATCATTAAGCATTAGAGTATATTTTTAAGATTGTATGGACCTGTTTTCCTAGACTGCAATCCTAATTAGTCCCAAATAAAAGTGATTTGTTCTAAACTGGGTTGATTTTATTTCAATTGACAGGTCACAATAGTGGTTTGGGGCATGATTTGGGGATGGGTGCTGCTAGGGGTAGCTTGCCCCTTTTTGGCTCTGGCTGAAGCTCTCCTTTCACCTGGGCATGATTCAGTTCTACTGGACACACACACTTGCTGCTTCTGCTGCTATAAATCCCTTATAGCTTATACAGAATGTGTCCTCTTGGTCCATTCCCCACAGTCAACCTGTCTATTCTACATCCTGAACGTCCTTCACTAACAAACATGAAACGGGCATGGATGGCCAAATCTGGTCCAGGGGTAACAGAGAACATAGAGCAGTTGCTAAGGTGAGTTGATGTTCCCAGAGGAAAAGAAGCCAAGGAAACAGTTACATAACAAAAACACATTGATATATTTAGGATGTCCATACGGAGGGTCTCATTTTTTAAAAGGACTTATCTATTAGGTAAACCTGCATACACAAAATAGAAGTAACTACATCTGTATGTGAGAACTGTTTTTGACCTATAGTTTTTGTAGAGGACTAATAGAACCAGTTGAGAGGTGGAATGCTGTGGCCTGGCCTCCCATGGTGCATTGCTCAATGGGTAGGACTATTCCAGGGACCAGCAGGTACAGTGAAGCCAGGTCCACAGAAGGGAATTAAGCTGGGAGTTCTGATTAACTTTCTGCTTCCTTTCGAGATGTGTAAGTGTGGTTTCAAGTGGAAGTCAGAGTATATAAAGACTGAAGCTTTTTAAAAAAACTACTTAAAAGAGCAGGACCAGTGCTGCTATCCAAAACGGGTTCTTATTTTAATTCTTAATCTGTGCTTAAAATATGAACCATTCCCTGTGGTACATCTTAGAAGACCTAGTCATTGGCTGTGAGTTCCAGAGAGAGTTAAGCTCTGACCTGTCCGTGATTCATAGATTTGTTATGAAAACATCAGAACCTTCAGCCAGATCATTAAGGTATCTTCCTGAGGGTCAGAAGACATGAGTCTCCCACTTGAGTGTGTAAACGAGCCTTAGATAGTAATGAAGGGAGAAGGTTTGTGATTCTTCCTCACAGAATATTCAAGTTAGAATAAACCTCCACCAGCTCTCTGCCTTCACAGATCCAGGACCTGGTAAGCTCCCACAGTGAACCTCTGCTCAGGAAGTTTGTTCTCCACAAGGCAAGGGAAGAGGCCAAGATGATTGCTGGGATCCTTTTCAATCATAATTCAGTATTTAGCTGGGTGCAGTGGAGCATGCCTATAATCCCAGTAGCTTGGGCAGCTGAGGTAGGAGAATCACAAGTTCAAAGCCAGCCTTAGCAACTTAGCAAGGCCTAAAGCAAATTAGCAAAACCCGTCTCCCCCCAAAAAAATTTTTTAAGTAAAAAAACTCTCAGTATTTCTTTTTCTGGAATGACATATCCCGGCCTTATTTTTTATGTTCTATGATATTTCTATTGTCTCATGTATTTTGAAAAGCAAACTTTCCCAGGAGCTTGATGTTTTCTCCATTTCTATCAAAAAGCCAGAACTACTTGAGAGTGAAGATTAAAGTCTCTCACTTTTGTTGTTCTGAAAGAACAGATGAGAATGGCATTGGACTACACTACTGAAGAGAGCAGTGATTTGGAGTATGGTCTTTGACTACCTTGGAGCTATGGCTGTGCTTTTGCTCTGGGAATTTTCTGTGCAAAGGTGCAGGATGAGATTACCCAGGAGCTATGGTAATACCCAGCCTGAGGAAGTTCTGTGCAGAACAATAACAGTCTTGACCTTGAGCACAGATTGCTGGGGATAGAGAATTCTGAGCATCACAAGATAACCACAGTAGCTTGGAAACACTGCACACCACTTTAAATGTTATGCATAGTGGTTTCTTTATTGATGCCTTATTTGAAAACCTTGCTGCCTTACTGACCCATGGTTATTATTGTTGTTGTTCTTTTATCTCTTTCCTGTTTGGAAGCATGTGTGATCCTTAGAACTGGAAACATGTGAAAAGCCATACCTCCAACTTTATATGAGAATATATGCAGTTTGCAATTGGACAAGGTAAATTGATTTGTTCAAAATGTACAATTCATCCTTATTGCATCTCTGTTAAAACAATGTCGTGGGCTGGGGTTGTGGCTCAGCAGTACTCACCTAGCACATGTGAGGCCCTGATCAAACCCTGAGGGTTTGAGCCTCAACACCACATATAAATAAATAAAATAAAGGTATTGTGTCCACCCACTACTAAAAAAATATTTTAAAAACAAAATAATGTCCTACTGCAGAATCCCTCTGACTATATACCAAGTAAAAAGGTTCTGAATGATCAGAAATTGCAGACTAGCAATAGAAAACATATACTGGATGTGAGCTCCTGAGAAGAAAATGTCAGTAGTTAACTAGTATGGTCAATCCCACTCATTCACACTTCAGGTTGTTATATGGACCAAACAGCTATTAGAGCTGGAAAGTCTCATCATCAAACTTCATAGGACTTCTGCACCTTGAAACCAAAATATCTGTTCATTTGAATTTTGTTATTTCACATTCTCAATTTATTTTTCCATAAAACAAAATTAATTATTGTCTCATAATATATGTGTGTATACATATGTGTGTATACATATATCTCAATCCCCTCTTACATGAGATTTCTCTTTTTCTGTGGTTTCAGTTCTCAATGGCAAAGTGTGGTCCAAAAATAGTAAATGTTAAATTATAGAATAAACAATTTGTAATTTTTAACTTTCTCACTGATCCAAGTATCAGGATTAAATTTCACACCACCCCACTCCATCTTGCCTATGCTGTGAATTATTCTATTGTCCCATATATCAACAGTGTAGAAGTTAACCACTCAGCTATTTCATAGCCATATAGGTTATCAATCAACTGTGGTGGTATTACAGTGTTTGTATATAGGATTTGGTACTATCTATACTTTCAACCATCCACTGGGGATCTTGGAATATATCCCGTGAGGGATTTTAGCAATAAAAATGTATTGCTTAGAATTTTAGCAATAAAAAGATATTATTTGGAATGTATTCCCTGAGGGATTTTAGCAATAAAAAAGGCATGGCTAAAGTACCTAAAATATAGAAGTGCTAAAATTACCAGCAACCTCTTCGTACTGTAATCCAATGAGTATTTTAAGTCTTCTTCTGGGAACCAAAACAGAATTAGAACATGAACTTCTTGGAAGAAGTGTGTTTTTCCTAGGCTTCTTTGATGTCTCATCTGTGGAAATGTGGGATTGCTTAATTTACATTTTCCCACATAAACTACTCCTCCATTCAATTCCCTGAAACTGTTTACTTCTGCCCCATCTCAAACTCTGTGGATAAGGGCATTTGCTTGTAAAGCTCTCTCTTCCAAATAAGCTGCACACCACACTTGAATCTCTTTCAGTTCATTCTCCATGACCGCAGAATACGGCTCCAGTGTCAGTTCTGCTTTTCTTCCTGTGCCTGATTAAGTAAGTCTGTTCATACCTGTGTTCATCAGAGGTCAGCAGACATGGTTGCACAGAGTTTGGATGTCCTTGTTCTGTCGTCAGTCCTCTGTGATTTTATTGGGATGTTTTAGTATGGAACAAGGTACTCACTTCATTGTGGCAGGGAAGTATAGTGTGAAATACTCAGCGATTATGATAGGCTGGGATTTCCCTGTCTCTGTGGCACTAAGAAGCAGAGCAAATTCAGAGTATTTCCCCCCAAAATTAACACTGATCCACTACTCTCATGTCTATGTAATATACTACATCTTACTTATTGTATATATTATAATATATACAATAAATATTATATATTCATATATAGATATATGAAATAAGGAAACTCACTAGGCTGAAATGAAAGCCACCATTTGTATAGAGTAGAAATTTCTATGCAACCCATCCAATACAGGAGGGCATTCTGAATGAAGTAGAAGTTAAATAAATTTTTGAACTACAATAAAAATCTGACAAAAATAAATTTGCACTCTTTATTAGATCTATGCCCTTGCTTACAACTAGTGAAAGTAACTTTGCAAGTATGTTTAAAGACAAACTTTTATAAGACATATTTTTTCAAATTCAAAAATGAACAAAGAAGAAATGTAAAAGAACACAGTAACAATGATGATACTAGAATGAAACCTACACTTAATTTGTGAGATAGGCATATATCATTTTTCAAAGGAGTTAACAGACATCCCAATTTCACCGCTGCCCAGAGATATACAAAATTAAACTGAGTATCTTCAGATTTTAAATATTAAGTGGGGAAATTTTAGCTCATCCAATCCATCTAATTTACAAAATTCATGACTGGCTTGCATTTTAAATTCTATACAAATTTCATTTAATACCCTTAAGCATCATAAAATAGCAATAGTTGGTATAAAATATCACCATTTTTTAATCTTCTAAAAGATTGACAAATTTTGTTCAGCACAATATTATCCAGAATTAGACGTTGCCTTGATATATTTCAAAGTAATGTTGGTTGTGGGAGGCCATCCTCCCATGTGATTTGAGTTACCTCCCTGACTGGGTGAGAGGCACTTAGACACAGCTGTGTCAGAGCTATTCCCCACCCTTCTCAAGGTCTGAGGGCTTGTCAGTGCAGAGGCGTGCCTGGCCACTGCCTGAAGACCCAATCCATGCCCCTGACCTTGGGATGCTGCCCCCCTTAACCTTCATTAGATGGAATTTTCCCTGGAATTTTTTGTTCCCCAATAAAAGCCCACTCCCTGGCGTGTTTCTTTCTTTCTCTCTCTCTCTCTCTCTCTCTCTCTCTCTCTCTCTCTCTCTCTCTCTCTCTCTCTTTCTCTTCCTCTTCCTCTCTTCCTCTCTTCCTCTCTTCCTCTCTTCTTCTCTTCTGTAAACCTTGCCACCGCATTAGGTGGCTAGAGGCGGGAGCTAGGAGAAGCCGACCTGGAGCTGGTATTAAAGGTAATAAGAGTCTTGTCTCTTTAAACTCCCTAGCAATTACTCATGAATGGAACCTTCTTTCATGAAGCCAGCGCTGTGATGTCCAGTGATGTCCTATGAAACACAATTCAGCCAGTGGAAATTAATTTAAAATTATGTAATTAATGTTCATCACTGGGTCATAAGCAAAAGTCAAACATAGAATTGCTGTCAGTTGAAAAGAAGTACTAATAAGTATATTTTGAAAAAAAAATATTATTTGCTTTCATAAAAGCCAGGAAAGTAAATATACCGAATTCTGATTTTGATATAAATGCAATATTGAAACCTAAAACATAGTCATGAGTTTTAGTGGACCCGCTTCAATTCGCCATAATTTTTCAACTGCTTTCACGTGGGGGAGAAAATTAAACACCAATTATAAAAACACATGGGCCACCACCCTCTGACTCTTATGCTCCTAGCCCAGGACAGCTCGTGTCCCCAGCTCATCCGACGGGAAGGTCTCGTGCTTGGTCCATTCTGTCCTCAGTTGTGGACGTCCCTCTCTCTGCAAGTGTCCAGGGGATTTCTCCCAAGAAACCACCTCCACCTGCAATAGATGGTCATTTTTTTTTTTTCCTCTCCAAGTCCTGCTGAAATACATACGGAAAAAACAAATCCTTGGGACGGCCTACTTAAGGAAACGTCCCTGAGCATCTGGGGACAAAGGGCCCTCCTCGGCCGTCAGGACCTCCAACAGGCCTTTTTCTCACCACGGACTGGGAGCCTGCTGGACCCCTGCGGAGGAGATGCTTCCCAGGCTCATTTCTGAGGGATCCTGGAGCAGGGAGGCTCCACACGCAAGAGCATCGCCTGGGGCAGAAAGCGGGATTCGGCGCCCTCTTGTGGCCGTGGGGGCTTCTAACAGGTTGCTTCCTCACCGTAGACAAGGCGCCAGCCAGTCCCAAAACTGAACAGAGACTCCTCCTGGACATAGTCCTGAGGGAACTCCAGATTCGCCAGGGAGTTAGTACCAGAGCATAGGCGCACTGTGCAAGTCCAGCGTCGTCTGGCGGCGGGTCGGGGCGCAGAACAACGACTTCACATTGACTGTGCAAGATGACGACTTGGCCCTTGGAGCCAGCTTGCCTGCTGATTCTTCACTGGCCTTGAATTTGACTTTTACACCTAGGCGATCTCATTCATTGCACACATTGTTCATAATATTCTCTTACGATTCCTTTTCTTTCTATAAGGTCTATAGTTATCCCCTACTTTAAAATCTAATTACATTATTTGGGGTCTTCTTCTTTTTTTTTTTTTTTTTTTCTTTCTTGTTCAGTCCAGGTGAATGCTTGTGAATTTTGATCTTTTCAAAGCAAAAACTTTGAATCTTATGTAACCCTATAACATTAGTTTTATCCTCTATTTCATTTATCTCCATCTTTTTAATCTTTATTATTTTCTTCCTTCTTTCGGTTTGATTAGTTTTTGTTTTTCTAAGTTATTAGCATGACTAAGTATGGACCTGATAAGCATCTTTAAATGAACACAGAGTACACAAAAAAAGAAAATGAAAATATGTTCAGCATCTTTAGCCATTAGGTAAATGCAAATTAAAACCATAAGAAGATACAAGTGCATGCCTATCAGAATAGCTGACATAAAAAAGTCACCATAAGCTGGTGAAAAGGCAAAAAAAAAAAAATGGATCACACACACATTGCTAGTAGGAATATAAAATAGCACGGCCACTGTAGAGAACAGGTTGGTAAATTTTTAAAAAATAAAAGATGCCATTTGATACATCAAATACATTGCTGAGAACATATGAAAGGAAAATAGCACATTAATATTCACACACACTCAAAATATCCTTATACTCAATCTTTTCCAGCACCTTTATATGTAATAGCTAAGAATTATAATCAACCCAAATGATGTCCATTTGTAGATGACTGAACACACAAACTGCTATATCCATAACATGGAAAACTACTCAGAAATAAAAAGGAATGAAAATGCATACATACAACAACCTGCATGAATCTCCAGATAATTATTCTGAATGAAAGTAGCCAATTACAGAAGAATACATACTATAGGATTGATTTATGTAATATTTTCTAATGATAAAATTATAGAAATGGCAAAAGATAGTAGTAGTTGCCAGGAGGGAAAGTGGGGTGGCTGTTAAAAGGACGAGATGAAGGCTCTGAGGTGATGGAAATGTCCTGCATCCTGTATCAACATCATCCTCCTGATAGTGATATTGAACCACAGTTTTGCAAGATGTTACCATGGGGGGGGGGGGGACTGAGTAAAGGGTGAAAATGATCCATTGTTTTTGCAAATGTATGTAAAATAAAATGTTTATGTAAAATAGAAACAACCCAAATAGCTAACAGAGTAATTTATATTCTTATGGTATCTCCTAAGCAAAATGTGTTCTAGCACATATGTATGAAATTTTCTGAAGGAAAATACATAAAAACAATCAGGATGGTATGATTACAGGCGATTTCTACATTTTTAATTCATGTTTTAAATGATCATCAAGGCAAAACATAATTAGTTTTAGGCAATGCAAATAAACTTCATTCATTGTAATTTTGCAAAAACAAATTTTAAACTGCTTAAAAAACCAACAGTAAGAATTAGGAATCCTTACTGGAGGAATTGGATACCTCATACCCTGGAAATTGAAAATTTTACAGCTGGGAGTATAAAGTGATACGATCACACTGGGAAACAGTGTCATTGAAAATGACTTTAAAATTTGGGCATCCATCCATCATATGAGCCAGTATTAAACCAAGTGTTTTAGTCATCAGCCTGGGGCAGGACTGGGACAAATGTGTCCTGTCTGAGTTGAACCATCTGGAGTTGCACAAAGGAAGTGGATCCAGACTTAGAGCTCCAGGTACTTCTGAGATACCTTCCTGCATGGGGTTTCTTTGATCAGAACCAACCTTCAATTTCTGAATCACAGTATACATATTCAAGAGAGAACACCTTTGGAGTAAAACAAGGAGTAGACACTCAAAAGAGAATGCAGCCTATCTCCAGAGAAGAGAAAATCACCTGTTGATATGGGGTGTTAAGATTTATAGAGGGCTGGTGCTAAGGGCTGGACAAGAGGTAGAGCAGGGTGGAACTACACAATTTTGCACCAGTTTTTCCTTTACTTGCACATTTCCCTTATTTTACAAGGGCATAAGTCAAGAGCATGTTGCTGTACCTCAAGACTTACAACTGTGCTTTCTGCATTTCAATGGCTTGTGGGTGTTTGCTTTAAGATTCTCTTTATCCTAAATCCCTATCTCATCCCCCGACCACATACATACAGAGGTAGCTCAATGACTGTCATGTGACATGCTAAAATATACAGTTCAGGTTTACTGCCGCAGTCTGGCTGGGCATAATTCACGAGCCACTTATCAAGCACAAACGAACTTTATTTTTAGAACACACACTCCGCACCACACTAGCTCTTCAGGAATTCCCTCAGAGCCCAACTGCCACCACCGGCTTAGCCTCTCAACCCCCCACTCCTCCTACTCTTGAGGCCTATTGGCTGGGTCACGTGGGCAGAGCCAAAAGAGTCCCCCAATGAGCAGCTCCGAGGTCTGAAAGGGCAGGGAAACAGCCCAATGAACATCACCACAGAGGAGCCAATCAGCTGGCAGCTGGAAGTTTGCTGGGGCCACGGTGAGCCAATCAGCTGGAATTTTGCTGGGGCCCCTTTGGCTGTGGCTCTCAACATTTTTCCTAGCTTTTTACACTCCTCAGGAAAAGTCTGTCTTATTCTTCCTAAGAATGAATAAAGACAGCTATAGATTAGTGGGATAAAGCAATGTGGTTAATGGCTGGAGAAGAAAGACCTAGTCACCCTGCTTTATAAATTACCTCAACAGGTATGAAACCATGTGAGCACATTTTATGGGGAGAGAAACAGATTGAATTTGTGCTCAGGAATATGAAATCATTCTAAAATTCATTTCTTGAAAAAAAAAATTTAAAAGGAAAGCAATCAGAACAAGGCATCCTAGGGTAGGAACAGCTATGACATATTTCCCTGGGATCCTTGTACCAGGAGCCTGCTATTTATAAATACTTTCACCCTTCCCCTACCTTCATTCCCAATTTGCTAGCCCTTCTGTCTGAATTCTTGACAAGATAAATCCTCTTTGCCTTTGGTACAGTCACAAGTTGCTGACCTGTGTCAGCAGGTGAACCCAATCTGGAATTTTTCTCAAAGGGCAAGAATGAAACAATCATATTCATGAATTTCAGACACTCATTTGGAGGCTCTGGAAAAGGCCGCTTTCAGAACCTTGCAAGGCACTTGATGCTCGGGATGCAGTAAACAAGAGTTGGTTGCAGGGATGGACCCACAAACACATTCTGCACAAGATATTAAGGGCCCCCAGCAGCAGCAAGGTAAAGGCCCAGGAGAAAGGCCCCCCACCTTGACCATGCACAGGAAAAACGGACAGCCCCAGCTAGAGCAAAAGAGAAGATTGAAGTCAGGACTGAATATTCAGTATATCTTTCTATTTATCCTAAATCCCTATCTCATGCCCCACCATGGACAGAGGTATCTCAATGATTGACATGCTCACTAAAATATGCAGTGCAGGCTTACCTATTTTTTTTTTTACATTCCCCCAGAAGTACCCACCCCAAAACCTGGCCCTAAACCACTGTTGTACCTGCTTTCCCAGTTTACTTTTCTCTGAAAACTAATTCCTTCAGGCTGTTGCACAAATGGCACATGAGGCCTACTTCTAATAAAGCGCCTGTCTTGACCACCTGCCCAGACCACAGACTCTTCGTTCTTTTTCTTTCTACTTAAACTATTTTGAAGTCTTTTCCTAGAAGGAATCTTTCAGGATCTGGCCCTGAGATAGTACAAGAAAGAGGAAAGCAGGGGCTGGGAATGTAGCTTAGTTGGTACAGTGCTTGCCTCCCATGTACAAGGCCCTGCCTGGGTTCAATCCCCAGCACGAAAGAAAGAAAGAGGGGCGGGGGGAGAGAAAGAAAGGTGCCGCAGTCCGGCTGCAGCAGAATAATCAGGGGGGGTGACGAACAACTTGTGTACATTGATACAGCAGGAGTAGGAGCCGTTTATTGTAGGACAGGAGCAGTATTTATACATTCCACACAGCTTATCTAATTAACATAAACTAGATACAGCAGTCAACCAATCAGGAATCTCCACACTTAATGGCTCGCTTTTGTTACTTCTCAAACCACTCCCTCTGGCATTTTGCCAGGCACCATCCAGACTTGTTTACGAACTCTAACATTCCCCTGGCAAAATGCCAGGTGTTATTTTGACTTGTTTACAGACTCTAACAGAAAGGAAGAAAGGAAGGAAGGAAAGAAAAGAAAAAAAGAGGAAAGCAGCCCTGTCCGCCAACAGCTGTTCTGGGACTATGGGGGTAGACAAGGAATTGCTAAGATCAGGGCTGGCCCTCACAGCTAGGACCAATTGTCCCTTTGGAACATAAACAACTTCACAGAGTGTCAATATCCAACCAGGTCAACATGAAAGTACAAGTGATCAGAACAACAACAACAACAACAAAATCCAATCTGTCACTATGGCTTTACACAGATAAAACTTAGAGATAGTTTAATTCAAAGAAGTCACCAAACCTCACTTGTTCTGGCTTTGTAAGTGATTGCTGGTTCTCTCCCAATCAGCATTCACCTCTCTCCAGTCTTCCTTCTCCTAGATAAGATGCAATAAGGCCACCATCGATAGAATTCCCTGCTTCTTTACAGCACCTCTTTAGAAAAAAAGTTCCTCTGCCCCAAATACCTTAACACAATCCAAATCTTATCTGAGAGCTTTTTTTTAACACCCGTTTAACCAAGACAACCCCAATTTTGTCCATGGTGTTTTCCCTGGCCATAATGAATAATACACCCAAGTTGTTTTCAAACACAGTTGTGTCTTGATTCTTGGTTGTATTTTAGGCTGCAGAACCCCAACAGTATCCCTAAAAACCAAAAGAGGAGTCTGTGGAAGATGTCTGATTTTGTCTGGGAAATTCAGAAATGGCTTTATTGACTATAGACACCACTGAGTTGGCCCTAAAGCATGAGAAGCAGCCTTGGCCAAATTAAAAATAAGACTTGCTCCTGGAGGAAGTAAAGGTCTAGGTCAGGACCAAAGCCAGAAAGAGCCAGGGAGGGCTGCAGAGGAAGGAAGATGAGGAAGATCCCCCAATCGGTGCACCAGGCCTGTCAAGAATGGGGCTCAAGACAGAGGAGCCAGAGCCAGTAATGGTTATCACAGGCATGCTCCTCTATGCCCTAAAGGCCACTGTCTCATCTCAAAGGTGCAGTGGCCCTTCTGAATTATAGGATCTCTGTGTGGACTGACCAGCACAACCAGTCACACATCCAATCTGCCCCAGTCCATGTGATCATCATGAAAATCACCCTGGACAGTTTTAACGCTGGGGTTAGGAAGCCCTGCCTAAGATGCAGAAATAATTTTTACAGTGGGCTGAACCTGCTCAAGTCTGCAATTTCTGCTGGAAGCAGCAGGGCCCCATAGGTTGAGCTCCTTCTGACCTTAAAGGTCCGTGGAGGGGCTTCCCAGGGTCATGCAGAAGGGGAGGAGGGGTGACAGGAGGTGTTCAGGACCCAGTTCCTCAATCCTGCTTTCAACAGAGCATTTCCAAGTTGTCTTTGAAAATGCTCAAAGTCATCAAAGAAAAGTGAAAATACAAAACAATGACTTCAAAACAGAGCCTGGAGCTCTGGAAGCAGAGAGAGAGCCCAATGAGGGTCTTCCTAAAGAATCTACAGAGCCAGGGATCTGGGAACCGGCCCCTGAGGACAGAGGAGAGCAGTCAGATCTGAGGAAGACCAAGGCAGACTTGTCAAGACCTTGAGACCAGGGTCTCTGAGTGCCACCGAGGCTCCAAGGAGCTCATTCCGCGCACACCAGGCGGCCACCCTCTGCACCACGTTCCAGACTCAGAAGCCTCAGCACAGTGAACCCACAACCGCTCTCCCCACCCACACAGGTCAATTGCCAGCCTCAGACAATCAATGGTCAGCCCCGCCCACCGGGGTAACAGCGGGTCCACATGCTCTGCATTGAAAATGGAGGAGGAGTTGGATGCACTCCACTGTTGAGCCAGCTGTGGGGAACAACTGGGCCGAGCTTGGGGCCTGAATGGTGTGGCTGAATCGTGGGTCGCTAAAGACCTAAAGACCAGTTTCTTTGGTAAAAGGGATGGTCCTTGGACAGTTCGCATCACGGTAGAATCTACTCCAACTGTACTGTACCCTGGAGCAAGTCCCTTGGGCCTGCTGCCCCATCTGACACAGAAAGGGGTCAGAGGAAGTAGGGTCTAAGTTTAGGGACCACACCCTGGTCCAGGACGATCATAATGAAATAAATGAAAAATTATTCCATTATTGCAAAATGGAATGCCACCAATGAAATACAACCTTAAAAAACAATATCCTTGTCCTTGAAAAATTAAAATTGCCATAGGCTTCAGCAGTTCTACGCCTGGGTATAGATACATTAGAAATGAAAAACAGGTGCTAGTACAACCATGTTCACAACAGTATTATTCATAACAGTCAAAACATGAAAACAACCCGAATGTCCATAGAAGAATGGATGAATATACAAAATGTAATATTGTAACAGGGAGTTAGGCAGTGGGGTACTTTATCAGGTAAATTTTTAAAAAAAAATGAAATCCACAGACACAAGGGTGAAAGCATGGAGTAATAGAAAGCAGAGCTCCCAAGGGTGAGAGGCCCCAAAAGAGGGATGTCAACAGCTGTCTGTGGTCTAGGGGTTTTTAAAGGCATATCTGAAGACCCAACACAGATGATTGGTGGGGTGAGGGATGCCAACATGAACCAATTAAGTTCTTCATGCTCTGAGCCTAATAAGTCAATCAGAAATGCACAATTTCAATCCCTTATTTACATAATTAATTTACATAATTAAAAAGATGGATCTCACTTGCTGGTTCTTAACACCTATTAGAAAGAGGAACTCCCGGGGCTGGGGATGTGGCTCAAGTGGTAGCGGTACTGCGCTCGCCTGGCATGCGTGCAGCCCAGGTTCCATCCTCAGCACCACATACAAACAAAAATGTTGTGTCCACCGAAAACTAAAAAATAAATATTAAAATTCTCTCTCTCTCTCTCTCTCTCTCTCTCTCTCTCTCTCTCTCTCTTCTAACTAGGAAGAAGTCATTATGGTCAATGCTGGCAGGGGATTGCAAGTCACAGGCTGTCTTTCAGACCTTATGTCTCCTTTCAGGTTGGCATGATGTCCCCCTCTCCTCCTGGCCGTCTCTAAGGCCCTTATCCTGGCTGCCTATGGGAGATCTATTTTCCTGCCTCAGTATGTGCCTACAATGGAATGTCATTTGGCCTTAAAAATTCTGACACGTACCACAATATAAATATGAGAATATTGTGTTAAATAAAACAGATGCGAGAGGACAAAGGTCAGGGGGAATGGGGAGTAATGACGAGGGATGGGAATAGAAAGGACAGTAGAATGAATCAGACATAACTTACCTATGTTCATATATGAATACACGACCAGTGTAACTCCACGTGATGTACAACCACAGAATGGGAAGTCATACTCCATGTGTCTGATATGTCAAAATACATTCTACTGTCATGTGTAACTGAAAAGAACAAATTTTTTAAAATACACTGAGATTTCATCTCACTCCACAGTCAGAATGGCAATTATCAAGAATACAAGTAATGATAAATAGTGGCAAGGATGTGAAGGGAAAGATAGACTCAAATATTGCTGGTGGGACTGCAAATTGGGGCAACCACTATGGAAAGCAGTATGGAGATTCCTCAGGAAACTTAAAATGGAACCACCATTTGACCCACTTATCCCACTCCTCAGAATATACCCAAAAGACTTAAAATCAGTATACCTTAGTGACATGGCCACATCAATTTTTATAGCAGCCAATTCACAAAACTAAACTATGAAACCAACCTAGATGCCCTTCAACAGATGAATGCACAAAGAAAATATGGTATATTTACACAATGGAATACTACTGGGCTATAAAGAAGAATGAAATTATGGCATTTGCTGGTAAATCAATGGAACTGGAGACTATCAAGCTGAGTGAAATAAGCAAATCTCAAAAAACCACAGGCCAAATGTTCTTTCTGATATGCACATGCTGACTTCAACAGGCAGGGAAATGGAGGAGTGGAGGTTCACCCAGGAGGGAATGGGGGGAAGAGGGGAATTGGAATGGGAAAGCCACTAGAATGAATTCAACATTACATTTCTATGTTCCTATATGAATACTTGGCCAGTGTAATGCTACATATGTACAACTACAAAAATGGGAAGTTATACTCCATGTATACAGGATATGTCAAAACACAGCCTACTTTCATGTATAACTTTTTAATTAAAAAAGAAGAAAAAATGAATCAATAAATGGTATCAAACTAAAAAGTTTCTTCACAGCAAAGGAAACAATCAAGAACATGAAGAGAGCCTACAGAATGGGAGAAAATCTTTGCAACTTGCACCTCAGATAGAGCACTAATCTCTAGGATATACAAAGAATTCAAAAAACTTAATGCCAAAAAAAGTAACCCAATTAATAAAGGGGCAAGGAACTGAACAGACACTTGACAGAAGAAGAAATATGATTGATCAAAATATATATATAAAAAAGTTCAACATCTCCAGCAGTTAGAAAAATGCAAATTAAAACCACACTGAGATTTCATCTTGCTCCAGTCAGAATGGCAATTATCAAGAATACAAATAACAATAAATGTTGGTAATGATGCAGGGGGAAGAGGTACATTCATACATTGCTGGTGGGACAGCAAATTGGTGCAACCACTATGGGAAGCAGTTTGAAGATTCCTCAAAAACTTGGAATGAATCCACTATTTGACCTAGTTATCCCACTCCTCAGTTTATACCCAAAGGACTTAAAATCAGTATACTACAGTGATACAGCCACATCAATATTTATAGAAGCTCAATTCACAATACCTAAACTATGGAACCAGCGTAGGTGCCCTTAAACAGATAAATGGATTTTTTTTAAATGTGGTATATATACAAAATGGAATACTACTCAGCCATAAAGAGAAATGAAATTATGGCATTTGCCAGTAAATGGGTAGAACTGGAGACTATCATGCTAAGTTAAATAAGTCAATCCCCAAAAAACAAAGGCCGAATATTTTTTCTGTTATCTGGATGCTGACTCCAATAAGAGGATCAGGTAGGCATTTGAATCAAATGTATGATATGTCAAGATCATTGTATTGTCTTGAGCAACTAATAAAAAAAGAGGATCAGGTAGGGAAGTATTGAAGCACTTTGGATTAGACAAAGGGGAATGAAAGGGAGGGAGGGGAAATGGGAATAGAAAAGATAGTAGAATTAATTGGACATTACTTTCCTATGTGCACCTATGAATACAGTGTAATTCCACATCATGTGCCAGCAGAAAAATGGGAAGTTATACTCCATGTATGTATAATATGTCAAAACACATTCTACTGTTGTGTATAACAAATAAAAAATAAAGTAAAATCATACTCCTCAAAAAGAAACAATACTCGTCGATTGAATAAACCCTACCAATAAAATTATATGCCAAATGGTTCCAGATACATTACTTCTAGAAAATACAAACTAACCACTAACAACATAAAGCAGATGAGTGGTTTCTAGGTTGGGAAGTCAGAAAGTGATTACAAGTGGCCACAAAGAAACTTTCAGGGTGATGTATGTAAGTCTTCGTTATCACATAGAGGTGATGAATTTACATGTCATGATCAGTCAGATTTTGGACTGGGGTTGTGACTCAGTGGCAGAGTGCTTGCCTCACACCTGTGAGGCACTGGGTTTGATCTCAGCACCACATAAAAATAAATAAACAAAATAAAGATATTGTGTCCATCTATAACTTTAAAAAAAATATTTGTCAGATTTTACACTTTAAACATGTGCAGTTTATTGTATGTTCATTATAACCCAATAAAACTGTTTAGAAATACCTGACCTAATCCACCCACCACCCAGAGCTTCTCTCATTTATTAGTGTTTTGTATATTGAAGTATAACATGGAAAAATTCAAATGGGTAATATCCAAAAAGCAAACCAGAAAATAAGATGAAAACCCCAGAATGAGGCAATTCACACCCCTTTCATACCCTGGTCCAAGCCTGAGAAAGTAGGGTATCTGCTGGGCTCTCAGTAGCTTAGACTGCTTCCCTGAGGCCTCAGAAAAGCAGGTGGCCATGTAGGTGAGAAAGTGTGGGCACTTTTAGGGGTTCGGTAAAGTAATCCTTATTATTTGAGCTGACTGGAGACCTGAACCTTTATGAAGAAGCATAACACAGCTTTTCATAGGAAAGAAAAATACATTTCAACATCCCAACTACTGGGGGCGCTGCAGAGTCCAGTGTTGAGAGCTCTTATGACATTCTAATTCTTCTCCTTTTATGTCAGAATCAGGCAAAATTTGTTAGCCCCTGGCTCCTGGGAAAGAGCAGCAGTGGATACACACAACTACCTTGAATTCAAGTTCTCACAGCGATGTGGAGCATGAGCATCTATCCATCCTAGCCAAGGAGACAGGGAGGAAATGAGAAGGGCGCTGGCTCCAGACACCTGAGCGTGGACACAGACCCTGCTACTGCTGTTGCGGGGCTGGAGGAAAGTCCTCGACCTTTTTGTGCCTCGTGTATAAAATGGGGATTGTCCTACCACCAGGGCTGGGTGGTTATTAAGAGCCAAAAGTGACACTGGCAATAAAATCATATGCCAAATAGTTCCATAAAATTATATGTCAAATGGATACATAACCCAGTCCAAGAGGTTCATTTTTTATCTTGTCTATTTGAGATTCTTAATGACTCCTGTATCTGGATGTCCATTTGATGAGTCAGTCCAGTTAAAGGCTTCCCACTGTCCGAATTAGTACTAATGAACTAATTCATAAAACACATTGTTTCCCAGTTTCCATTGAGAAAGCCAGAGAGAAACCTATGCTGTTAAAAAAAAAAAAAATGTCTGTCCCGCAGTCAAGGACTAGAGGCAAAGCCTAGGCATCTGCAGGGGAAAAGAAGGTCTATAGGTGGGGGAACAGTGGCTCTAACTCTGCAGGTGCTAGAGAACCCTGGCCTCAATGCCACCTTCCAGTTGAAGTCTTTCCACTTTCCATCATTATAGCTGAGAATTTCCCAGAGCCCCCACCCCAACATTGACTTTTTAAACCTGCTAAGTATTCTAATGTCTCCTCTGACCCTTCTTTTAATTAGTCCAATTACTTTGGCTCCTTTCCAGCTGAAGAAATGATGGCCATGTAGGTGAGAAAAAGGTTGCAAGGCTACCATGTTTGTATAGTTTGGGTGATTGCTATGGTTTGAGTGTTTGTCCCCTCAAAAACTCATGTTGGGATTTCTTTGCCATGGTAAGATCATGAAGCTATGGAGCCTTGAAGAGGAAGGTAGTTCCTGGAAACACTGTCATCAGTGGATTAAGGCAGTTATTGCAGAAGTGAACTGAGATACAGTGAGTCCAGACTCTCTTGTTTTTTGCTCCAATGCACTTACCTGCCCTTCCATCATGTTATGTAGGACCCAGCACAAGACCCTCAGCAGATACCAGCACCAGTGCTCTTGGACTTCTTCATCTCCCAAACTATTAAAAAAATCTCTATTCTTTATAAATTACCCAGCCTAGAGTATTTTATTGTAGCAGCACAAAATAGACTGTTAGTAACTGAAAAAAAAAATCAAGTTTATACTTCGAAGTAGAACCTCAAAGTTTATACTTATTTGCCAGTGACCTTGGCTAAGTCATGTCTACTCTCTGAGCCTCCATTTCCTCACTTGTGAATGGAACTTTTATACTTTTCATACTTTCATATAAAAAGTATATACTTTTAGGCTCGGGAGGCAGCTCAGTGATAGAGTGCTTGCCTAGCATGCACCAGGCCCTGGGTTCTATCCATAGCAGTGGGAAAAAACAGTATACATTCATACTTATTTTGAATACTCTCAGCCTAAGTCATGGGAAAAAATGTGTTGGTTGAATCAGTCTTATTACTTTGGGGACCTCACACATCACTGTCAGGTGGGGAACAATTTATTGCCTTGTAGTCTCACCTCCTAGGTCTCCTACTTCCCCTTTGGGAAGTGGCCTGAGGCCTGGTGCTCCTGGAAGTTAGGCTTAGGCTACCTGTCTTTCTCCTTAGGCCTCCATACTATTTTATCATATGAAATACCCACTAGGGTGCATATACATTCCTTAGCCAGCCTATGTCTTTTAATTGGCCTATGTAATAATTAACATTATTACAAAGAGAAGTTGATTAATCTCTGCCATTTTGATTTATTTATAATGTTTCATTTGGTTCTGTTTCCCACTTGTTTAGCTACTTTTTAAAGGAGATCTGTTTATTTGTGACCTCTGGGATTTGTTTTTTATTTCTTCTGGGTGAAATATTTTGTTCGGTAAGTTCTGTACTGCTAGTTTAGTTGTCATAAATTCTTTTAGTTTCTGCTTATTTCGAAAGGCTTTTATTTTATTTTGAATGATAGCTTTGATGGATATAGCAGTCTTGGTTGACAATTATTTTCTTTCATCACTTGGAACACATATTTCAAGCCCTTCTGGCTTTTAGAGTTTGTGCTGAGAAATCAGAAGTGATTCTTACAGGTTTGCCTCTAAATGTGACCTGACATTTTTCTCTTGAGGCTTTTAAAATTCTATCCTCATTCTGTATGTTAAGCATTTTAATTATAATGTTTCATGGAGAAATTCATTTTTATATCAATGTTCATTTTTATGTGGTGCTGAGGATCGAACCCAGGGTCTAACACCTGTGAGGCAAGTGCTCTACCACTGAGCTACAGTCCCAGCCCAAGAGGTTCATTTTTTATCTTGTCTATTTGAGGTTCTTAATGACTCCTGTATCTACATGTTCATTTTATTCTCAAGGTTTGGAAGGTTTTCCATTATTATTTACCTGAAGTGGTTATCAATTTCCTTTACCTGGAACTCACAAACCTCCTCAATTCCAGTGATTCTTAAATTTGGTCTCTTAATGTTATCCCAGAGTTCTTGTATATTCTAATCATGGTTACTTATTTTCTTTATTTTAACACTATCTAAATGTTCAATCCTGGCCACTTCATCTTCCAGCTCTGAGATTTTGACTTAAGCATGATCTACTGTATTAGAGAGACTTTCAATTGAACATTTTATTTGATTTATTGTGTCTTTCATTTCCAAGATTTCTGTTTGGTTCTTTATTAATAGTTCTTTTTGTTTAATTTCTCATTCATATCCTACACTAACTTCCTTAATGCATCTAGTTGTTTTTCTGTGTTTTCTTGGATTTCATTGATCATTTTTATAATGATTATTTTGAATTTTTTATCTGATATGTTATCCACTTTGATATCTTTGGGGTCAGTTGCTGGTGAATTATGAACTTTATGATGCGTCAAGTTATCTTGTTTTTTCATATTTTTTGTATTTCTGTGTTGGGTTTTATTCATCTGTTGGAAGGTCTTTCTCTTTTTCCCTTATATGTGGGCCTTTTAGGGCACAGTCTTCTACCTCATAGGTGTTGTATTCATAGCCTTTTGTTAATTGTCTCTTTTTTTCTGTAGCAATTGATGTCTGTAGGCAGGACCAGGGGTTCCACCCCTGTTTCTACCTGGGGCCTGTCACTAGTTTGGGGTTTTGTCTCCTCTATTCTTTGTATTAAAGTATAGCAGAAGATTGAATGTCATTAATTTGTGTGTGGAATATGGTGCACCATCTTTTGGTTGAGTTCAGTTCAACAGTAGAATCTCTACCCCCCGTAAACTTGTAGTGTCCCTGTAGATTCCCAGCATATCTCAG
Organism: Marmota marmota marmota; assembly: GCF_001458135.2. NCBI lineage: Eukaryota > Metazoa > Chordata > Mammalia > Rodentia > Sciuridae > Marmota > Marmota marmota. The sequence goes on from NW_025999873.1 coordinate 185,135, forward strand.
AATAGGGAAAAACAAATAACAGAAAAAACTAATCAAAACAATATATGGCATTAAAATAAATACCCAGGTCCTACTATGACATCTACAACATTCATTACAACAAAAAACAGGAATGGTGGGGTTAGCAATAGTCAATAGTAAAAACAGTAATTATGAACTAGATCTGGCTTTAAAGCCAACAATAGCAGGTGTCAACTTTATTATCCACAGCAATAATAATTTCATGAGCATTAATAGTAGGAACAGGAGTTATATAAATCAATTCTAAAAGATGGTAAAAATATAGTTAATTAAGAGAAAAAGAAAAATGTGCTAACAATTTCAAAAAGTGAACAGAGAGAAAACAGAAGAGATGAATCAGGTGATGGTTGTAAGAAAGGAAGAGAAAAATAGGAGAAGCAAAGGAAAGGGTGAGAAGGAGAACAATAGAATTTGTCTGATAAGAGGAAAAGAAAAGAGATAAAGAGAAACAAAAAGATGGAAACAAAACAAAAACAAAAAAGCCCCAACCCTCAAAAGACAAGGCAAGGAAAATAACTACATTTTAAAATGCAAAAAAAAAATGAATATTTATATTTATATATGCTCATGAACCAATCAGCACAGCAAACACATACATACACACACACACACACACACACACAATACACACACACACACAAAGATTCCTAATGAAAAATGACAGAATCAAGGTGATCAAAATAGTTGAGAATGGATGGTCACTGTATATGTCCAGCTATCTTTTTTCATTTCTTTTTGAGTTATATACTGAGAGCAGGAGCAAAGGCTGAGTGTTGTTAACCCCTTCCTCTTTATGTGTTGTTCTTTAAGCAGCCAGTTTTAGTGGCCTAAGCCTGAAGCTGGTTGAAATAACCTCAGGAGCTGGGTTCAATACTCACTACCACCAAAAAGAAATGTAAATCTTAATAAAGAGAAAGAAAATGAGAATCAAGATAGTTAAATGATTGATTTGAGATCGCATGGAGAGCCTGTACCAGAATTTGGATTCAAATCCTGGTCTTTCCCTTGTTTAGAGCACTCCATTCTGGCCTCTTCACATCCTCCAGATAACAGGAATGTTACATGGGACCTTAGGTTGTAGAAAGGGCTCTCCAAAAACCCTGAAGACAGGAAATATGACTTCAAATTGCAAATCTGTGTCCATTCCAGTAAAGCTGTAACTCTGATCCTTCCATCACATGACTTGATGGACTCCTTGAGGAATGGTGCTACACAGGCATTCGCGTTGTTCTTTGTAGTCGGCTGGATGTTCATAGCAGTAATTGTCAGATCGTCCTTGGTGAGTGGTAATGTACTGGATGCACCCATTCACAGCCTCCATTCCTGCTTCCATGGGTTCTCTGTTCACTAAGTGTTTTGGGCCAGCACTGGGGTGGATAATGGCAGAGATTTGCAGGTAATGACTGGACAAGTCTTTCTATTTGGTGGTCTTTGTTTCTTGTATAGAGGATTCTTTCCAGTGAATACTAACACATATCGATTGTCACTCTCCATGCCTTCTCCTCTAGATCCATTCACTTGCCTCTCCCCATGGATCTCCTTGTCTCCCCTCTTTTAATCTTCTTGAACCAACCATCCAAGCCAGGCATCATTGCCCATGGATATCCTTACTTCTGCCTACTTCTCTTCACACATGAAATGAATGACCAGGTGTACCACTATACCTTCTGTCCACAGGAAGGATATCCTTTCATCAGTGTCCTTCAAGGCCACCCCTAATTGAGGCTGAAAAGTAAGAATCCATTATCACCTAGTACCCATATATCAAGTCAACTCCTCCGTGAACCAAGGTTGAGGTTTTTCTTCCTTCATTAAGGTAACAGTCTCCCCCATCACCATTCTCCCCCATCACATCATTCTTGCAGTGTTACCCAGGCTGGTCTCAGACCCCTAAGCTCAAGTAGTATCACCATGTATCACAGATGTGCACTGAGCAAGAGGTGTCAGAGCATCATTGTTGGATGGATGCCATAAAAATTTGAACCACCTGCCCATACAGCTTGTGCCCTTTGGTCCTGTTTGTGCCTTATATTAACTATACCTCTTAGTTTCAATATTCTTTCTGTTGACATTTTATTTACTTTTTTAGGTATTTTTATTTTTTAATTTGTTCTGATTAGTTTACCTGACGGTAGAATGCATTTTGACACATTGTGCACAAATGGAGTACAACTTCTCCTTCCTCTGGCTGAACATGGTGCAGTCACACTAATAGTGTAAGCAACATGCATATAGGATAATAATGTCTCACTCCACCGTCCTACCCATTCCCACAGCACCTCCTCACTTCTCCCTCCCCTCTGCCCAATCCAAGTTCCTTCATTCTTCCCTACACACTGCCATTAGGGATCAGCATCCGCTTATCAGAGAAACCATTTGACCTTTGGTTTTTTGGGATTGGCTTATTTCACTTAGCGTGATAGTCTTCAGTTCCATCCAATTCCTTGCAAATGCCATAATTTCATTCCATTGTATATATGTACTACATTTTCTGTATCTATTCATCTGTTGGAGGGCATCTAGGTTGGTTCCATAATTTAGCTATTGTGAATTGAGTTGCTATAAACGTTGATGTGGCTGTGTCATTGCAGTATGCTGATTTTTAAGTCCTTCGGGTATAAACTAAGGAGTGGGATAGCTGGGTCAAATGGTGGTTCCAGTCCAAGTTTTCTGAGGAATCTCCATACTGCTATTTACTTTTGATATGGATTCTTGCTGTGTTACCCAGGCTGGTCTCAGACCCCTAAGCTCAAGTAGTCCTCCTGCCTTGACTTCCCTCTAATGCTTTGACATCTGGGCCCTTGCTGACCCTGGAAGGACTGCTCCTACCAGGGCTAGCCAATTTGTAGAGACAGTAAAAAATTCACCCCTAAGTGCATGTTTCAAATGCAAACCAATCAGTCCAGAGCCCACAACTCCAATCACCTTCTTTATCTTTCAGCTACTATTCACCTGCTCTAATCACTCCAGGTCCAAAAGCAAAAATAATTGCTTCTTTCTCCTTCTCCTTCCTTCTCCCCCTTCTGTCCCTAAGTATCAGACAAGTAGGGATGCCAAAATCATTCAAATGTGCCAATCTAAGCTTGTTTACCCTACCTCACCCATTCCTTCCCACAGAAGCCACAATAAAGGCTCCTCTCTGCCTCCTAACTTACTCCAGTCCTTTATTTGGCCCTACATGGCATGATGTGCCTCCCTGCTCTTGGCTTCTGTATGCCAAACTATTTTTTCGATGGCAGTCATCTTCTGATCTGTTGGAATTTTATCATCCTTAGGTATTAATGAAATCTCTATTGAATCATGTGCCGCAGTCTGGCTGGGCACAATCAGGAGCCACTTGTCAAAAGAAACTAACTTTATTTTTAGAACCACACACGCCAAACAAAACAGCCTCTCAGGAAAAATCCTCAGAACCTCAACTGCCACCACCGGCTTTCCACAAGCCTCTCTCCACCTCCCCCAATCCTCCTTACCTCCCACAATCCTCCTGCTCTTGAGGCCGATTGGCTGGGTCAC
>NW_025999873.1:191323-249291 GCF_001458135.2 Marmota marmota marmota
TCAAAAGAAACTAACTTTATTTTTAGAACCACACACGCCAAACAAAACAGCCCTCTCAGGAAAAATCCTCAGAACCTCACTGCCACCACCGGCTTTCCACAAGCCTCTCTCTCCCACACAAGCCTCTCTCCACCTCCCCCAATCCTCCTGCTCTTGAGGCCGATTGGCTGGGTCACGTGGGCGGAGCCAAAAAAAGTCCCCCAATGAGCAGCTCCGTGGTCTGAAAGGGCAGGGAAACAGTCCAATGAGCATCACCGCAGAGGAGCCAATCAGCTAGATGTTGCTGGGGCCGAGGAGCCAATCAGCTAGATGTTGCTGGGGCTGCTGTGAGCCAATCATCAGCCGGCAGCTGGAAGTTTGCTGGCAGCTGGAAGTTTGCTGGGGCCCCTTTGGCTGTGGCTCTCAACAATCATGCCCAAACTCAGATGCACCATTTCCATCCTATTTATGGATTACTGCCAGATCCACCCAACTTTATGACTTGGAAGATCTGAAAGAACCCAGGTCATGATTAGCAGATTTAGTCAAGGTCATATGATGTCCAACGGTCATGTGTTTGGTATGACCCAGTGTCATGCTAGCAGCTGTTTTTTTTTTAATAGTTTATCATTCTCAGCAAAAGATAACAAAACATGACCTACAATCCTAGTGATCTCCATTGTGGTTCTCACAGGGGCTTACCATGAACTTCCCATGGTGTCTTTTCCAGTTCATATACCATGAATACTGTCCAAGATATTGGGTCATATGATTCAAGAGGAAATGCTGCTTCAGCTACAGCCTGGACCAGCTGCCTAGCCTTTTCTGGCTCTGTGCCCCATTCAAAGCTGACAAGTTCCCATATCTCCCTTGTCACATAGTAAATGACTTAGGACATCTTGCACAAGTTGGAATATTCTACCTCCAGAACCCAAAGCCCCCTATCAGGAATTGTGCCTCCTTGTTAAGAGGTGGGGGTGTATGAGATGCAATAATCCATCCTTTACATGGTAGCAAATTCCTGACATGCCCTTTACCATCAGGCCCCGACAATTTTATTTCTTGTGATAGGCTCTGGAAATTGTAGGATTTATTTCCATCCTTTTAGGACTTGTGTTTTACCAAGGTCTCCAACATTCCTGCCACTTCTTGTTCATCTGGCAGATGAATACATTTGCCATATCAATGACTGAATATTATGTACTTCAGAGTATTTTAATGGGTTCTAGCAAATTTGAGCAATTTCTTTGATTTTTATAGTAATCTACAAGCCTGACTGTTGAACCCAATAGGGATACAATAAGTAACACCACCCTGCACCTGTCATTAAGAGAGGCCTGAATCCCCACCATTCCCTCTGGGATTCGATGCTTCTTTTTTTTAACTTATGTCTTGAACAAGGATGGGGTAGGAAAGTAGTTTCAGAGTATTCCACTTGGTCTTCCTCATTTTTAGAAGACCAAGAAACCAATTTTGCTTGTCAATTAATTTTTTTAAAATATTTATTTATTTATTTTAGTTTTTGGTGGACACAACATCTTTGTTTGTATATGGTGCTGAGGATCTAACCTGGGCCGCACGCATGCCAGGCAAGCACGCTACCGCTCGAGCCACATCCCCAGCCCCTTGCTTGTCAATTAAAATTCACACATTCCTACTATACATTCAAGGTCTTGGGAAATTACTAATGGATGGGACTGAATTCTGTGGATCTTTCAAGAGACAGACTTCCATTCATTACCTGGATCCCATATTCCTCCATTCTAACATTCAGATCTCCATGTTGCTTCAGGTCCCTAATTATCAATGTCAACCCAGACCCTATACTCAAAAGCCCTGAAACTTCTGGGTACCTTTTTAAGTGCACGTGAGTAAATGGACATAAGTCTTTTGGGGATGAGAGGGCTAGGAAACTCATTACTACACATACTTGATGTGGTGAGGCCTTCTGGTGATATGGCTTTTTAGTCAATAGGATTTGAGGCTGAAAACTGAGTAGGATCTGGAAATCGGGTTAGAGATTGTTACATTTTATTAGCCTCAGTCTCTTGATCATACATCCTTTATTTGATTTGATTGTATGAACTGATCATTATCCGTATTGTTGCCCAAAGGTCTTTCCCATAGAGACACCACATTCTGTTAATCTTCTTCATAGCTCACTAAAGATACAGCACCCCTTCATACTTTCTCTCCCTGCTTTTCCCTTCAATCTTATTTCTCATTATACTTTCCACAATGAGTTTACTTTTTTCTGAAGTTCAAATGCCATCCTCAAGAAGCCCAGCTCTGCAACGAATCTCCTACCATCAGCCTCAGCCTACAGAGGAAAGACACTATTGAGCTTCTCAGTGATGCTGGTGCCCCTCTAAAAAGCACATTTTTTATCTCAATGAATTATCCTCCAGGCATTATAATGAAACACAGTCAGCTGATAAGTTTTCCAAAATTGCATACACTGCCTACTCTAGTATGCCCAGTTTAACTTTTGTAAAGCAAAACTGGTTATTTCTGCTTAGTGTGAGCCATCTATTTCTCTAATTCTCAAAAATTTTACCCCCTGACATCCTTGTTAGAGTGTTTAAACTCCATATTATGGGAATATGCCTCTTTTTTTAAATAAATTCTCCAGTATTTGATTATAGGTTCTACCTCTTTGATCCAGAATCCTCAGGATCCAGTTTCATACATACTGCCCTGGCTTCTACAAATACATATAGGCTCAGGTCTGCAGCAACACCAGGGAATAGGTTGTTTTCCTCCCTGATCAGGCCCAGAATTTCACCTGTTGAGTTTTGTGGTTACTTGACTCTATTTATTTATATAGTGGTCAGATAGAGAGAAAATGGAGATCTTTATAGAAGCACAAGTTTTATTGCAACATAGAGGTCTCTATGTGCATAATTTTCAAACAAGACAGAGAAGTAACTTTGGACCTGGAAGAGTGGACCATTTTTTCAGGCACAGAGAATTGGGAAGGATTGATATTTAAAGGCATTTTTAGACAGGTATGGTAGCACGTGCTTCTAATCTCAGTAACTTTGGAAGCTGAAGCAGGAGGATCACAAGTCCAAGACCAGCCTTGGCAACTTAGCAAAACCCTGTCTCGAAATTTAAAAAATAAAAATAAAAAGTGCTCCAACATATCTCAGTGGTAGAGAATCCCTGGGTTCAATTATCAGTACTGCTAAATAAATAAATAAAGGTGTTTGCATGCATATATCAAAATGTTCTCATTCCCAATCTCACAGTTCTACTCCTTTCCCAGCAGGGTCCTGACTTTGACAAAGCAAACTTGCTGCAGTTGAGAATTCAAGCTTTGCTGAAGTTAATGCAATCCTAATACAGTCCTAGTACCTGATTCTCAGCATTTTTGCCACCAACTTTCAAAAACCCTCTAATTCTGACACTTTCTCTAAATTGGTCATTAATCACCATCAGCCTTTCCTTGTCAATAGCTCCTAGTAAGCCATTTGCTATGGTTTGGGTATGATTTGTCTCCCTATACTTATATAGGAGTTTAGTCCCCAAAATATGTGTTAATGGCATTAAAATGGTAAAAACTTAGTAGTCTAATTATGGTGTTTAAATGCAGAGCTTTTTGGGCTGGAGCTGTAGCTCAGTGGTAGAGTGCCTGCCTTGAATGTGTGAGGCAGTGGGTTCGATCCTCGGCATCTCATGAAAATAAATAAAAATAACTTTTAAAAAATGCAGTTCTTTTTGGAAGTGATTAGATTAGTCTAGGTCATGGGGGCCATGATTGAATTCTGATGGCTTTATAAGGAGAGTGAAAGAGACCACACAGACATAGATATATACATGCATTCCTGATATTATGTTATGTAGCTAAAGGAGACTCTAGCTAGAACATATATCATACTATTTGGACTTCCAACTTCCAAAACTGAGAACTAAATAAACCTGTGTTCTTTATAAAGTATACTGCCTAAGGCATTTCATTATAGTAATAAAACAGGACTAATACACTCCTTAATTCCATAGTCCTTAGAATTATTACTTCTCTCCACCTCCAAGCCTGAGATATAAAATCCATCAGCACATTCCTTTTCATCAATAACAATTACACTGCTGAAACCTGACATGTACTATCAGTATTCCATCAATCACAAGTGATAGGGTCCTCACTGCCAGCATACAGGCAGGTAATCCAGTTTGAATCACATTTTAAGAGTTTCCTTTCCTAGAATCACTGATGATACCAACTGGCATAAGGCAAAACCTCAACAAATGAGTTCTTTTTTTAATTTATTTTTTTAGTTTTAGGTGGACACAATATCTTTATTTTACATTTATGTGGTGCTGAGGATCGAACCCAGTGCCTCGTGCATGCTAGGCGAGCACTCTACCACTGAGCCACAACCCCAGCCCCAAGAAATGAGTTCTGAAATGGAAAATTGCAGGCAGGAGCATTATTGGTTAGTGTTCTATAGAAAAATGTAAAAAGGACTGGGCATGGGAATTAGCTGAAATGCTGTGTGATTCCTTGGGTCCCTAGAAGAACTCTTAAGCCAGGGTGGACTTTTAGAGAGTTTAAAAATTGAGGCAAGGGGACCAGATCTTTGAACATTTGTATTGAACAGTCTTTGGATATTGACCGTCCTTGGGGAGGAGATGCAACATGTAAGAGGCAGTTCTAATCAGCCAGTATAACTTCCAAGGATTTATTTAGGGGCAAACTATCAGCTGTCAAACACACTGGCAACTAGGAAATTGAATGCATCAACCCAAAGGAAGATCCTGATGACACATCATAGTGTGCACTAGAGGGCATATTAAAATTTCTAGCTTCAGTAGTTATTTATATTTTCTCCATACAGTTATATCAGTTATCATTTGGTGTATTTTGAGGCCTTTTTGTTAGGTATATATACATATGGTGAGTATATCTTCTCTGTCGATATTTGTTTTTACAAATGTAAAACATTCATTCCCTTGGGTTCTTAGATTCTATTTTACCAGATATTAGGATTGTTATTTGTATCAGTCAAGACTCAACCAGAGAAACAGAACCAGTAAGCTATATAAGAGATTTATTTCAAGAAATTTATTTACTCAATTGAGGGGGATGACTACACAAGTTCAAAGGTGGCCCATCAGGAAGAGCAGGCTGAAAGAGAGGGTATGTAAGTAGATGTTCTTCATCAGGGGAGCCTTGATCAATTCTGCATTATGACTTTTTAACTGATTGAATCATGTCCATTCAAATTATCTATGATTATCTCCCATACTTAGTTCAATTTGAGTTTTTGAACTTTAATCACATCTACAAAAGACCTGTACAGCAATACCTAGATTAGTGTTTACGGTGAATAGCAGGGAACTATAGCCTAGCCAAGTAGACCCATCAAAAAACCATCACACTTCCCAACTTTCTTTTTATTAATATTTCCTTAGTGTGGTGATATTCTCTTTGGCACCCCCCCCCCATGATGTCTACATCTGCCTCTACTTGATTTTGTGAAGGCTTGTGAGTGCTTTGACCAAAATTATAATTGATACTAGGTGGCTTCTAAAGTATGTCATAATTAGACACAGGTATTCCTTCTTGTTCACTTGAACACTCCAACCCAGAGCCCCTCAGGTAATAAATCCACCTACCTGAGTCTATTGTGTTGAAGAGAACACACTTAGGCACTCAGATTAAATCCAAGCTGAGCTCATCCTTAAGCCATCTACTTGGTACCCCAAGTACCAAACATGTAGGTGAAAAAAAATCTGGAAAGTGAACATCTCCAGCATCAAGTCATCTCAACAGAAGCTAGACACAGTGAGATAGAGAATATCCACCCAGACCATTCCCCTTCCAAATTCCTGACCCTCACCATCGAAGAACATAACTAAGTGGTTGTTTTTTAAACCACTACCTTTTGGAGTGGTTAACAGAGCAGTAGATATCAGGAACACCTGGAATATGTTGTTCTGTCAAATTCCTGAGAAGATACTCCGAACCCTTAAGTGTCTATGCCCAGTACATCCTGAAACACCCCTTCAGGGTTTTGCTCTTTTTAGATCCACATCTTGCCTGTCCTTCCTTCCCTAGGAACACTGGCATGCCATTTTCTCTGGGTAGTTGGCGCGGGGCATCCACCTCCAAGCACTCTACAAGCCACTGGTAACTCTCCGACATCCAAGTTCTCTATCAGACCTGTCTCTACCCAGACAAACTTGAGAATTCCCTTCAAAACCTTGCAGGCTGACGAGCCAGTCCGGAGGATGGGTGGAGGAGGTTGCCATGGAGACAGGTCCAGGGCCCCCGGGAAGTGAAGGCCAGAACTCTGGTTCCGATTGGCTCTGCAAGCGCGCAGCGTTCTCCTGGCGCACATGCGCAGTGGCGCAGAGGCGAGGTCGCGGCGAAGCCGAGGCGAGGGGGTTTCAGGCCGGGTTTCTCAGCACCGGGTTGGAACGTGCGCCTTCTTCTGGAGTCGCATAATCCTTCCCGAGAAAAGAAGTGGCAGAGCCAGAGGTCCCTCTGCAGCGCGGAACAGAGCCCGCCACGCAGGCGCCCGTGACGCCGCCGCCATTGTTGCCTGTGGCCTCTCGGGCCGCTTTGGCTGCGGAGTGACGGGGTCCCAGCGACAGGTAACGATGTCCCTGGCGCGAGTGTCCGTGAGATCAAGGCCAGACCCCCGAGCCCGTCGACGCTCAGGGCGCCGTGCTCGCGCCCTGCAGGGAAGGCACAGGGAGTGGAAGCTGGGGGTGGGGAGCCTGGGGACGCGCGTACCCATCGTTGCAAGTCGCTGGGGTCCTGGCTGTCCCCCCGCTGCCTTCTGCCTTCCTCTGAAAGGGACCGGCCAGGAAGGGGAGGCAAGCCAGGCGAGGCCATTGCATCTTCGCAGAGCCTTGTAAACAGTTCTCTTTGGTGTCACGACTGTGGTTGAGTAGGTCTGAGAGCTGGAGCAAGGGGACAGGTGGGTGTGGGTTCTCCTGCAGATCAGGCCACTAAGGAGGTTCTCTTCTGGAATCCTGGTCCCGAAAGTGTCCTTAAGGAACTGTTTCCTCCTGAAGCACTGAAATGTTTTCCTATCACAACAATCTTTTCCACTGCTTCCCAGTCCAAGGGCTTGTTTTTTCAGGCCTCTGGTAGTGAAAAACTAGAATAGTCTGGCATTAACATGCAAATCAGATAAATGGCTTGCCATTTTCCTCTGACAGTTCCCTTGGGAACCCTGAGCACTTTATTAAGAAGAAATTTTCTTCCCAGTTTATTCCCAGTAACGGTAGGTTTGCTGTATTCCTGAGGACCAGTTAAGTCATTACAGCCTCTGTTACATCAGTGACTAAAATCTCAAACATCTTTTTCTGTTAAAAAAATATATATATTTAATTTTTGTTTCAACAAATTAGAAGTTAGTCATTTTGCTCAGGATTCTTTAAATTATAGCTTCTAACACCATTTTGTGGTAGCTCCATCCTTCCCACTGCCCCTAAACACAATGAAGTTCTCTTACAAGTCCAAGAATAAAAGGGAAGAAGACGGAAGTAAACTCAAATAAACTAATTTGTGCATACAGAGGAGTGTGTGTGTGTGTGTGTGTGTGTGTGTATAGCAGAGTACACCAGAAATTCTTGACCTTGTGGTCCATTCTTGTGTTTCAGGGTCTCATTCATCCCTGCAAGTTCTGGGCTCAGATTTTGTAACTAAGGCCACTAACTCTACCTATATTCTGTTCTGCCCCTAGCTGCAGCAGCCCTTGATAAAAATGGTTTTATGGCTGTAGCATAAGACTTCAAGCAGTTGGCTAATTACTGGAGAAATAAAGGATATTGCCAGATTGACTATCCTGTCTATAGATATGTTAGCCTCAAGAAAGAGGATGACCAGTTCTTCACGCTCACAAATCCTTCTAATGTGGAAGCCAGACAAAGTTCAAAGTGGAACCCACAATGTTGAGAAGCAAACCCTTACTTCAAGACTCTTGCGTGACACTGAGACCTGTCGGCAGAATTTTAGGAATTTTCTGTACCCAGACCTGGCTGGTCCTCGAAAGGCATTGAGTCAACTCCGAGAGCTCTGCCTTAAGTGGTTGAGGCCTGAGATTCACTCAAAGGAACAAATCTTGGAACTACTGGTGCTGGAGCAGTTCCTAACCATCCTGCCTGGGGAGGTTAGGACTTGGGTAAAGTCCCAGTATCCAGAGAGCAGCGAGGAAGTGGTGACTCTGGTAGAGGATTTGACTCAGTTTCTAGAAGAGGAAGGTGAGAATTGTAGAGCAGAGAGGGGAGGAATCCCTGGGTGGTTAGAGAAGAGAATTAGTACTTCTGAGAATAGCTCCTTTAAAGAAATTGGAGAGAAGAAAGATAATTGAGTTAAGGAGTGAGAACAGGCTTTAACATGAGCCTCCCTACTACATAGTGTTCCCCTTCAAGATTGCTTAAACCAAACACACAATATCTAAAGCCAGAGGAGAAGTTTCGGGAGAGATTCACTTGACACAATCAAATTAACCTCTGTGTGAATCCCCAGAAAGGTAACTCGCAGAGGTTTATACCACTCTACTAATAAATCACTTGCATTGTGATTTCCAGAAAGATAGAAATTCCAAAGAATAGTCTCATCTTAAGAAAGAGACAATTCACACATTTTAGATCAAATAAGGATTTAGTAGAAAATACTGAATTTTCTACGTACACTTAACAGTCCCAGAGCAGACTTGTTTTTGAACTCTGCATTGATGTCTTAGGACAAGTGATTGGCCCTTCCCTCTGACTTTGAAGTATGAGTGCTTTTTCAGCTTTCTGTTCACTTCTCATTTTAAGAAAAGTCTAGGGCTGGGGTTGTACCTCAGTAGTGGAGCACTTGCCTTGCACATGTGAGGCACTGGGTTCAATCCTCAGCATCACATAAAAATAAATAAATTTTTTTTAAAAAGAAAAGTCTAAGCATCTAGCCAGGCACACTGACCCATACCTATAATCCCAGCTACTCCAGAGTTTGAAGCAAGAGGATCATAAATTTAAGGCCAGCCTCTGCAATTTAGCAAGACTCTCAAAATAAAACTTTATAAAGGCTGGCATGGAGCACAGTGACAGAGTACTTGCCTAGCATGTGTGAGTCCCTGGGTTAAAAGAGAGTCCCATTAAAAGAGAGAGAATAGTGTAGGCATGTATTTGGTGAAGGATTTCCTAGGCTATTTGAACAGGGCTAATATCCATAATGGTTTCTTTCTCTTCCATAGTTCCTCAGAACGCTGCTCTTTCCCAGGTGATTCAAGAGGAAGATCCCAGAGGAAGGCATGCTTTCCAGGCAGGGTGGCTCAATGACTTGGTAACCAAAGTGAGTTTAAGTTTCTTTTGTGATTTTAAAGTGCCTTCTTAGTATGAGAGAGCATTTTTTGTTGTGAATCCTACTCGATAGCTGGTGAACCCTCAAAAGCCCTAACTACTAGGACCTAAACCTGAGTTTCTCTCCTTCATTACCTTGAACTGTTCAGTAAATGTGCTCGCTTTCCCTTAATATGCCTTTCCTCACTCCTTGACTTTTAAGTTAGTAATACCATATAGAGGTTAAGAGATTAACCTACATGGCCAGGTGGAATCCAGGTTTTGGTTCCTGGCTCTGCCATTGAATTCATGATTTTGGAATAAGATATTTACCCACTTAGTCTAAGTTACTCATTTTCAATATGTAGAATTTACCTCTTAAGATTGTAAGAATAAAATATTATGAGACTTTTGGCTACCCTTTACTACCATTTATTAAGTGATTAATAAATAATATTTGCTAATATTATTTTTCCTCATTAACAAGTAATTAAAGGCTGTGTGTATTCTGTGATCTTGATCATGAGAGGTATTACACTAAGGAATAGCAATTTAGGCCACCTTAAGAGAAAGACTTATTGGGAAAATATACATGGCCTATAATTAAAAAACCTTGGACAATCAAATTAAAATGATTATTTATAGATGATGTGAACATTTACCTAGAGAACTAAGAAAATCAAGGGAAAAACTGTTAGAAACAGTAATTGAAAATTTGAGTAAAATGACTGCCACAGAAATAACATGCAAAAATGTATTCCTCTTTTACATATACATAAAAACCAGATGACAAAATTTTAAAAAATCTAAAACTAAGCATAGTATAAATTTTGCATCTTTCATATTTTATGCATCTTATAAGACATAAAAGAAACTATAATCACTTCTTTCTCAATTATAAATTTAATGTGACTTTAATATCCCAAAGTGATTTTTTTAAATTGTGATAATTATTTGAAAAAAAAATAACAGGTAACAGTAATCAAGAAATATTTTTAACAAAAATTTTTTTAAAAGGGAGCAAAAAGGGATACTAACCTTCCCGAACTGAGAGATGCATCTAAAAGTGCAGTGATTCAACAGTGTGGTTGTTGGTTTCAGTTTTGTTTTTTAAAAGAACATTACATTTATATTATAGAGCATATAAATGTGGTTTTTTTATTTTTATTTTTTAGTTGTAGATGACCTTTATTTTATTTTTTTTTAATTTTCATATGGTACCAAGGATCGAACCCAGTGCCTCATGCATGCTAGGCAAGCACTCTACCACTGAGCCACAACCCCACAACCCACAACCAACATGTTTATTATAACATGTTGAATTTATTCTTAGGATAAAACTTGAAAATCATTTAACTCTGTGTCATATGTGTTTAAAATTCAAAACCTCTTTCTCCTCATTTTTCTTCCTCTTTTTTGGGGGGTGGGGTGGGGGGCAGTGAGTGTGTGTGGTGCTGGGGATCAAACCCCAGGGACTTGAGCATGCTAGGCAAATGCGGTCTGCACCACCGACTATATCCCTTGGCCTACCCTTTTTCTTTAAACGAAAACCATCAGTGTGTACTCTAGTACTAATTGAAAAAAATAAATTTTCCTTTATTTTTAAACTTCTCATTAGGGCCCTTGAAGGATGCTGTGGTCTATACATTAGGTGAAGGTTTTGACTAGACAAACTTTTAGAGTCCTAAAATTTAATATTCTGTGATCCCCTATTCCTACCACCACATGCATACCCAGTCTTACTGCCCCCCTTCCCATTAGTTCTTGAGCCAAGTTAAGTTGTATTTGATATTTTAGGAATCAGTGACATTCAAAGATGTGGCTGTAGACATCACCCAAGAGGACTGGGAGCTAATGCGTCCTGTACAGAAGGAATTGTACAAGACAGTGACATTACAAAACTATTGGAACATGGTTTCTCTAGGTAAGGATTGTCCACACCTCTCCTCCCAGTGCCCCGCCCCCCCAGGGTATGTTTCTGCCCCTAGTTGTTAAGAAGGCTCTGAAGTACTTGGCTAAAAATAAGGTCTAGAGATAAGTGTTTCATCTCATTCAGACACAAAAATGACTGTGTTCTTCTTTTCCCAAATAAAAGATAACTAATGAAAGTTTTAATGCACAATTTCATAGTGCTGCCACTTGACGGCTTCTCAACACTGTCTTGCCCATTCTCTACTGCTCAAAGGAAAGAATTCTTCCGTAGGATCTCCAGACATACATTCTCTTGGGTAGCAGGAAATTTTTAATCCTTGTTCTGAAAAGGATGAGACCTAAGTATCTTACTAAATCATGTCCCTGAACTGTTATTTTCCTATAGAAGTCTTAGTAGAAGTCAGGTAATACATTTTTTACAGCTGTTTATTGTCCAGAATAAAATTCGTTATGCTCCTCCTGAACAGGACTGACCGTCTACAGACCAACTGTGATTCCCATATTGGAAGAACCATGGATGGTGATAAAAGAAATTTTAGAAGGCCCTAGTCCAGGTAAGAGAAAAGCCAGCACATGAGCTTCTTTGCACTTAATAGTCTATATCCAAAATGTTTTGAAATTATTTATCAAATATGGCCAAATCATTCTTTGCAAAGTCGTAACAGCTGGTAAAGAATTCTGAGCTGTTTTAGTATTGCTTTTTATAGAAGAAAGTAAAAAAGGAAGAGAGTTTTCAAATATTATTTTGGTACCTTTCCCCTGTGTCCCTTCTCATTTTATCCTATGTGACCCCTAAGTACCATCTTTTAGAGCTTCTCTGGGACTTTCATTGCTCCATTTTCAAAACTTACATTTGAGTTTCTTTTTTTCTGTTAACTAACAAACCCCTATATCTCCTGTCTCCACTTTCTTAATTTCCTTCTTTTTTATTTCCAAATTACTTTAAAACTTATATATTCACAAAATTAAAATTTTTTTAAATATATAAAGCCATATATAGAGACAAAAGTCTCCCACCTACATACCATATTCACCCAGTTGCTACATCGTCCAGCAGCAACCACTCTTATTAGATCTTGACTATTAACCACTGTTTTCCTATAGAGGCTTCCTTCCAGGTAAGTCTTGAACAACTGTTCATCTCCACAATAAAACCTGGATTTTAACATGATTTTAGTATTTTTTTTATTTTTAAATAAAATCTGGCTCTGTGTTATAGGTAAACAGTTGTTTCAGATATCTATTTGGAGTTGAATGGGTGATTGGGTTTTTTTGCACATAAAGTTAATAGAAAATTTTTTCCTCCATTTTGCAACATAAACAGTAGCATACTATGCATATTGTTTTGTTCTTAGCATATTTTACCTGAAAATATCTCTTGAAAAATGTTCCAAATGAGCGTGTGAAGAGCTTTTTCATTTCTTTTTTAATATCTGCATCATATTTTATTGGTTGTCTTATAATTTATTGAACTTGTCCCCATTGATGGCCTTTTTGATTGTTACCGTTCATTCTTCTCTCCTCCACAATTTTATTTAAGACTTCAAACCTAAAGAAAAGTTACACAATATATTGAACAACTATATACTTTTTACCTGAAATCACTAATTATCATTTAGACATTTTACACACACCTTTGTTTTTGCACTGAACCATTTGAAATTTAGTCATAATATCTTACCCCTGAATATCTCCTAAAAGCATGAACATTCTTCTACATAAGCACACCACCATTCTCTCTCTAGATATTTAACATTTATACAATAGTTATTGATATATCTGGCCAAATATTCAGATTTCCTCAAATATCCTTTATAGATATTTTCCTCCCCAGTCTAGGATCCAGTCAGAAATCTCATGTTCCATTTATTTATCTCACATCATTAGTCCCCTCCCCCTTTTTTTTTTAGTTGTCAATGGATCTTTATTCATATGCAGTGCTGAGAATAGAACCCTGTGCCTCCCACATGACAGACAAGTACTCTACCACTGACCCACCAGTCCAGCCCTCATTAGTCCTTTTTTTTTTAAAGAGAGAGAATTTTTAATATTTATTTTTTAGTTTTCGGTGGACACAACATCTTTATTTTATTTATTTATTTATTTATTTAAATGTGGTGCTGAGGATGGAACCCAGTACCCCACCCCATGCCAGGCGAGCACGCTACCACTTGAACCCTATCCCCAGCCCCAAGTCCCTTTTAACATAGAAGTGTTCTTCAACCTTTTTTCCTTTCTGTTTTTTTTCCCCCTGTACCAGGGATTGAACCCAAAAGTGCTTAACCACTGAGCCATATCCCAGACCTTTTTTATATTTTATTTTGAGACAGGATCTTGCTAAGTTGCTTAGGGCCTCACTCAACTGTTGAAGCTGCCTTTGAATTTGTGATCCTCCTGCCTCAACCTCCCAAGCTACTGGGATTACAAACATGCACCACTTAATCTTTCATGACTATTGACCTTTTTTAAAGGATCCAAGCCAGATTTTTGTTGTTGTTGTTATTGTTTGTTTTTACTGTTAGAATGCCCATATTGTCCCTGAAGGATGGGCCTTCTAAAATTTCTAACACCATCCATGGTTCTTCCAATATGGGAATTACATTTGGTCTGTACACGGTCAGTCCTGTTCAGGAGGAGCATAACGAATTTTATCCTGGACAATAAATAGCTGAAAATTTTTTTTTCTTTTAGCTTTGCCTGATTTTTTTCCTCTTAATTAAATTCAGATTAAACATTTTGTCAAAAATATTTCAAAGGTGATGTTGCTTTCCATGCACTTCCTCAAGAGGCTCATTTCCTAGTTTATCTCCTCATTGATGATCCTCAGTTTGTTTAAGGTGGTGTCTACAGGTCACTTCATTTTAAAGGTGCATTATTTTTTTCCTCATTTAATAAATAAGTAGTCTATGGAGTGATACTTTGAGGGCACATAACTGTTCTATTCCTTGACAGCCTTTCACTTAAGGTTTTTAATATCCATTGATGATCCTTGCCTAATATCCATTGATGATCCTTGCCTTGTTACATTGCTGGTTGCAAAACTGTGATTTTTTTTTTTTTCTTGATTCATAGTCTCTTCTAAATGATTAATAGCATCCTCCAGTAAAGAGCAGGTCTTCCAGGGGCGGTAGTGCACTAGCCTGGCATGCACGGGACGCTGAGTTCGATCCTCAACATCACATAAAAATAAAAAATAAAAAGATATTAAAAAAAGAAAGAAAGAAAAAGAACAAGTCTTCCGCCCCGCTTGGCTGGGGGGCGCCTCTCCTTGCACACCCAGCACTCTGGGGTCGTGCTGCGAAGCCGGCGGCCTCTTAAGGCTCCTTCCCCTCCAGCTTTGTGACCCTCTCTGCGTGTCTCTTTGCCTCCTACCTCCTGGTGGGCTCCACCTTCACCAGGCCCGCCAGTTTGGTCCCATTTCCTTATGTAGTTAAGATCCCTAACAGCAACAGTTACTTTTTTTTTTTTTAATTATACATGGACACAATATCTTTATTTCATTTATTTTTATATGGTGCTCAAGATCGAACCCAGTGGGGTTCGATCTTGAGCACCACATAAAAATAAATGAGGCCAGCGTTTGGCCACTGATCCGCAACTCCATCCGCAGTTGGCCATTTCACGTATGCATATTTGAGGGCCCTTACCTGCCCCGGCGGAGAAATTGAGGCAACAAAATGGTGGACCGGAAGTGAAAGCGCAGGGACTATGGCTTCTGGCGGAGGAATCTCTGGCGGAGGAATCTGTAGTGGAAAACTGATTAGGAATATAACGTTTCTATCGAGCAGGAAGGAAATGGAAAAAAAAAAAAAAGAATAGGTCTTCCTCCTTCCCATTTTTTATGTTTATGAGCCACACACATGGACTAAGGGAATTTTTTAAGATTCAAAGTGCTAGTTTATTCATTCCAGTTATTTTGTTGTTTTGGTTTTAATACCCAGCTGTCCCACATTTGGGCAACGTGAGTCAGTCAAACCAAGGCCACCATCTCTCTGACACAACTATTAGTCTTGGAGCGTTTCCTTGCTTTCTGGTATAATAGATATTCTTTAGGCTCCCCTTTTACTTACCTTAGACCTGGAATTTCTCCAAGGAGGAAAAAAAAAAAAAAATATATATATATATATATATATATATATATATATATATATATATATATATATATATACACATATACACATATACACATATACACATATATATACATACATACATATAGTTTTAGGTGGACACAATACTTTTATTTATTTATATGTGGTGCTGAGGGTGGAACCCACGGCCTCACACGTGCTAGGCAGGCGCTCACCCACTGAGTCCCAGCCCCAGCCCCCATCTTCACCGTTTTCAAGTTCAGTAGTGATTAATAATTTACATTGTTGTACAACTAATCTCCACAACGTTTTCATCTTATAAAACTGAAAGTCTGTGCTTATTAAATAACAACTCCTCATTTCTCCTTCCCTCACTCTCTGGTAACCACCATTCTACATTGTTTCTATAAATTTGATGATTCTAAATATAGCATATAAGTGAAATCATACAATATTTGATTTTTTTTTTACTGTCTTATTTCACTTAGCATAATGTCTTCAAAGGGTCATCCATGTTGTCAGAAGTTTTGGGGCGTTTTTTCCCACATTTTTTTGACTCTTTTATTTCTTATTTTTTATTAGTACATTATAATTATGCATAACAATGGGATTCAGTTTTACATATGCCTATATCTACTTTATATATAGTTGTTGGTTTTCTGTGTGTGTGTGTGTGTGTGTGTGTGTGTGTGTGTGTTGCTGGGGATTGAACCCAGGGCCTTACCAACTGAGCTATATCCCCAGCCCTATAGTTTTTGTTTGTTTTTGTTACCAGGGATTGAGCCCAGGACTGCTTAACCACTAAGCCATATCCCCCGCCCCTTTTTTATATTTTTATTTGAAGACAGGTTCTCACTGTGTTGTTTAGGTCCTCACTAAGTTTCCTCACTTAAAGTCCTCCTGCCTCAGCCTCCCAGACTGTTGGGATTACAGGCATGTGCCACTGTGCCCAGCAGTTTTGGGGTTTTTTGTTTGTTTGTTTGTTTTTTAAAGTCATGAGTTCTTACTCATAACTCTTAATTCAAATCCAATAGCAGAAGACTTTTTCATTTTGTATATTTCAATATTGTATTTTGTGCCTTCTTTCCCATACACTGAATAAGCTGTTTTTCACCATAATCGATATATTTACTTGTTTGTTCTATCATATGTTACACACAGAAATAGTTTCAGAATTATACCAAGGTCACTACCAAATTGTCTAGAATATTCAAGGCTTCTTTGCAGTCCTTTTAGTCGTTGGAATAGATCCCATTAAGGGGAGTGTTTTCTTTCTAAATTATCTTTTATTTTACATTTTTGAGTATGTAAAAACATTAACATTGGTCAGAAGCCAAAACTATATAAAAGATATGCACTCCCATATCTTCTACACTTTTCCCATCCACTACCTATAGATAACCATATTCATTTGTTTCTGGTTTATCTGTCCTATTTTCTCTTTGCAAAAAATAAATCATTGATACATTCTTTCACATCTTGCTTTCCTATTCTTTTTTTTTCTTATTTAGACTTATATGTCTACCAATATTGATGCTAGAATATAACATTAATTGTAATAGTTAAACAATAATAACAGAACAGTCTATACTGCCTTAGAGTGAATTGCTTCACTATTTTAAAAAAAATAACTTATGGTAATTAGGTATTTCAAGGTTCATACTATTTGAAAAACTAATTCTTTTTCATAATTTATGGCCTTTAGTTGGCAAAATGGTACAAAATATACCTGTAGCACACTAAATTCATTGGAGAATCAATTCAGCACACTGGAAACAGTGAGAAAACGCATGAACTATAATGGAAATGAGCCTGGACTAGAATTAGTATAGTGTCTGGGGAGATGCTGCCAATCTGGGAGTACTTAGACCTAACTTCACAGCATGAGAAGTTTTTTAGACCTTTCAGAGAGCACAAATTAGAGCTATCAATGCCCAAGAAGGGGCAGTTTGTAGTTATGCATTTTAAGAAAAGATTTTGCTCCTTCAAGAGAACAAACACCAAGACTGAGAAAGGCAAGTTATTTCTTTCCCCCTATGGAGGTTAGTTTTTTGGGGTTTTGTTATTCTTGCATCATATTTAATCCTATTTGCAAGGGACTCCTCCCAGCTTCACTTTTAGTTGGGCTTCTGACACATGAGCCTTTGCACACTCAAAATGGAAGCTCAAGGTTATCAATGGGATGAAGGAGCCATCTCAAACAACCAACTTCAGCTGTAACTGCCTTCCTTCCTGCTTTTTGTTTTTGTTTTTGTTTTATTGTTTTTATTTGTTTGGAGTTTTTTGTTTGTTTGTTTGTTTGTACTTGGGATTGAACCCCAGGGTACTTAATCAATGAGCCACATACTTAGCCCTCTTTTTTATTTTGAGAAGGGTCTTGCTAAGTTGCTGAAGCTGTCTCCAAACTTTTGATCCTCCTGCCTCAACCTCCCTAGCTGCTGAGTTTACAGGCATGAGCCACCAGTACCCAGCTGCCTTCCTGCTTTTACTTGATTTTTGGCCTCTGAGGATTTTACTGTCTTTCCAGATCAGAGATATATAATAAATAGAACATTTAGTTAGAATACCTAACCAGTTTTGCTTCAAGAAATGAAAACTTTGGTAATTCATAAATAGAATACTACTTTTGGTCTTTAGTAGCCATTATAGTCTTAGAACTTTCATAGTTCTTTATGTTTATACAGGACCTAGCCATTCTTTCTGGCTGAGCTCAAATCATACCTCTCCACTGAGGCTTTTCTTGATTACCTAAGTCAGTGTTGATCTTCTATATTAGAAATATTACACCACTGTTTGGTCTAATATTAGCCAGCAGATACCACTTTTTACAACCATTTTGGTTAAGAATATATACATTTTTAAGCCCTGCTTATTGATCTCAGTTTGTTTAATTTCTAATAACCTGATTTTTTTAAAAATGTATTATTGGGCTGGGGATGTGGCTCAAGTGGTAGCGCGCCCGTCTGGCATGCGTGTGGCCCGGGTTCGATCCTCAGCACCACATACAAACAAAGATGTTGTGTCTGCCGAAAACTAAGAAATAAAATATTTTTTAAAAAAATGTATTATTATAGTAGTATTGTGTTCATGGTCATCATTCAAACTTGTTGCTTAAGCTTATTAATTATAACTATAGGGCTGGGGATGTGGCTCAGTGGTAGATAGTGGTACTTGCCTAACATTATGAGCTCCTGGGTTTTATCCCCAGCACTTAAAAAAAATAACTGTAATACTTCCTTTTCAGGTATATGCAGATTGCCATAGACTGATTCTGATTAGATAGAAGTTAAACTGAGCTTATGGTACTAGCCCATCCTTTTTTTGTATGTGTTTACTTACATTCTCATTTTGTTATTTTGGGGCAGGGTAACAAATCCTGGTTTGAGAAAGTTGGTTTTAATTTTTTTTTCCTTCTATAACAGTATAATAACATTTCTAGTACTTAATAGCAGAAAAATAATATAGTAAATTGATTGAAAATTAGAAAATAAAACCTATAATTATTATTTTTCAACTTCATCTAATATGTCTGTATACTAGCTATGATTCTGCTTTTTTCATTTAACATTACTCCTAAATATTTTCTTGTGTCAATTATGATTTATGTATTTGAGTAAAAGTAGTTTGTAAATTCAAGCACTACAAGGAAGCAAATTTCATATGTGTCTCTTTCCCCTGGGTCATTACTAGTATCTCCTCTCCTTAAATTATCAGTGTCTTTCTGTACCTGTCTATAATACATAGAGCATATCTTTACATAGGTGGGATCTTGCTCTACCTGCTGCTACATACCTGCCTTTCTTCACTTAACCATGTGTCCTCAACACCTTTTCATATAAATGTACCTAGATCTATTTTTATCAGTTATCAATATTCTACTACCCTCTATTCTAGCAAGTCTCTTACTGATTTATGTAGCTAAGATTTTCAATATCTATATACTCTCCTACTGAAGGAATATGTTGATAAAGTTATTGTACTTTGAGCTGCATCTTAAAAAGTTTCTGAACTATCTAGGACTATTTTTCCTATATTTTAAATTCTATATTTGATATTATAGTATATAATTCTTAATACTTACAAGTTATATGCTTCCCACCATTTCAAAAGATTATAACATGAAATTTGTTTCAAATTATCATACTGGAAACATAATAGGCATCAACAAATATATACTTGACTGCCTCATAGCCAGTTTCTTGTGTATTTGGTTTTTTGTGTGTGTGCACACTTTGATTTGAGTTTACCTTTTTACAAATTATTCTTATTTATTTTATCAGTTAAAAATTGAGTGGCAGGGCTGGGGTTGTGGCTCAGCAGTCGAGCACTCACCTTGCAAGTGTGGGACCCTGGGTTCGATCCTCAGCACCACATAAAAATAAATAAATTAAATAAAGGTATAAAAAAATTGAGTAGCTACCATATCCAAAGTCTTGAGCCAATTTTATGAAGGAAATAGAAACAGAAGCTATTCCCAGAGTTTATGTATAAGTTAAAAATATAAGAAGCACACAAAATTGTGAGATAATCATATAAGGCCAAATTTCATCATTAGCTCAATATTATATTAGGTTGAACCATGCCAAAATTGTTGACAGTCAGCCATTTTGACCTATAAAAAAGACAATTTCATATATGAATCAACCTACACTATATTTTAGATTCTAAGAAGGAGCTGAACTATAACCATTTTTTATAATAGGTAGAGAAGGTATCATAAAAGGGGGCCTAGAGTTTGGGATTAGCACAGAACCTATAGGCCCTGTGGGAATAGTGGATAACTTCAAACTAAGTTAAGCAGAATATGAAGTGTAGGGGATATAGTAGAAGAGGACTATTTTTCTACTATAAGGGGATTGAATGCCAAATGGAGGTATTTTCAGCTTTTTCTTTTTCTGTTATGTTTTATTTTGTTTCCTGGTACTGAAAATAGAAGCAAGAGCCAGGAAAGTGCTCTACTGCAGAGCTACATTCCTAGTCCTTTTTTTCCTCCTTTAACCCTTTTAAGCCAGTGGCCCTCAAACTTTGCATGCAGCAAAACTACTTTTTGGTACTTGCTAAAACAAATTGTTCAGCCCCACCACCATAGTTTCTAATTCAGTATGTCTGGATAAGACCCAATAATTTTAATGCATTTCCAGGGAATAGTAATGCTTTTTATTGCTACTCTTGAGATTGTACTTTGAGAGCAGTTGCCTCAGGCTACTGAAGATACACTAGAGATATTTTTCAACTTCATTTAATATGTCTGTATACTAGCTATGATACTGCTCAGTGGCTCAGGAGGCTGAGGGAGGAGGATCCATGTTCAAATACAGCCTCAGCAATTTAGTAAGGTCCTAAGCAACTTAGCAAGACCCTGTCTCAAAATAAAAAATAATATATAGGCTGGGGATGTAGCTCAGTGGTAAAGCACCCCTGGGTTCAATCCCCAGTACCCCCTAAACACACACACACACACACACACACACACACACAGAGAGAGAGAGAGAGAGAGAGAAAGTATTCCATGAGATTGCTTTAGGAATGTTATATGGGTTTATGCAGGGTAGATTGAAAGAGGGAGTAGAGTCAGCATGCTTACTTTATGAAAACGTATAAATTACTCCATGAAGTAATTTATCCCAAATAGCCATATCTTCTGTTTTCACTTGACTTAGCTTTGTCTATTTTATTTACTCTGTACCCAGGCTGAAGAGTGAGGAGCTTCTCTGTTTTGAATAATTTAGTCTCTTGTTTTGCTGCCCTTTTATTCTCCTTTCCTAAACTTTAAGGATCAAGTTATTGAGATTGTCAGAGCTATAGTCTTTAGGCACTTTATTCATGTTGTTATTATTATTATTATTTTTTTTTTTTGCCAAACAGAGGAAGACTTTTTATATTGTTTTTTCATTTTCAGAATGGGAAACTGAAGCCCAAACATGTACTCCAGTAAAAGATATTCCTAAACTCAAACAGGATGGAACCCAGACCATCAAATTGGAAGAACCATATGACTATGATGACAGATTAGAGAGAGAAACAACAAACGTCTTCAAGAAATTTCCCACTAATGAATATGATTTCAGTTTGAAGTCTGATTTTTCACAAGAAGATGATCCTACAGAAGAATATCTTAGTAAATATGATATATATAGAAATAATTTTGAAAAGCATTCAAACCTAATTGTACAGTTTGATACACAATCAGATAATAAAACTTCTATCTATAATGAAAGCAAGGCAAACTTCAGTAATGTCTCATATGGTATTGTACATGGGAAAATACTTCCTGGAGAGAAGCCTTATAAATGTAATGTGTGTGGGAAAAAATTTAGGAAATACCCATCCCTCCTGAAACACCAAAGTACCCATGCCAAAGAGAAATCTTATGAATGTGAAGAATGTGGGAAAGAGTTTAGGCATATCTCATCCCTAATTGCACATCAGAGAATGCATACTGGAGAAAAACCATATGAATGTCACCAGTGTGGTAAAGCCTTCAGCCAGCGTGCACACCTCACCATACATCAGAGAATTCACACTGGAGAGAAACCCTATAAGTGTGATGATTGTGGAAAAGACTTTAGCCAGCGTGCACACCTTACTATACATCAAAGGACACATACTGGAGAGAAACCATATAAATGCTTGGAATGTGGTAAAACCTTCAGTCATAGTTCATCACTGATTAATCATCAAAGAGTTCATACTGGAGAAAAACCTTACATATGCAACGAATGTGGGAAAACTTTCAGTCAGAGTACACACCTTCTGCAGCATCAAAAAATACATACTGGGAAAAAACCATATAAATGCAATGAGTGTTGGAAAGTTTTTAGTCAGAGCACTTACCTTATTCGACATCAGAGAATTCATTCTGGAGAGAAGTGTTATAAATGTAATGAATGTGGAAAGGCCTTTGCTCATTCCTCAACTCTTATTCAACATCAAACTACTCACACTGGAGAAAAATCCTATATATGTAATATATGTGGGAAAGCCTTCAGCCAGAGTGCAAACCTCACTCAGCATCATAGAACACATACTGGAGAAAAACCATATAAATGTAGTGTGTGTGGGAAGGCATTCAGCCAGAGTGTGCATCTTACTCAACATCAAAGGATTCATAATGGAGAAAAACCCTTTAAATGCAATATATGTGGGAAAGCTTATAGACAGGGTGCAAATCTTACCCAACATCAAAGAATTCATACTGGAGAGAAACCCTATAAATGTAATGAATGTGGGAAAGCTTTTATTTATTCTTCATCACTTAATCAACATCAGAGAACTCATACTGGGGAGAGACCCTATAAATGTAATGAATGTGACAAAGATTTTAGCCAGAGAACATGCCTTATTCAACACCAGAGAATTCACACAGGAGAGAAGCCCTATGCATGTCGTATATGTGGTAAATCTTTCACTCAGAGTACAAACCTTATTCAGCATCAACGTGTTCATACGGGGGTCAAACATCGTAATTAATGGATATGGGAGACTTCATTTAGGTTTTTCAACTTGATCCTTAAATTTTACTTTGTGTGCTCTGTGTGTTAAAACATTAAAAATAAATCTGAAGAAGTGCAATATGTTAGATACTCAGCAGAAGTATCCGTATTAGTAATATGGATATAACTCATTTAAATTTTATATGAAATTTAAAAAGGAAACTTCATTGACTTAGCCTTTATTTGATATCAGCTTAATTCATTTCAGAGAAAAATATGAAATGATATTCAAAAACTTGTAATTCATCAACTCAATGTATTTCATAGACTTCTTGAGGCCTTATGAATGTTACTTGGGAAAGTATCCATCAAGTATATTTCACACTGGAGAGTAACCTTGGAATTATAGAAAAGAAAAAAAAATTCTTTGGGGCCTTCATTTCTTCCCAGCTTGGAAGCCTTAAAATAATTAAAGGTTACTTTCCCTTTTCCTATTATGCCATAACTGTAATATGGATCCAATAGATTTGGAGGAAAAAAAACAGTTGAAATTATCTCAAAGATTTCTGTGCAACCAACATTTAACTGCACTTTCCCTCAAATACTGAAATATTAAAGGAAGTGAAGCTTAAGGAAAGATGATCTGTTAGGACAGAGAAACTAATGTATATAACTCTTAGATGTGTACAGATTTAAATAGGCAAATATTAAAGACCCCCAAGATTAATCTTTAAAACAGGTTAGCCTTAGTTTCACCAGATTTTAACATCCAAGGTTATCCTGAAGGAAAATTAGGCATACAGTTCCCATTTTTTTCATCTGACTCCTAAATTCAGTTTTCCCCTGTGGCTCTTCTGCTGTGAGAAATCCATTTATTCCTTTGAAACACATTTGAGTACCAACTGTGCCCTGGCCCCAGACTTCCTGATTGGATCCTTTCAAGGCTTGTACAGTGCTGAAAATCACAGCTGATTTTTTTTTTTTTTGAGAATTTATTTATTTTTTTAGTTTTTCGGCAGACACAACATCTTTGTTTGTACGTGGTGCTGAGGATCGAACCCGGGCCGCACGCATGCCAGGCGAGCACGCTACCGCTTGAGCCACATCCCCAGCCCTCACAGCTGATTTAAACAACAAAGCTTATTAGAATAATGAGAAAGGACATAATCTTAACTAATTTGCCATGGAATAAGCATAAGAAATGTGCTAAAATGGGTTGCCAAATGCTACACCTTATCCCAAGCCAAGGAAGTAATTAAAGAAGTTTTGTAAATAATGTGAGAGGAAAATAAGCAGAAAACAGACTTGAGTTCAGTATAGTAAGTTGGGGAAATGTAAAAACAGTGAGGAAAAAGAATACTTAGGTATCATATAACATGATAATATAATTGGACTTCCTTTATTTAAGGAAGTAGTGAAATAAAAAAGCAAAACTTGGCCCATTTATAATGACTGATTTTAAAGGAATAACTGGAATCCTTCATTTGTGGAAGTAGAGGTTATTCTTAACATCAGGAAAAAAAAAATTCATTGGAAAAAGCACTGATGCAGAAACTAACACAGTAATCATTAAACAATGATAACCAAGTTTATAGGTCCTAACAAAAGGAAAACTGGCAAAAATAGTTAAAAATACTATGTACTTAATATCCATAGCTTTCCATTCTAAGAATACAAGGCTGAGATTTCATCTTGCTCTATTTGTTCCTCTAGTGCCTTGCATATAGCACATGATCAATGTAAGTTGGTTGAATTAATGAATAACTTATATAAATTAGAGTTGAGTAACAAGGTAGAATCAACTGACATGGGATGAAATTGGTAGAACTGGAAATAACTTTTGTGCATGCATCAAACAAATGTTTAACAAATATTATTTACTGGGTAATAGGGATTGCTTAAAAATGGAAAATCAGAAATCTAGGACATCTTTGCAGAAGAAGATTTTTATGAGCTAAATAAGGGGAAACTGATATAAATTCTGGTACCATAAATATCAATTTAAGCATATATTGACCATACAGCTTCACTTAAACATTGCTATTTATCCTGCAAACAGGTGCTGAAGGAGAGACTGGGGTGCTAGCATCTTCAAGGCTATGTTGTTGAATGTTTTCTTGAAAAAAAATTGTTGCTTTCCTTTTTCTTGACATTAATTATCCTTGATTTCATGGTATCATCCTTCACAAAGTGCAGGTTGCAAAATGCTCAAATTATGCTTATTCCATAGTTATCGTGAAAAAATAAGTTGTATTTAAGATAGTTTTTTATGTTACTTCATCCCTTACACAAAGCTTCTTTCCAATGGAATGAATGTGTGGAGTATTAACAACCCATAGCACCTTTCTCTGCATTACTTTGTATTTCCTGCCTTTGTGTGGTTTATGTAAATAATGCATTTATAGTCTTCCACTGATGCACAGAGGCAATTGATGCCCTTATAAAATAATAGAATAATAGTGCAGAATCCTAGATCTTTGTGTGTTTTTTCCCACTTTTAGAATTGTCTGACTTATGAGTAATTCAACAGATTTTTAGCAAATAATCTTATTTTCCATGACTTTTTATTAGGAAAACAGTCAAATACACAGAAAAATTTTAAAATAACGAAATGAACTATACCCATCTAGATTTTAAAATTAACATCTTGCCATGTTTTTTTAACTAAACAATTATAAATTAACTTACATTTTGTCTCTAAATGCATCTCATTAAAAAGATTATTTACATAATCACAATAGCTCAAAAAAGATGAACTTCCATAATCCTAAATACTTAGTCCATGTTCAAATATCTCCCATTGAGCTAGTCAATTTTCACACATATTTCTCACACATTATATTTGATTTTTATGTCTGTTTCATTTATCTAGAACAGTCCTTTAGTTTTTCCTCTTATAGGAGAGCAAGTCAGGTTCTGCATGGTGGCCCACACCTGTAATCCCAGCAGCTCAGGAGACTGAGGCAGGAGGATCATGAGTTCAAAGCCAGCCTCAGCAACTCTCTAAATAAAATACAAAATAGGGCTGGGGATGTACCTCAGAGGTTGAGTGCTCCTGAGTTCAATCCTCAGCACCAAAAAAGAAAAAGAGCAACTTAATTGTCAGTTAATACAAGTTAATACAAAA
This sequence comes from Marmota marmota marmota, assembly GCF_001458135.2. Taxonomy (NCBI): domain Eukaryota; kingdom Metazoa; phylum Chordata; class Mammalia; order Rodentia; family Sciuridae; genus Marmota; species Marmota marmota. Next base: position 217,168 of record NW_025999873.1, read on the forward strand.
AAAAATTCAGGATTTAACTGCTTGTTGCATGTGGTATGTTGTTTTCTGTAAATTAGAAGGTAAAGCCAAAGGCTGGATTGGATTCAAGTTAAAACACTTTTAACTAATGCTTCACACACTTCACAGATGTATTTCATTTTGTAAAATCAAAAGTCTCAATTATCAGATTAACTGTCAATGTGACATTTAATCATTGTATTGAGATGATATACACCAGATCTTCAGTGTAAAGGCAGTTTTTCCTGTAGCAATTAGCAATCTGTGGACCGACACTATGTATATCCTGTTTGCTAACAACTTTTCACCTAGTCATATTAGCACCCAACAATAATCCTTGCCTGAGTCCATTTTTTCACAAGGTTTGCAAAATGGTTGTTATTATTATTTCTATATTTGTGAAAATGGTACACTTTTATAAAACAGAACTTTCCCTTATCAACTAGGAATGCACTAGAGGTGGGATCATAATTCTTTTCCTTTAATTACTAGCTTACGAGTTTAATTATGGGCTGGAGTTGTGGCTCAGTGGAAGAGCCTTGCCTAGTACATGTGAGGCACTGGGTTCGATCCTCAGCACCACATAAAAATAAATTAATAAAAGTACTGTGTTCATCTACCCTATATATAGTTTTAATGGGTTTAATTACCAGTAAGGCATTTGCTGTCCTATTCTGCAGTGATGACAAATGACACTATGTGTTAGTCAATTATAGTCATTGTTTCTGATGTTTAAACTGTCTCAAATTTGGCTAGTTGGAATTCCCAAGTAATTTTTTATGTCCTTTTGACATTCCCTGTCTAGTCTTTGTACAGTTAGCTGCCTTCTGACACAAGATACTACAAGTTCACCCCACACTTTTGGTGCTCCCAATTAATAAGATGCTTTAAATAAGTAGTTACTTAAAAACCAAGATCTGGCACTACGCATGCTCACTGAAACAACAGTGTTATTACCAAGTCTTCCCATCCATTCAAGGTAATTCATAAAGAAATGCCATCAGCACTCATTTTGTCAGTTACATAATGTTTGATTATGTAATAAGGTATAACTACATAACTGGGATAAACATTTAGGGAGCAAACAACTGTCTTATTAAGCACACAAACTAAATCAAGTGTTATATGTACTAGAAAGCAAACTTAATTACAAAAGATCTTATAGCAAGGTCATCAGCAACATATAGAGAGGATGGAGTTTGTTAATCTGGCAAGTGGGTTAAGTAGAGAGCAACTAAATTTAACACTATATTAACTATTATATATCTTCACTTATTTTATAAGCTATTCACTTCTACTCCATCACCTCTTTCTGTTCAGTACTATTCTTGTACATGCTAGGTAAGCATTCCACCACTGAGCTCTGCCCCAGCCCTTCCTGTCAACATTTCTTAAGAATGTTTCTGGTACATTCTAATCCTGAGGTTATGTTTCCTGGAAATTTAAGTACTAGTCTTTCTTACTAAGCTTTTATTTAGTCTTTAAACCTTTAAGACTGGTATGTTTCTTTCTTTTTTGACAATTTATTTGCATGTGCCTGTAAATGTATTCTTCATTCTCTATTTGTTTTTCTCCCAGTGGCTCAACATCACTCTAATTATTAGCCCTTTAGAACACTATCACCATTTAATATAGCAAACATGTGCACTATGGTGATGTGTATAAATAGGTGTAGGCCTGTAAGCAATGTCTGGTCTTTTACTCTGTATAGAAGGACAAGGTGAAACCCTTGATATTGAGATCACAAGAGATCATATGTCATATAATGACAGAATAACAATTGGAATCCATAGCTCCAGCACTTAGCTGAGTTTTTCTTGTAAAATAAGAGTAAGTGGAAATTCTGAGTACAAGCAATATGTACCTACAATTTTATAAAATTATGTATTTTTATGAGATTAGAGTATTCATACTTTTTTTTTCTTCTCTCCTATAGTTTCTTCAATTCAAATCTTTAAATGAGACTAGCCCAATTCAGAATGCATCTTCCTCTGTCAATTTTTGGTCTTTCACCCAGATCTTTGCCAAGTTTCAGAACCATGTAATCAATGATTACCTGGAACATTTTTATAAGAACCGTAAGTAATTTAATTGAAAACTGAATTGTGTTCACCCGAAAACCTCCTCTTTTTAAATTCCCCATAACTTTGACAGGAAGTTCGAAGCCATCATCTTCACCAATAATCATCTTAGTCTGATTGATTTTTACAATGAAGTTGCCTGGATTGATGCCTACAGAATAGAGGGCTATTCTTGAAGAACAGTCTTAAGCCATATCAAAATAAGATCTATATCCAGAAGTTGAAAATTAATGATCCCATCTGTTTGGACACTGATTGAAAACTACACCTGAAGTATTATATTCATTCTGAGCACCAGCCATTATACTAGGGTCCTAGGAAACCCCAGCAACTAAGGGGATTCTAGTAATACTCATACTAGAGGTTATCAAGGATGCTTGGAATGGTAATTATGGCCTTTTGGGAACCAAAAAAAAAAAGTGGTCATGGAGAAGATCACTTTAGAACAAAAACAGCACCAAGAAATACATAATAGACACTTGATAAGTATTAACTGAATAAAATTCATTCTAATAATAATCCTTCATTGTGCAAGGTGCTGGCCAAACACAGCTGTTCAGGGAAGAAGTACAAAGTATTCTTTAAAGATAACTGCTCATTTTCTAAGCAAAAGAAAACTATCAATCATATTTTTTCTTAAATACAACATTTATTTAAGTGCATTATATTAAGTGCATTATAGCTTCAAAGCACTTATACACACACATTCACATTCATTTGCTTAGTCTGTATGTGCTGGACTCTAGAATGTAAAAGGACTGACCCAGGTACCTTCTCTCTTCTAGTACCTACAACAGTAATAATGAATGAAATTTAACTTGAAAAATATTATATAATTAAAGAAGTAAAAGTTACTTATGAAAACTAGAAATCAGAAAAAAAGGACCAAACCTGATTGAGACCTCACTGCAAAAGGCTGGTAGGATTTCTTCCACTGCCTCTCAGAACTATAAAAAGCTGGGAAGGGAAACTTACCACAGACTCTGAGACCTACTTTGACAGAATTCCCACAGAGCAGTATGTATTACATGTCAAAGTTGCGAAATCAAAATGAGAACCTGGAAATAAACCTATTCTCTCCCAGGTCCAGAAAAGTGGGCCACAAATTATTTTGATTCACTTTTTTTCATAAACTATTTTATTGGTAATTTTGGCCAACACCTCTCTCCCTGAATTCTAGGTGAACACTGTTCTGTTTCTCTACCAAGTGTTGGCAAACTACTGCTAGCTAGCAGCCCAAGCTAAAAATAATTTGCACATTTTTAAATGGTTGAAAAAAACTAAAAACAATATTTCATGACACATTAAAATTATTTTAAATTCAAATTTCAGTGTCAGTGATGTTTTGTAGGATCACTGTCACATCTATTCGTTTAAATACTGCCTATGGCAGCCTACAGCCTAAAAAAATTCACTCTCTGTTCCTTTATAGAGAAGTTCACCAATTGTCTACACAATAAGGTGGGGATTTAGGTCTACTGGCTAAGCCAGACACAAAGCAAAATAATTAAAAGAACAGCATTCCTGGGCTGAGGAGGGGAAGGGAGAGAGTCGGAAAAAGTCAACCAGGAAAGCCTCGACACGTGGAAGTAAAAATGTACAAAGGCGCATCGCCAAAAGTCCAGATTAAGAATGATTAATCTCTGGGCTGTAGCTCAGTGGCAGAGCGCTTGCCTAGCATACGTGAGACACTGGGTTCGATTCTAAACACCACATAAAAATAAATACAATAAAGGCATTCTGTCCATCTACAACTACAAAAAGTGAGAGAATGATTAATCTCTGTTCAGTAGCAGGTGCAACATGCAGCCTCGAGAGCGCTGGACACGCAATGCCACCCTCTTCCAACCTTTCCATGACTGTGCGCCTATACCGTTCATCTCCAATCAAGCGAAGGAACGCAGCATTTAGAGAATGTGAATTTTTTGAGAGGGGTATCTGAATGGATTCAAGGGGAGTGGTGGTCTTCCTTTTCTGAAATGGCTTTTGTTTGCCTGTTTTGCCAAAGTCTTGCAAAAGGAATCATGGATTCGTTAGCACTTTGTTCCTAATATGCCATGTAACTCGGGCATCCTTTTCCTCTGACTTCAATCCCCCAAACAAGTCAGTAAAGATGCGCAGCTTCTCGGGAATGAGACCCTTTTCATTCTTAACAATGAACCTCCTTTTTGTACACCCCCTCGCCCACTCCTTACCAATAATGCCCAACCCTCCAGTCTCCTGCGGGCGCGAGTTCGCTATTCATAGAGGTGACGCTCCCAGCCCCAGAGACCCACTGAAACGTGACAGCCAAGGGACCAATCTCACCTCCTATAGCCCTAAAGCTGGTTCAAAATGCACACACACACACCCATTACGAGAGCTGCCCCTCCCTGAACTATGACTCCATACCCTTCAGAACTAATGACAGCTCCCGGACCCAGAGAGAAACAACGGGAGAATCCCAGCTTCCGCCTCGAGGGGGCTTCTGGGGCGCTGAGCCGGGCCGCAGCGCCTGCGTTCCTGGGAAAGAGGGCTGCAGCCTCCGCTGCGCAGGCGCACCGCCGCGTCGCCGTGGCCCCGCCCCACACGGCGCGCGGGCCTCTCGGGGAGGCTGTTCTGGAGCATCTGCGCGCGCCCCCTGGTGCTGAGAGGAGGGGCGGCAGGTGAACGCTGGCTTTTCCAGCCTTGGTGAGCAACCCTCCTGGACCTGCTGACCGTGATGTGGTAGGGGTGAACGGGTTTATTTAATGTTGACTACGTCTTTAAATGAGAGGTATACTTTGTATAAGATCTTCCTGGAAGGAGGAGATCTGGAGCTAAAGAAAGCGAAAGGCCCACACGTGGCCCTAGGTGCACACGTGGACATCAGCTTGTTACTTTAAGGAGCTCTGCTTTCAAGGGACTGAAACCACTGTGTGGTTTCTCGAAGTAACCGCCCTGGCCCCCATTTTAGCAACTATCATCATCTCTGCCCCACTACCTGAGGATTGCAGCAGCCTCCTTATTGTCTCTAAGTGAATCCTCACGGGCCTGTTTAAAAGTTCTCTGATGGCCTAACCTCTACTCCGTCACACCACCACCGCCACCCGCCCTGTTTATTATCTGTCTTTTTTAATTTTCGAGACATACCTCTCTATATTGCCATAGCTGGTTTACTCTTGGTCTCAAGTGATCATCTGACCTCAGCTTCTCCAGTAGCTAGGACTATAGTTGTGCCACCACACCCAGCTTTCCACCCGTTATTTTGACGCACATAGCTGTATCATATTACTTCATATGTAAACATTTCGGTACCAAATTCTAAGGATAGAGACAGAATATTGTAACTTATTTCACAATAATAAAACTAAAAATAATCACAATGTTATTGACTATCAAGTGAGATTTCCATGATTGATAAAAATTTTGGCCTTTTTTCAGTTTATTTGAATCAGAATCCAAATATGTTCCACACCCTGAAAATAATTGGTATGTCACTTAGGTCTCTTTCTTCACTCTGTAAATTCTGACATTTCTTTCAATATTTGTCTTGAGGACCCTTGGATTGAGGTGATGGTTGTTTGTCCCAGTGAGCTTCCAGCAACAAAGACCTTGATGATTAACCTGGGCTCTATTTCACATGCTGATTTGCCCCATGTGTTTGCTATTAAGTAATAGCACAATAAACTTGATCCAGTTCAAATTTTTGGCAAAAATATTTCATAAGATATTTGTGCTCTATCCAAAGGCACATGATGTCTGAATTTCTCTTTTTGTGATGTAAGCAAAAATTGATAATATTAATAATCATTACATTTAGTTCATTAGGCATTGCAAAAACCTATCACTCCTTCATTTATAAACAGCAGCTACTTACAAAGAAACTTATTATTCCTACAAAGAAACTTCCTTCATCAATTCGTTGATTACTCTAGAGTACAATTTACATGAGAATATTATAAGTATTTGATTTGTTCCTTAACCGTTTTGTTCCCTAGGATACTCCAAAACTGACCAATGAGGCTTTTGTTAATTTAGTTGTTTGTTCCCTTGTTTAGTTGTTTGTTCTCTTGCTTGTTAAGTGTCATTGGTTCACCTGACATGTATTTCAAAGTCATTGTAGTTATTATTATTACTGATATTTAAACCATTTTATCTTTGACCTGTGGAAGTTTTTTTTTTTTTTTTTCCCTTTAGGTTGGTTCCTGAACCCTTTGACATAACCCTAGTTGTCTTTACTGCTTCTTTTTCTGAAATGATGGGGTATACCAGGTTCATCTTGCACACTTCCTGCCCTGGACCTGGACTCAACCATTTCTTAACCCAGTTCCCTTCCACATCCATACTTAACCATTGTTTTAATTTTATGATTTATTTTCTTTTCAACACAAAGAAATATATACACATATACTTATATCCCCTATACTCTTAGATAAAATATAGCATACTGTATAGACATTTCTCTACCTTGATTTTTCCTCATAAAATATATCCTAAAGATCACAGAGGTATTTCTCACTTCTTTTAGCTGCAAATTACTCAACTATTTGGATGCAGCAGAGTCTATTCCACCAGTCCTTTAATGATAGACATTTGGAGAGTTTCCAAAAGGAGACAAGGAAAAAGAGTAAAAGAAATTAGGTGGGAAAAGTAGAAAACAAATAGCAAGCAATCCAAATACATATGATTACATTAAATACCAATGGAATAAGCTCATCAGACTAGGGTTATTTTAATATCCTATTTAAAAGAGATGCACTTTATACTTTATTTTTATTTCTAATTGAGACCGTACAACAGTGTAACATTTCAGTACCTGTATACAATGTTTAATGATCAGATCAGGCATATATTATTTCTTTCATTCTATTTTGAAATATTCTATTAGTTGTTGTCAAGTATAATTATCCTTCTGTTCTAGAGAGCATTAGAAGTCATTCCTCCTATCCGACTGTACCCTTCCCACTCACAAACCTTTACCAGGCTCTGGTAACCAATATTCTATTACAATATTCTATTTTCTATCTTTTGATATCAACTTTTTTGCTTCCACATATAAGTGAAAAAATGCAGTATTTCTCTTTCTGTGCCTGACTTATTTTACTTAACATAACATCCTCCATTTGTATCTGTGTTGCTGCAAATGACAGAATTTTATTTATACAAATGAATAATATTCCATTGTGTATATATACCACATTTTCTTTACCCATTCACCTGTCAGTGGACACCTAGGTTGATTTCACATCTTTGCAATTAAGGACAGTGCTTCAATAAACATGTGAGTACAGATGAGGAAGGGTGCTTTAAATATAAGTGCACAAAACAATTCATCAGTAGATGAATGGTTAGAGAAAATGTGGTATATATACACAATGGAGTTTTACTCAGTTATAAAATAAGAATGAAATTACAGGATTTGCTGGTAAATGGATGGAAAGGAAAATGTTCTGCTAAGTGAAATAAGCCAGACTCAGAAAGTCAAGGATCAAATATTTTCTCTTGTATGCGTAAACTAGATCAAAGTTGGGGTGGGGGAGTCCCATGAAAATAGAAGAAAGATCAGTGGAACAGAGGAAAGAGATTGGGGGAGCAGGAAGACAGGAAAAGACAGGAATGGTGGAGTGAAACTGAACAAACTATACTATGTACATACGTGAATATACCACAATGAATTTCACCTTTATGTATATCTATAAAGCATTAATTTTAAAAACCATAAGTAAATAGAAATAAGACCAATAGAGTAGGAGAAAGGGAATGGGAATAGAAAAGGAAGTACTAGAGACTGAAGTGGAGCAAATTATATTCCATGTTTGTATGATTATGTCCAAATGAACCCCAATATTATGTATAACTATAATACACTAATAAAAATAAATTCAAAAAATCAAGAAACCAGTCAAGTGACAGAATTCATTGAAATATATAAAGCACAAAAAGAGATAGTAAAATATGCTAAAAATTAATGCAAGAACTAATTAAAAGAAAGTTGATGGTGTTATATTAATACCACCCAAAAGCAATGTTAAGAGAGAAGGGATTACTAGAAACAAGAGTGATATTTCCTGATATGAGTCCACCAGAAAGATATAACAATTCTGAATTTGAGAAGCATTTTGTGAAACATAACCCCAAAATATATAAAGCAGAAAATGTCAAAATTAAAAGGAGAAATAAATAAACCTCAATCATAATATAATAACTTACTATATATCTCAGTACTTGATAAAGCAAACCAATTTTTTAAAACAGTAAAAATATAAATGGTTTAAAGAATGTGATTATACCGTACCAATAATTGCATAAGTTGCTTTCATTTGGACTTTCCTTAATTGTTTGAACTTTTACTTCCATGGAAATTAATTTTTTTATAAAAATCTTTGAACAAATATATGTAAAATGCTCTACGGTAGTTCCCCCAATATCTGCCAAGGATATGTTCTAAGAACCCACTAGATCCCTGAGGCTGTGAATAGTACAAAACCCTATGTGTACTCTGTCTTTTCTTTCTTTTTTTTTTTTAATTAGTTGTTGATGGACCTTTATTTTATTTATTTGTATGTGGTGCTGAGAATCGAACCCAGTGCCTCTAGTGTGCATGCTAGGCAAGCACACTACCACTGAGCCACAATCCCAGCCCCCTGTATTTTTTTATACACACATAACTATGATAAAGTTTTTTTAATTAGGCACAGTAAGAATTAACAACAATAATTACAAATAAAATAGAATGATTACAACAATATACAGTAATAAGTTACATGAATTTGGTCTCTGTCTTTCTCTCTCTCCTTCTTTCCTCCCTCCCTCAAACTGTCTTATTATACTTTCCCTTTTTGCTTAAAGGAAGTACTCCATGGCTTATCTTTGGCATATCTGAATTTCCAACATCACTCTTGTTATGCTTTGGGGGTCATTATTAAGTAAAATAAGGGTCATTGAACACAATCATTGATACTATGACAGTGGATCTGATAGCCAAGATGGTTACTAAGTAACTAACGGGAAGGCAGCATACACAGCATGGATATGTTGGACAGAGGGATGGTTCACATCCTGGGCAGGATGGACCAGATTTCATTATGCTACTCAGAATAATGTACAGTTTATAACTTGTCAATTGTTTGTTGCTGAAATTTCCCATTTAATATTTTTGAACTGAGCTGACCTCAGGTAACTGAAACCATGGAAAGCAACCTGATAAGCGGGGGACTACTGTATTATCAAAAGTACAAAATTACCAAATTTTAACTCTCTTTTTGGAATAGGAGTATAGCCTAGTGGTATCATTTGCCTGGCATGTAAAAGACCCCAGGTTTAATCCCCCACACTGCAAAAAAAAAAAAAAAAAGAAAAAAGACTCTTCTCTTTTTGGGAAAATAAGGAACTTGGTATCCCTGCTCTCACCTCACTACTTCTCATTATACTCAGCTATTTTACAGTTTTGTAAAATTTTATCACGCTAATCTGAGGGGGAAGGGGAGAAACTAGTCCTTTTCCCCCATTATTTTTTAAAGTTATATTCTCTTTTGCATGTTTTAAGTTACAAACCTGAAATCTATTGAAATGTGAAGTGCACGACAAACCAATGTACCCAGCAGTTTGTCTTGCCCATTCTTAATCCTGCCCACTGGCCTCAGATGTCATTAAGACATAAAACCTTCTCATAAAAGTTTCTCTCTTCCCAGTGGTTTTCTGACTGGAAGTCATTATTACTCCTTTTGAAGTGTCTGGGCACCCTTGAAACCCAAGAAAGAAAAGGTAAAGACCACAGAATTTTCCAGTGCCTTGGAAGCTGCTGTTTCTGTCCCCTGTGAAGCTTGCCAAAGGGGTAAAGGCATCCTCTTTTACCAAAAAGGGTGAAATCAAAAAGAAAAGTTTTTTTTTCTTTATGTACAGTGACAAACTTCTAAGCATTAAGTTGGTAGCACGCAAGATTGAAAGGGTACCCTGGGGCCCTGGACCATTGCTGCTTCCCAAAGAGTTGCAAAGAACCATTCAAAGCCATCCATCTTTTAGGAGCTATAGGAAAGGCATCTTATGAATCAAACAAGAGTCAGATCAAAAATAAAAATGAATTATTAAATGATCGTAGAAAGTTTCCAAGCAGTATACCATTTGATAGCAGGATTGAAGAAAGCAGATATCTGAAGGTGATGTATTAGTCAGTTTTGATTACCATAACAAAATACACAAGCCGAGCCACTTGGTAAGGAGAAGAGGTTTGTTTATTTAGCTCACCAATTTCAAGGTCATAGTCCTTGCATGGGCTCAGTTCTGGTGAGGGCCTCATGGTGAATAGTGGACGAGAGATGGTGGTTTGTGGATAGTGGATGGTGGATGGCAACAGTGGGGCAAGTGGTCACATCTCCAGTTAGGAAACAGAGAGGCTAGGAGGGACCAGGCTTGCTTCTTACACCAAACCTCTCAAGGACACATGGGTTGCTTGAGAATTATTTTATGAGAACATGCATGCATCCAGAGACCCAAGGACCCTCCACTAGGCTCTACCTCCCAAGGGTTCCACCACCTCCCAGTAGTGCCACCCTAAGGGTCAAGACTTTAATCAAAATGGATACTTTGGGGACACTCAGTCATCTTCTCTGGAATGTGACTGGGCTGATCACAGTTCCCTCTCATCTCTCTTAGCCATCCATGTTGTTTATTACCAGCTTCTAACTACTGTCCCACCACCACTGTCACACTTTGCGCACAAGTTGGGGAATTTTAGAGGTTTCTATAGATTCCTGTCCTATAATATGCCAGCCCTTACCAATATTCTTTTAAAAATAAAAATTTAACAAATATTTACACACCTTCCACTGATCTCTCCTCACACAAGTCCATATGTCAGGGCTGACTAAAATTTGGCCAAGCAGAGACTCTATCAAATTATAGGAACTCTATTTTTCAACACTAATTCCTTTACTCCACCAAAGAGTTGTCTTCTAATCAACACTGACTTCCTTGATGAAACCAGTGGCATTTGAGCATCTTCTGTCTCCTCACCTCTTCCCATTGTTAAAACTCAGAGTGGGGTATGGTATTGACTTCCCTTCTCCTGATGCTCCTGCCTCTGTTCACTTTTGGAATCCCTTCCCTGCAACAGTCCTCACCTCCCTTATCACATCTTCCCACCTATTTTTACACGTGTCCCCCTTCCCAGAGGTTTTTCTGCTCTTTTTCTCTCTTCAGTTACTCCCTTTCAAAGCTTATTTGAAATTTATGTCCAATTTGGTCCTCAATTCTCTGCTGACAATTCTCAGTTTGGGATTCTCAGACCTGCAGCCTTTTCCAAACTCTCCTTTCCTCTTTCCCATCTGCCTATGGAATCACAATATTTGCACAGTCATCGTATTGTGGAATGAATTGGGTTGCCTTTTATATATTTCTCATTCCCTATGACTCATCTCCTCTCAATTTTTTAAATGCAAATGATATTAATTTCTAGCAAGCAAAGACTAGTTTGAGAAGAAGGAATATATCTAACAAAAAAAATCTGGGGGCTGGGGTTGTGGCTCAGCGGTAGAGCCCTCGCCTAGTGTGTGGGAGGCCCTGGATTCGATCCTCAGCACCACATAAAAATAAATAAATAAAAGCAGAGGCAGAAAAAAAGTTTTATTAAAAAAAATCTGCTGGCAATACCTACCTTGTAATTATGGCTTTCCTAGGAGCTTTATTTTCATGTCCAGGATGTGGTTTTTTTAATTTAATTTTAAGTATTTCATTGTAAGATGAAGGTTGGATATATTCAAGGGTTATAATTTGATGATTTTATATATATAGTGTAATGATTACCACAAATTAATTAATATATCCATCACCACCCATGTGTTAAATACACTAGATTCCCAGAACTGGTTTATCTTATAACTGACAGTTTTTACCCTATGACCAACATCTCTCCATTTCATCTCCTCCCAATTTTTTTTTGGGGGGGGGTACCAGGGATTGAACTCAGGGACACTAGACTACTGAGCCACATCCCCAGTCCTATTTTGTATTTTATTTAGAGACAGGGTCTCACTGAGTTGCTTAGCATCTCACCGTTGCTGAGTCTGGTTTTGAACTCTCAATCCTCCTGACTCAGCCTCCCACGCAGCTGGGATTACAGGTGTGGGCCACTGTGCCCAGCCATCTTCTCAGTTTTTATTTCTTCCTTTTAATTGACTTTGCTTATATTCTCTCTTATCTCTATTTTCTATCTAATGAGTTTTTATCATTTATTCAGTAGAAATAACTTTTGATTCATTTGAGAGAGAGAGAGAGAGAGAGACTGTGTGTGTCTATGTGTGTGTGTGAGAGAGAGAGAGAGAGAGAGAGTGAGAGAGATATGTGCTGGGGGTCAAACCAGGACCTCACACATGCTCTCCACTGGGCTACAAATGAGAACACATGGTTGATATGGGTTGAATTGTATCCCCCAATAGAAGATATGTTGCAGCCCTAATCCTCAGTACCAGTGAATGAGATCTAGTTTGGAAATAGTCTTTGCAGTTGTAAGCTAGTTAAAATGAGATTTTACTGGATTAGCTTGAGCCTTAATCCAATGGCTGTGTCCTTATGAAATGAAGGGAATTTGGACACAGACACCATGTGAAGAAGGTATACATGGGGCTGGGGCTGGGGCTGGGGCTCAGTGGTAGAGCCATCGCCTAGCACTTGTGAGGCACTGGGCTCAAACCTCAGCACCACATAAAAATAAATACATAAAATAAAGGTATTGTGTCCAACTACAACTAAAAAATAAATATTAAAAAAAAGAAAAAAAGAAGACACACAGGGAGGAGGCCAGTCATGGCAGAAGCAGAGATCCAGTGCTCATCTACAAGTAAAGAAGCTCCCCAGGTTGATGGCAGCCACCAGATACTGGACTCAGAGCCTATAGAAGGAATGCTGGCATCTTGATTTCAGACTTCTTGCCTCCAGAACTGTGGGAGAATAAATTTGTGTTGTTTTAAGTTGCCCAGTGTATGGCACTTGTTACAGCAGCCCTAGTATACTAATACAATGATCAATGAAAATTATAAAACAAAACAGCGATTTCATCATCATAGCTCATTCTCTCCCTTGGCAGCCCTACTGTCATTTAAAGAAAGCAATTTTAACAACTTGGAATGTAAACTTCTGGAGTTCATTTAACCAGTTTCCTATCAATAGATGCTTAGATTGTCCCCAATTCTTTACTATCATAAATAATGCTGCTTGAATATCTATCATTTGTGTATGTATAGCTGTTAGATTAAGTCTTTGTTTTTTTTTTTAAGTTGTTGATGGGCCTTTATTTTGTTCATTTATTTATACATGGTGCTGAGAATCAAACCCAGTGCCTCGAACATGCTAGGCAAGTGCTGTACCACTGAACTACAGCCCCAGCCCGAGAATTTTAATATTTTTTTTTTTTTTTTAGTTTTCGGCGGACAACATCTTTGTTTGTATGTGGTGCTGAGGATTGAACCCGGGACGCACGCATGCCAGGCGAGGCGAGCGTGCTACCGCTTGAGCCACATCCCCAGCCCTAAGTCTTTGTTTTTTAAAAAAATATTTTATTTTTTAGTTGTAGTTGAACATAAAACCTTTATTTTATTTATTTATTTTTTTTTTATGTGGTGCTAGGGATCGAACCCAGGGCCTCGCATGTGCTAGGTGAGCACTCTACTGCTGAGCCACAACCCCAGCCCTTAAGTCTTTATTTGTAATGATTGATTTTTAGAATGGAGAAATCCAAAGCAAATATGACAAAATGTTAACCTCTGCTACATCTATGTGACAGGTATGTGGGTGTCTTAATTTCTGTGGGTTTCAGAATGTGTGAAATACTTTGTAATCAAAGCTGTATTCAAAATTATTAGAACAGAATAGGAAAATGGCTCAGATTCAACCATTCTGTGGTAATTTATTCTGAATCAATCTTTCTGTGATAATTTTTTCTGATATCAGTTTTCAAGTGGTACTCTTACCAAAAAGCCTGCAATGGTTGTCTCTGTGTGTATATATATGGAGGGAGTAATATACACATAACATAAAATGCAACATTCTAACTATTTTAAGATTACAATGCTATGGTTTTTGGTACATTCCCAATGTTGTGAAAACCATCACCACTATCTACTTCCACAGCATTTTCATTAATTCATATGGAAGCCCTAGTCACTAGGTGGTCACTTCTCAATCTTCCCTCACCAAGCAACCAATAATCTGTTTTCTGTCTCTATGGATTTACCTATTCTCAAACCTTAATGTAAGTGGAATCATAACAATATGTGGCCTTTTGTGACTAGCTTCTTTCAGTTAGAACCTCTTCTTTTGAGGTTCATCCATGTTATAGCAGGTACCAACACTTCATTCCTTTTACTGCTGAATACTGTTCCGTTATATTAATAGAATCAGTTGATGAACATTTGGGTTATTTCCATCTGTAGGCTATTGGGAATAGTATTGCTATGAACATTCACATTCAATTTCTTTAAAATATCTGGTTTCAGTTCTTTGAGGTATATCTGCACCATTTCACTTTCTTATAAATGTGACTGCAACTGCTTTTTCTTTGATTTTTTTTTTTTTTTTTGGACAGGGCCATGCTAAGTTTCCCAGCTGACCTCAAATTTATTATCTTCCTGCTTTAGCCCCCTGAATAGCTGTATTACAGTCATGCACACCACAACCAGCTACCATTTTACATTCTAACCAAAGCAAATATGATAAAATGTTTTAAATGACAAAAATGTATAGAATGTGTACAGTGCTAATCTGGGATAGTATGGCAGATCCTCAAAAATTAAAATTAGAATTACCATATGATCCAGAAATTTTATATCTGAGTATATCCTCAAAAGATTGAAAGCACACACTTAAACAGATACTTATACACCCATGTCATAAATGTATTCACAAGAAAGAAACCCAAGTGTCCAACAATGGATGAGTAGATAAACAAGATGTGGTTTATACATACAATGGAATGTATATAAAGCAATATAAAGGAAGGATATTTAAGGAGGATGAACCTTGATGACATTATACTGATTGAAATAAACCAATCACTATAGGACATGTACACAATTCCATTGACAGGAGGTACATAGAGGGGTCAAATGCACAGAAACAGAAAGTAGAATAGTGGTTACAAGGGGCTGGGGAAAGACACAGATGGGGAATTGTTTGATGGGTAGAGTTTCAGTGGGTGTTATAGTTTGGATCTGACGTATCCCTCAAAAGCTTGTGTGTTAAAGACTTGGTTGCAAGTGTGTGGCACTATGGGGAAGTCTTTAAAAGATAGAACCAGCTAGATGTGGTGGCACATGCTAGTAATCCCAGCAGCTCAGGAGGTTGAGGCAGGAACATCACAAGTTTGAGGCCAGCCTCTGCAATTTAGCGAGGCTCTAATCAACTTAGTGAGACCCTGTCTCAAAATAAAAAATAAAAAGGGCTGGAGAAGTGGCTCAGTGGTAAAGTGCCCTCAGGTTCCATCCATGGTACCAAAAAAAAAAAAAGGTGGGGGGTGAAAACAAATAGAAATTAGTTAGGTCACTGGAGGCCTGCCCAGTCCCTTCCTCTTTTTCTCTTTGATTTCTAGATGCCATGATATGAACAGCTTTGCTCCCCCAAGAATTTACCACCATGATGTTCTACCTTCCCACAGGTCTAAAACCAACAGACTATGGACTGAAACCTCTGAAATCAGAAGCCATAATAAATAATTCCTTCTTATAAATTGATTTTCTCAGGTATTTTGTCACAGTAACAAAAAACTGACAAGCAGAGTTAGAAAAGATAAAAAAGCGTTCTGAAGATGAATGATGAGAATAGTTGCACAACAATGTGAATGTGCTTAATGTCACTTAACTATGATTAAAATGATAAATTTTGTGGTTTGCAAATTTTACCATAACAGCAACAAAAAAGTTTTCCCAAAAATCAAACTAATAAAAAATGCTAACCTAATATAAGGAGGGGTCAATGAATGTTAGTGAACTTGACTGCCATGGCTCATAAATATTAAGTGCCTCTTTGGGCAGATTTATACACCTCCACCCTGCTTAACTCAAGCATACTTCTATGACGCAGGCAGAAGTTTTAAAGCCTACACGAGCTCCCCTCTCCTTTCCCAGCCACTCTAATGACAAAATTGCCTGCAGAACCTGCACTAAAATACATCTTTTATGAGGCTACAAGAAGATAAGCCCCTGCTGACCTCATAGCTGAGAATTTCTAGGGTCCAATATTGAGAACTGTAGAACTCTTAGCACATCATGACTCCATCCAGACCTCTGCACTGAGAGACAGCCAGATTTTAGCATGGCTTCTGGCAGCATGTGACCCTGACCCTAGGATGATCCTGGCCCTCATTAAAAGACCTTCCTGAGAAAGTTCTAGGCTGTCAGCAGAATTCACTGTTTATTCCAGTCACAACATAGAGGCAAATAGAACCAAAATTACCCTTAGCATTACAATTACTTTAGAAAGTTTGCAATTATTTTTAAAAAAAAAACTTTTTCTGATCTTTGAGATGTAGAACTACCACTCAAAACTCTTTTCTGAGATCTACCTCTTTATAATTTAGGTGTTCAGGGAGATAACTCTTCTGTCTCACCCAGACTCTGCAGGAAGCTGAGGATATAAATGTAGGTGCTTTGCTCCATACTGCCTCACTGCCCCATCACAAAGAAAAGTCTGATGCTCCTCAAGACAAGCACCAGCCAACAAATCCAGGTGGCCCAGTCACAGGGACCAACGCCTTTAATACCTTCAATGTCTTTCCCTTAACACATCAGCATCTTTTAAAAATTTCAGTCTTTTGCTTCAGAGAAGCTGAGTTCGGTTCCTGCCAGAACCTCTTCTATATTGCAATAGTATTACTGAATAAAACCTGCCCTTACCACTTTGACTAATGTCCAGTTTTGCTCATCTTGGACCTAACCTCTCCTGACTGATGCTTACTAGTTATTGCTGTTGTTCTTGTTTGCCACAGGAACCAATTTTTAGGGGAACTTGAACTTTCTCATCTTTCTCCCTCTCCCAGCTACTCTGTCACACTAATCTCTCTCTTTCTGCACCAATTCTAGGAGTACAGTTCCCAATAAGTGGAAGCAATTCAGTAATCACCTTTAGAATGTCCAAAGTTCTCAGCATAATTTTTTTTTAGTTTCAGAGCTTCATATTTCTCAAGCTAAACAGATTCAGAAAAAGCACATTTCCAGAGTGAACCTTTGTAACCCTCCTCATCACCAAAATAAAAAAGAACCAGTGACTTGTGAGCAGAGTTGTACCTACTTATCTGAGGGATATACATTCGAAGACCCCCCAGTAGATGTTTGAAACAAAGGGTAGTGCCAAACCTTTATATACATGCTGATTTTTCAATACATATCTATAATAAAGTTTAATTTATAAGCTAGGCACAGTAATAAGATTAATAAATAACTAATAGTAAAATAGAACAGTTATAGCAATATACTGAAATAAAATTGTCAGCATTGCGACTCTTGTGCTTTGAAGCCATTATTATATGCAGGTTACTGAACACAAGTACTGCAATATCATGTCAGTCAATCTGATAACTGAGACAGGTAGCAGTGTATACAATGTGGATATATTGGTCAAAGGGATGATTCATATCCTGGGTGAGACACAGAAGTATGGCACCAGATTTTATCACAGTACTCAGAACAATGCACAATTAAAAACTTATGAATTGTTTATTTCTGAAATTTTCCATTTAACATTTTTTGACCATAGTTGACCAAAAATAAGGGGAGGGGGGAACTATTGCCTATGAATTATGACATTTCCAAAATGCAACTTCTAATGGCATTTGGAGCTGATCACCTAGAGAAAATTGATGTAGTTTCTTTGCAGTTGCCAAAAGTTACAGAGATTTCTGTACAACAACTGATTATGTAGCTCAAGCAACTGGGAGCCTGCTGCTCTGGATTATGCTTTAATGTAGAATAATGACAGTGCATTTAACAAACTGCTTTCCCCCTCTCTTATCCTCCAAAGATGCTGGGCAGCCCTGGCTGGTGAGGACTCTTCATAATCCTCTTATCCATCCACCAGATGGCAGGCCAGTGACGTCTGGCAAATCCCCTGCTCTCCCTGAGCCTCAATGTCCACATCTTTAATGAAGAATCTCCCATCAGACATTTCATAACTTTCTGCTTAAACAGGCTCACATTCAGGCAGAGGCCCCTTCCAAGGGGAACAGGTTATTTCCCAAGGTACAATTAGGGTGGCACTAGTTTGAAGGATATGAGGGCAAAGCAGAAAGGAATGTTGGGCAAGGAAAGAATTGATGCTAAGCAGTATCCTGAGGTTGAATTTGTCTGCAGTCTCATACATTATTATAGCAAATAAGTGGCAAACCCCCTTCACACCCTCCCTGACCCGACCCTCATCACTCTGTGTCCTGAAGACCATTGGGCAATAGCCGCCTATCCCAACAAAAAGGCTTGCACCAGGTTGCAAAGTCTTCCCTCTCCCCACCCTCTGCTGGGCTTCTGGGAGTATTAGGGGACACACTCACCAGAAAGCAAGACCTTTTGTGAACCACAGGCTCGGTGACAAAGCACAGGTCCTTAGGTATGGGAAGATATAAATATGATTTATGCAGCAACCCAATGAATTGTTGGGACAATACCTCACTTCTTTCTGACCTGTTATGATTTTTCCAAATGCTGTCCTTTGTGTTTACTCTCTTGCCAGTCAACACTCTTGCTGAGCTGAGGCCAAAACAATATTTCTGAGCCAGAGCTGCCCAGTCTCCATCTTCTCAGAGGAAACTTCAGCAGGGATGAGGTAGGGGACCTTCTGCTCCTCTGAGGTCCAAGTACCAGCTGCACAGTGCTTGCCCTCAAGAGTTTGAGCCCCAGCCCAACAGAGCCTCCTCTGGGAACTCCTGGATTCCAGAAAATTGACTTCTTCCTTATGTTCTCTCAGCCCTAAGTTGGTAGCTTCTTCCCATAGTTTTTTATCTCTAGTTACTCAGCTCTCAGGTTTCCTTTGAGTCTTTCAACACCCATACAAACAATTCCTTGTACTAAATATACTGTTTGAAAAAAAAAAATTAAGAAGCAGCTGCCCAGCTAGTGGAAGCAGAGATGAGACTAGCAGATCCCAAGCTCTTATCTCCCAAGCTGGTCCCTTCCTGGCACGCTGGGCTTTAGGGAAGAGACCCGTGTCATCTGTCTGCCCTGGCCTGCTCATCAGCCTGCTCAATGGCAAGAGGCACTGTGAACTCTAAGGTCATGGGGGGGGGCGGGGGTTGGGAAGCAGAAAGGCCTGGTCTAACTCCCTGCTCTATCATTTACCAGTCGTGTGACCTTGAGCAGCTAATTCAAACCTGTCTGGGCCTTGGTGCTTCAAGCATAAAATGCTAATTCTGATTGTACCTACATTTCAAGGTTGTTGTAAGGATGAAATGAGATTGTGTGTGTTAAGGGCCTCCCACAATACCTGATATAGCCACAAAAACAAACAACTTACTTTAAGAATAATCAAAGGATTTAAATAGACATTCATCATAGAGGATATACAAGTGACCAATGAGCACATTAAAAGATGCCCAACATCACTAATCATTAGGGAGATGCAAGTAAAACACACAAAGAGACAACGCTCCATACTCATTAGGATGGCTACCATCAAAACTAAAAAGAAAGAGGGGCTGGGAACATAGCTCAGTGGCAAGGTGCTTGTCTAGTGTATGTGTAGCCCTAGGTTTCATCCCTACCACTGTATAAAGAAAGAAAAGGAAGAAAGGATGGGAAAAGGAAAGGAAAAGGGAAAATAACAGTACAAATGCTAGCAAGGATGCGGAGAAAGTGGAACCCTCGTACACCGTTGATGGGACTGTAAAGTGGTACTGCCACTGTGGACAACAGTATGGGTGCCTAAAAGAATTAAAAATAGACATGATCTAGCAATCCCAGTTCTGTATATTTATGCAAAATAATTGAAAACAGGATCTAGAAGAGACATTTGCAAGTTCGTATTCATTCCAGCATTATTCACATCAGGCACCCTTCCACAGATGAAACCCATGAATGGTGTTATGGTTTAGATATGAGGTGTCCCCCCAGTAAGATCATGTGATAGACAATGCAGAAATGTTCAGAGGTGAAATAATTAGTAGATTATAAAAGCTATAAATTAATCCACCTCATGGATTAGTTATTTGAGTCTGATACTGGGTAGTAACTCTAGTCAGGTAGGGTGTGGCTGGGGATTATACCTTATCTCCTTGGCTTTTTGCTCCATCTCTCTCTCATCCCCTGCCCCCTTACTCTCTCTCCTTCCTGGCTACATGAACTGAGAAACTTTTCCCCACCACACCCTTTCACCATGATGGACTCATCTGGGCCTCATCTTGGGCCCAGAGTGAGTTGATTGACCACGCACCGATGAAACTGTGAGCCAAAATAAGATTTCCCTTCTCTAAGTTGTTCTTGTCAGTATTTTAGCCACAGCAATGAGAAGCTGACTGACACAAATGGATATATAAAATGTGATATATAGACACCATGGAACATTCTGCCTTAAAAAAAAAAAGAAAGAAAGAAAGAAAGAAAAGAAATCCTGTCACATACTTCAACAACCTAGATTGACACTGAGGACATTATGCTAAGTGAAATAAGCCAGTCACAGAAGAACAAATACTTAATGACTGCATTTATATGAAGTATGTAAAATAGTCAAACTCACAGAAGCAGAACCTCCTTCCCCAAAGGACAGCCTAGACTGGCCATCCTTCCAGGAATCGGGAATGAAGGAAATTGTCCTTACCTCCTGCCAAGTTGCTTCTACTTCAAGGTTTATTTACTCAATCAATTTGTTGAGCATCTGCTATGTGCCAAGCCCTGTGATAGACTCTGGAGACACAATAGAGAGAAAGAAAGGTAGATGGGCTGGGGTTGTGGCTCAGCCATAGCGCACTCACCTAGCATGTGTGAGGCCCTGGGTTTGACCCTCAGCACCACATATAAATAAATAAAATAAAGTTATTCTGTCCACCTACAACTAAAAAGTATATATATTAAAAAAGAAATGCAATAGCATTTAAAAAAAGAAAGGTAGAACTCTTTCCTCCAATTATTTTCTTTCTAGTAAACAAAGTAACTTTAGAAGATGTAGATACTATGACAGGATAAACAGGTATCTGCCAGAGTCAAGACAGTACCCTAAAATGTTCTCTCCTAAGAGATGCTCACTTTGGGATTTAAAGCAGGACTAATCAAGGAGGGATAGCAATTCCAGACAGAGGAAAGAGTATATTCAAGATCCTGGGTATATTTAAGAACATGATGTCTAAGGAACAAAGAGAAGGCCTGTGTGGCCTAAACACAGTGGATGGGAGGGAGAACTGAGTAAAGAATAATTGTCAATAGAGCCAGAACTGGACTGTGCAAGGCCTCATGGACTGCAGTAGGAGCAAAAGTAAAATGTAAATTAAAATCACAATAGATTGTGCTGTAAAAAATTGTCAGCTATTAACATGCAAGTAACTTGATGAAAGATAGTACCTAAGGACATCTTAGGGTTCTTACCCTGGATCTGTAATTTGCCACTTGTGTGACTTTAAGTCAGAGATTCTCAAATTTGATCATGCATTTAGATTATCTGGAATCTTGTACAACAAACTCCCGAGCCCTAGCCCTGAGTTTGATTCATGAGATCTGGTTAGGTCCCAGAATTTGCTTGTGTAACCCATTCTCCTCTGATGCTGATGCTGATCTAAGGACTACTTAGATAACACTTGAGAATCATGCTCTAAGCAAATCCAGTCAGTGATTCTCTCTGAGCCTTGAGCTTTTTTTTTTTTTTTCCTTCTGTAAAATTGCCTTTTATCTTGGTTGATATGATCATAAATGAGATTAAAGTACACAAAGGAAAGGCAGAATGTTTTCTCTGATATGCAGATGCTAATCACAATGGCGGTTTGGGAAGAATAGAAGTAGTTTGGATTAAATAGAGGGGAGTGAAGGGAGAGGAGGGGCCTGGGGGCAGGAATGATAGTAGAATGAATGGGACATTATGACCCTATGTGCATATATGATTACATAACTGGTGTAACTCTACATCATGTACAACCAAAAGAATGAGAGGTTACATCCCATTTATGTATGATGTGTCAAGTGCATTCTACTGTCATGTATAAGTAATTAGAATTTTAAAAAATAAATAAGATAGTAATTAAAATGAGTATTATAAGAAAAAGTACAGAAAAGCCATTTATAAAGAGCAAAAAAGACAAAAATAAAAATTACCACTTTAATGGTGTTTAGTAAGCACCCTCTCCCATGTGTTTGTTTCCTTCACAGTTTATAAGAATTAACACTAGCAACTGACTGCTTAGGAGTGACAGCTATTTATTTCATTTACCCCAAGTCTGTCTAACTCTCTGAATGTGTAAGCATTTGAAAACCACAGGGCTGGAAGGATGGATAGCTATGTCATCCTGCTTGGGAGAAACCTTCACACTCACCCCTGTTGTTCCCCCTCTGACAGAGGCTTGTTGCAGCTTCAAGTGCCTGTAGTTATTTTTGTCAACCATCATTTCCTCCCACTCCTCCCAAAGAAAGTTCTCCTGTGAGTCATCTGGGAGACCCAAAGGCATCTGATAGTTGCTCAGCTGGTATCTCGCCCTTGAGGGAAGAAGAAATATTGATGTCCTCTTGGACTCACTTTGAAAAAAACTCTTATTAATTTTTTATAGACTCCTAGAAACTCAGAATCTATAATATGTGTGTATGATAAACACTTGGTGTATATATGTTCATTTGTACTAATTCATAGATTCAATAAATATTTATGGAATATCTGCTTTACATACCATGCATTGTGTTGGGCTCTGAGGATACAGCAGTGTATGAAGCAACAGAGCCTCCTTTTCATGGTGATTAGGTGTGAATAAAAGTCATTATGGAGCCAGGCATAGTAGCACACGCCTGTAATCCCAGCGGCTCAGGAGGCTGAGGCAGGAAGATTGCAAGTTCAAAGCCAGCCTCAACAAAAGCAACTCAGTAAGACCCTGTCTCTAAATAAAATACAAAACAGGGCTGGGGAGGTGGCTCAGTGGTCGAGTGCCCCTGAGTTCAATCCCCAGTACCAAAAAAAAAAAAAAAAAAGTCACTAGTAGAACACACAATAGTCCCCCCATTATCAGTGGTTTCACTTTCTGCATTTTCAGCTATCTGCAGTCCAAAAATATTAAATGGAAAATTCCAGAAATAAACAATTTGTAAGTTTTAAATTGTAAGCTGTTCTGAGTAGCATGATGAAGTCTTTCTTGCACTGGCATGATGTAAATCATCCCTTAGTCCTGAGTATCTTCACAGTATAAATTAACACCAGTTAACTACGTGGTAGCTGTCTGGTTTATCAGACTGAAAAACACACAGTATCAGGAGGGCTCAGTGCTATCTGCATTTTCAGACTGGGAGTCTTAAATGTATTCCTCATGGATAAGGAGAGACTATTTTATACTGAAAATATACAGCTTGTGTCATAAGAGGTATAGTCTGGCAGGGAAGATAGTCATGTAATCAAACAGATGAAATGATGTGTAATAGGAGCTATGATAGAGGCAGATACCAGGAGTACAGTGAGGCATAAAGGTCAAAGAGGGTTCCAACAGACACCTCAATAATTATTTAGTGGTGAGTGGCACTTTTCAGGTTCGCTAGAGGGAGGCTGTTACAGGTTGTGTTAACCCCCAAATACTTTTTTTTTCCAATTGATATCTGTATTCTTTCATGAAAAGCAAAACAAAAAGCCAACCTGAAAAGCAATAGGAGTTAGTGATAAGTACTACAAAAATAATCAGAATATTCTTTGAAACTTATAAAATGTTCTCTATTTCCAAAAATATTCTTAAGTTGAGGTGTCCTAACATTTGGTCCCCTTCTCCTTTCCATTTTCTCTCTTTGGGAAAGAGAATGATTGTCTCTCCTATGTTTGTCCCACTGTTGTATTTTGGTAGCATAAAACTTGTCTGGTTTCACAGATTCACAACTTAAATTTTGCCTCGGGAAGAACCTTACATGGAGCCCAACCCAATACTTGATTTAGATGAGATTTGGGGTATAGAGTTGATGCTGGAAAAAGTTAAGACATTTGGGGCTGTTGGAATGGGGTTAATATATTTTTGCATGTGAGAATGACATATATTTTTTGCGTCAGAGAGAGGAGTATTATGAGCTGAATTGCAGTCCTCCAAAAGTCAAACATTACAGTCCCTTAGGACCTCACAATATAATTATATTTTGAGATAGATTTTGGGGGGGGGGGGTACTGAGGATTGAATTTAGGGGCACTCAACCACTGAGGCACACCCCCAGCCCTATTTTTGTATTTTTATTTAGAGACAGGATCTTACTGAGTTGCTTAGCTTCTCGTTTTTGCTGAGACTGGCTATGAACTTGCGATCTACCTCCCTTAGCCTCCTGAGCCACTGGGATTACAGGCGTGTGCCACCTGACCCCGCCCTTTGAGATAGATTCTTTAAAGAAGCAATTATGTTAAAATTAGGTCATTAGAGTGGGATCTGATTCCAATATGACTGGTGTCCTTATAACAAAATCCCCTCAATGGCAAGCTTGGACATGAACTGCCCTACCCCCAACACAAAGACTGCTGCCATGTTTTTCTCATCCAGAGCCCTCTTTGTTTTCTACGGCTCCTAAGTGTCAAAACAGGCTTAAGGGTATTGGCTGTTTATTTACTAGGATTAGCTAAGCTACTGTGATAAATAGACCTAAAGATGTGTTTTGGTTCAAACAAAACAGAAGTTACTATCTCACATAACAGACTATAGCGTGTGCTTTTGATCAAAGTATGCTTTTGATCAACCTTCTCCTGTATGGTGATTCAGGGATCCCAGCTCCAATTGTGGTTCTGCCTTACAGCCTAGTTATCATCTACATCTTGACAGCAGAAGGGGAAACAGAATTCTTAGAAGCCTCCACCAACTGCAGCACACATCACTGAAGGTCATGTTCCACTGGTGAGAAATAGTCACATGCTCACACTGCAAAGGAGGCCAGGATGTAGACTGGTCTCACACTTTGCTATACCTCCCATCACTGTAAAGTGAAAAAAGCATTTTAGAAAAGGTCGACCTTCTGAGAGAACCAAATGACAGGCACTCAGGTGCTTAAAGCCAGCTATATGTCAAGGTGTCTTAACCTTGACTCTATTGGCAAATTCTTGATGGAGGGAGAGGAGGTTGTCCTGTGTGTTATAGGATGTTTAGCCACATCCCTGGCTTCTACTGCTGATGCCAGCAGTATCCCCCCTGGCCCAGGAATGACAATCAAAAATGTCTCCAAACATTGGGAAATGTTCCTTGGGCACAAAATCACCCCTAACTAAGAACTACTGCTCTGGATAACAAGAGAAATGGTCAGAATCTTCTGGCAACTAGATATGAAATGTAATGAAATAACATGCTCACATTTTCTCTTTGTCACTTGCAAAAGTTCAGAGTATTACTGCTAGTTTCTGTTCACAAAATGACTGACAGAATAAGTATTCTAACCTCAAAGTAATCCTGTCTCCTCTTGCTTGGAAACTCTCAGTATCTTCCCATTGCCTATAGGGAATGTCCAGACACTTTGCCAGGCCCAGAAGCTTCTGAAGTCTCACCTTTGCCCTCTAACCTGTCTGCTGCTGGTCTAGCTCCCTGGTCTGCCCCTCCACACCTGTACCCTCCCCATTCCCACATTGCTTTGAACCATGAAGAACCAAATACAGATTCAGGAATGCACCAGCTAGTGTAGGGAATCAGCCATTGCTCAAATTTCTCCCTCCTCAACCAGCAAAGCTTAGTGACAACATTTTCAGTTTTCAAGATCAGATCACACATTATACTTTCCAGAAGTATTCCTGTCTTTCACCGTGGCCACCCAGGAAAAATTGGCCACTTCTCTCATGTCATGGATAGGCCTTTATCACTCTAAACACTTCATAGTACTTTCTTGCACAGATTGCTTAGAGCCCTTCCCAGACCTAAGCTCTGAGGACAGTTCATGTATCTTACTCTTTTGGGGAGCCTCGATGCCTGACACAGGAAATGGAGAATGTTCATTCAATAAAAGCTTAGTGAAAAAAAATTAACAATAATCTTACTGTACATGCAGATGCTACCATATGCTATTCCTTTTTTTAAATTTTGGTAAAACACAACATAACATAAAATTTACTAGCACAATTATTTTTAAGTATTCAGTTATACGGCATGAAGTACATTCATATGTTGTACAACAACCACCAGCACCATTCATCTCCAGAACTCTTCATCTTGCAAAAACAATACTTTATACCCATTAACCAATAATTTCCCATTCCCCCTCTTACCCCAGCCACTGGCAATCACCATTTTACTTTCTTTCACTTCGAATTTGACTGTTTCAGGTGTCTCACACAAGTGAAATAACATTTGTCCTTTTGTGAGTGGTTTATTTCACTCAGTATAGTGTTCTCAGGGTTTACTCATGTTGTAGCATGTGTCAGAATCTCCTTCCTTTACTAGGCATGGTGGTGCATGCCTGTAATCCCTGCAACTTAGGAGGCTGAGGCAGGAGGATCATAAGTTGAAGGTCAACCTGAGAAATGTAGTGAGACCCTGTCTCAAAATTAAAAAAAAAAAAATGACTGGGGATATAGTTCAGTGGTAGAGCACCCTTGGGTTCAATCCCCAGTACCACAAAAAGGAAGGGAGGGAGGGATCTCCTCCCTTATTAGACTGAAAAAAGCACATCTTGTATGGATGCACCACATTTTGGGTATTCATTCGTCTACCAGCGGACACTTGGGTTGCTTGTACCCCTTGGCTATTTTGAGTAAATTTGAGTTGTTTTAAAGTACACATGTTTGTGGTAATTTATCACCTCAGCAATAAGAAACTAATACAAAAAAACCCAATAGAAAAATAGACTAAAGGGGTTGGAATTGTGGCTCAGTGGTAGAGCTCACACCTTGCACACATGAGGCACTAGGTTCAATCCTCAGCACCACATAAAAATAAATAAAGGTATTGTATCCATCTGTAACTAAAAAAGAAAAATTTGAAAAAAAAATAAAAATAGACTAAAAATATGAACATATATTTAACAGAAAAAAAGGAAATAAATGAGTCAGTAAACAGATGAAGAGATAACAAATACCATCAGTTATCTTAGCTTGGGCTACCATAACAAACATAAAAGGGTGGGAGGTTCAAACAACAGAAATTTGTCATATTTCTAGAGGCTGAAAGTTAGAGAATGCTAGGTTGAGTTCTGGTGAAGACTTATAGTTGGTTACTTTCTTGTTATATACTCACATGGCCTTCCCTTGGTGAGGTATGGGTGTGGCAATAAGTTCCCTTGATCTCCTTATAAGGTCTCCACAGGGTCTTGTATTATGAAAGACCCAACCTCAAGACCTCATCTACACCTTTTCAAAGGCCCCATCTCCAATTTCCCACACTGGGGATTAAGGTTTTAATATATAAATATTGAGGTATAATCATTATACTCCAGCTCCCCAAAATTCATGTTCTTTCTTTTTGTTTAATTTTTAGTTGTAGATGAACACAATATCTTTATTTTATTTATTTATTTTTTAATGTGGTGCTGAGGATCCAACCCAGTGCCTCATACATGCTAGGCAAGTGCTCTATCACTGAACCACAACCACAACCCCAAAATTCATGTTCTTAACACATATGAAATACATTTTTTCTATCCCAATAGCACCAAAAGTCTTAATTCATCCTACTATTAGTTCTAAAGCTCAAAGTTTAATTTACATATCATAAATCAGATTTATGGGTGAGACTTGATGTATGATTCATCCTAATGACAAAGTCCTCTCCAGCTGTGAACTTCTGAAACCAGACAAGCTATGTGCTCACAAATACAACAGAAGGGAAGTCATAGGATAGACATTCCCATTCCACAAGGGATAAACAGGAAGGAAGGGTTGAAGGGTCCCAAGTAAGTGAATACCAGTCAATGGTATCTTGTTATTGCAGCCCAAACTGACTAAGACACCAGTTATCGAGGCAATGCAAAATAAGACCCAAATAAGATTCCATTTTAATTGGCCAAGTAATTGAGAAAAAATAATAAACCTATCAATAACAATACTGGAAGGGAGAAGGGGATTAGATGGAGAGGGATCTCTCATACGATGCTGGGAGTGAGGGGATGTAATATGGTGTAGCCACATTAGAAAACAATCCAGCATTAATTCTAAAGTTAAATAATTTCACTCACAGGGCTATTCCATGTACAATAAGAATGTATAAGAATATTCATAGTAGAACTCTTTATAATAGCAAAACTACAAACAAATTAAATGGCCATTGGTGGGAGAATGGAAAAATAAGCCAAGACACAGACATACAAAAGACCATTATACACAGTTAAAGTGAATGAACTATGGTGACATGCAGCAATAAGGATGGTTCTTACCAATACAATATTAAGTGGAAAACATTGCTCCACAAAAAATTCATACAGCAAGCTATATTTTTATACAGTTTTTTATAAAACAACCAAAAGTAAAAATAGATATCCTTTAGGAACATGTACAAATGTAATATAACTGCCTAAAGGATGTAGAAGCAGAGGAAAGCCATTGAGGGTGGGATAAAGCAAGATTGAAAAATTAAAATCTAGACCCTAATAGGATCATATGGGTTCATCAGCTAATCTCTCTACCTGTGCATGTGTGTGCACACACGCATGTGAGATGGTCCATAATAAAAAGGGCATGTTTAAATAGTATAAAGAGAGAAGCTAGGAATGACAAACTCCAGATTCAGGGTGCAATTTACTCAAGAATTGGGAGGGAGGGCCATAGAAAGGAAGGGAATGCTTTGGTTCCTTGTCAGCTCTTGTCAGGTATGTTAACCAGCTTTCTGTTATTATAATCAACTTATAAAAAGGAAAGTTTTTTTCTGGCTCATGGTTTGGGAGATTTCAGTGCATGGTTGGATGTTCCTGTTGCTTTGGAGTCTGAAGTGAGGCAGCACATCATGGTAGAAGCGAGGAAGCTGCTGACTTCATGGCAGCTGGGAAGTGAATGATAAGAAGGAGCTGGATTCACACAGTCCCCCTCGAGGTCAAACCCTCAATGATCTTCCTTCTTTCCACTAAGCTCCACCTCCTAAAGGTTCTGCCACATCCCAATAGCACCATGGATGGAGGACAAAGCCTTAAAAACATGAGTCTTTGGAGGTCATTCAGATCCAAACTATAGCATCACAGACTTGGCTTGTTTTGTTTGGGGCAGTGAGTTTATGGTCAGCTATTACATAATAAACTAAATGACTAAATTAAAGCAAGCCATGCATATAGCAATGAAGAAATAACTAGAGAAGAAAAAAGAAAAGCATGTCAACAGTTCTCAATGGCACTAAGTGGATAGATCCAGAGAGGTGTCCTTTGGGTGCTCTGTTTGCCAGGAGACAGCTCAGACTTCATGGATACCTGGAACCTGAATGTCAGCTCTCCTGCCCTCCACTGGCCTTCTCTCCCTCAGACACCATTTCTCTCATCAGCATCTCTGAGCATCTGACAATATGCTTTCTGGTAAAGGCCTAAGGAGGTATCCTCAGTCTTCCAGGTTCCAGATGAAGAGCTAAACCAGACATTTGTGATGTCACACAAGTGGTTTACTCGTACTGTCCAATTTTCAGACTAACATAGGGGTTTACATTTGTCCCTGGCATATGTCATTGTTTAGGAACCCTGAAATATTTTACCTGGTCACTGAAAAAAGGTACCAAGTGTCAGAAGAGCTGATAAAGAGAAAAGTGAGCTAGCTGGAGCAACCTAGACAAGTGGCAGATCTCCCTTTGAGGAGAAAATGAACTTGCCAAAGAAAAAATTGTTCAATGATAGTGGTTAAAACACCATAAGAAAGACTTTATTTAAAACCATTGCCACAGATATATAGGGGCCACTGCAACAGGGTCTTGCAGTGAGAGAGAGATATTGGGATCAACTCTGAATTATAGCAGGAGCATATGGGAATTTATAGCCTAGAAGCAGGGTAGATAGAGGTCAGTGGATGGAAAATGACTCAGAGGAAACATCAAGGGTAAGAGGGATTCTTGCTGCAGACAGGCCAGGGTGACCAGACATTACCTGGGGATGGTGGAGGAGGAGGAACCTAATCAGATATTGAGGTATCTGATAGATATTGAGGATGGGGACAGGAAGTTCCTTGCTAAACTGACTTAGCAGAATTCTTTGCTAAAACTGGATTTTACAAGAAAATACGCAGATGGGCCTATGAGAGGAGGAACCTGACTAAGTTTTGGTCAAGCAGAGACTCTTTGTCATCTAAGAGACAGGGAGCCCTCTGCTGCATATGAGTGCGTGGGAGTGAGGAGACTATTTTCAATGTCCCATCAGGGTCAGTACTTTCAGTGACACACTATATTCCTCTGAGTCCAGAAATGGTCTGTCCCCTTCAAAATCATAATGACACAGCAGGAGAGAAAAGTTCTCACTGGCTTTCTCCTCATACCCCAGCTCTTCTTGCTCAAAGTATGACCCTTGACCTTCCCTGACAGGTAGCTTCAGCATGCCTGGAAACTGCTTAGCAATGCAGATGCCCCTGACCTACGAAACTCCAGGGGATTCCAATATATCATCAAGCTGGAGAATCGCTAGTTCAAGTCCATCTTATCGCATCCCTGGACCTTCCTAGCTTTACCTTCTTCCTAGACAATATTCCCCCAGGTCATCATTTCCATGACCTGTTGTCACCTATCTGGCCCTACCCCTCTGACACGAATGCATTAAGAAATTTTAGCAGGGGATCAATCTAATCCCTCACTCATTGGCTCTTATTTTTAATTTTTTTTTTTTAGTTATAGGTGGACACAATTAGCTTTATTTTATTTTTTTTATGTGGTGCTGAGGATTGAACCCAGTGCCTCACGAATGCTAGGTGAGCGTTCTACTCTGAGCCACAGTCCCAGCAGTGGCTCTTATTCTTGAGCTGCCTGGTGTGCTGTAGCAAAACTCATGGCCACAGGATACCACTCAGAGTACCTGTCTCCTGACAAGAATTTGACACTGCCCACCCTGCAGGCCTATCCTCTGGCTATCAAACAGCTCCACCCCTCAGTCCCTCCCTGTGGATCCATTGCCACCTCTTCCCACGTGCCCTGCCTTCTCCCCCTGACATTATGGCAGGTAGCTTTCTGAATCACTGAAAATAATAATACCATGAGGCAAGGATTCCTCCAATTTCTCTTCCATCTGCACACTTAATGGGCATCTCACTTCCTCCTTTTCTGAATCGGTATCAGAGTCTATCTGAGGCTTATCTGGGGCTCATCTCTCGAGCTGCCCCAGTCATCTCTCTGCCACCTGCATCAGGTCATCAGCCTGGCCTATCACTCCTGTGCTTCCTTCCTAATTCCCTCCCTGGAATTCAAAAACAAACAGCAATTATATGACAGCATTCTCAAACAAAAAATTTAATATATATAGGGCATCTATATTATGTAACATAGTACAGACGTGATTTTGAATTCTAGCTCTCTGATTACTACCAAGGAAGTATTGGTCAAATTCTTTATTTTTCCTAAACTTCAGCCTCTTCTGTATAAAAAGGAATATCCTAACATCTTTTGTAAGATTATTAAGAAAAGAATTTGATATTACAAATGTAAAACTTATAGCAGCAATAAAAGCTTGACATATTAAATAGAAATAGTTTTATTTGATCCACATTTTATACATATATTTAATATTTTTATTTAAATAATTTGAGTACTCTTTAAGTATCATTAAACATTTTATACTTCAAACTCTTACATTATAAGCAGAAATTACAGTGAATGTTCCAAGAAAAGTCATGACAAGAATTCCTTACATGCAGGTTTGATGGTGAGAAAAGTCCAATGCTTCCATGATACAAAATTACTATTAAAAGAGAATGATTGGGGCTGGGGATGTGGCTCAAGCGGTAGCACGCTCGCCTGGCATGCGTGCGGCCCGGGTTCGATCCTCAGCACCACATACAAACAAAGATGTTGTGTCCGCTAAAAAATAAATAAATAAATATTTAAAAAAAA
>NW_025999873.1:249566-256137 GCF_001458135.2 Marmota marmota marmota
TTAAAAAAAAAAAAAAAAAAAAAAAAAAGAGAATGATTGACCCGGGCATGACGATGCTTACCTTTAATCCCAGAAGCTTGGGGGGTTGAGGCAGCAGGATCACAAGTTCAAAGCCAGAATCAGCAAATTTGTGAGGCCCTAAGCAACTGAGCAAGACTCTTGTTTTTAAACAAAATATGTAAATAAGGGTGAGATGCTGGGATGTGGCTCAGTGGTTAAACATCTCCCTAGTACAAAAGGGGAGCAGGGGGGAAAGAATGATTGAGAAGATAAATCCCAAAAACAAAACAAAAGAGAAAATCAAAAGACAGACCAAAAAAAAAAAAAAAAGAAAGAAAGAAAAAGAGGATAAATTCCATGATTCCCTCTTAATAAAATTATGTCTATTTTGAAAACAATCAGTGGCCTTCTACACTTTCTCAGCTTTCTTTTTTTTTTTTTTTTAATTTATTTTTTAGTTATCCGCGGACACAACATCTTTGTTTGTATGTGGTGCTGAGGGTCAAACCCCAGCCGCACGCATGCCAGGCAAGCGCGCTACCACTTGAGCCACATCCCCAGCCCAACTTTCTCAGCTTTTTTATCTTCTTCCTTTTGTTCCTTCCCTGCAAACTGATTTCCTGCAAATCACCAGTAGCTTCCACGTCAGCAAATCCAATGGTATTTCAGTGCTCTGGATCATTTGGTTGTTTTATTGAGGGTCTGCTCTATACTGAATTCCCAGCATGAAGCCAACAGTGGAAATGGTCATGGAGTTTTTCCCATGCAACAAGCTCTTATTGAGCTCCTCCAATGTGCCAGGCACTGTGCTATGTAGATACTGATGGACAATGCCATCCACCAATGACAGCCTGCCCCTACAGGCATTATGCAGAACCTGGTATAAGCAATGAGAGTTGGAGAGCATAGGAGATGGAAAACTCCTATGGGAAGCAAGGGAATCCTAGAAGCCACCCTGAGGAGATGACACTGAATTTAATCTAAAACACAAGGAGGGACTAACCAGTGAGGAGATGAAGAAGGATGGTCTCGGCAAAGAACAGCATGTGCAAATAGTAGAAGCACAGTACCAGACAGGCCATCACAGTCACAAGGCACTATAGTCACGTAGAAGAGGACATTGGAGGCATTTGTGGAAGCTTTCCTGAGGGAAGTGGCACCTAACTAAATCATAAGGGATGTCCAGGTATCCATTAAGGAAATAAAGGACATCCCAGGAAGATAATGCAATATGTGCAAAGGCACAAAGTATGGTATCTTGGGAGAATGACAGATACATACAGATGATGACTTAAGTGAAGGATATAAGGACATAGTTGCACCTGAGGGACATCACTGCCATGTTTAGTAGTTTGGAGTGAAAATGATAGAAATCACTGAAGGAGAGAGAGAGAGAGAGAGAGAGAGAGAGAGAGAGAGAATGTGCACTAGTATAATTTGGATCTCAAGTGTCCCCCAAAGATCTGTGGTAAAGGCTTGGTCCCCAGCCTGGTGCTACTGGGAGGTGATGAAGGCTTTAAGAGGTGGGGCCTAATGGGAGGTCTTTAGATCAGTGGGGATGTGCCCTTGAGGAAACTGTGGAAGTCTGGCCCCTTCCTCTTTCTTTTTAACTTTCTGAACATAAGGAAAGCAGTTTTCATCCACCATGTGCTCCCCCACCATTGCCACCCAGCACCCTACCGAAGGCCTAAAAGCAATGAGTCTGCCTGATCATGGACTAAAATCTGTAAAACTATAAACCTTTTCTCCTCATAAGTTGATTATCTCAGATGTTTGTGATAGTATCATGAAGCTGACTAATACAAAAAGAGAGAGAAAGAGATTTTCCAGTTTTGAACAACCACTCCAACAGCTATGTAGAAGATGCCTCAGGGGAGTGAGACTGGAGGTGGAAAGACAAGTTAGAAAGAAGGCTGGGATGAAAAATGACAGATCTTCAACCAAGGCCATGGCTATAGGATGGGGATATATTTTAAAAGCCAGACTGATGGTAATAAAGTAGTACTTAACAATACAAGCTTTCAAGTCTGACAGACGGAAGTATGAATCCCAACTCTGCCCTTTACTATTTGTGTGACCTTGGGCAAGTCATCAACCTTAGAATCAATTTCCTTACCTTGGAAATCAGGACAATTGCAAAGCCTAACTTACAGTTGTTGAAAGAATGAAAGAACATATTAAAATGACACAGCCCACCACCAAGCACACAGGAATGCACAGCAAATAAGTACTACCATCCTTGGCATCACTAACCAGGTATAAGTCCTGAAACAGCACACAATTTCTCTGGGGCTTCTGGCTTGCTATTCCTTTTTTAGAGGGGAGGGGGTACCAGGGATTGAATTCGGGGGCACTCAACCACTGAGCCACATTCCCAACCCTATATTGTATTTTATTTAGAGACAGGGTCTCACTAAATTGCTTTGTGTCTTGCCATTGCTGAGGCTGGCTTTGAACTCAAAATCCTCCTGCCTCAGCTTCCCGAGCTGCTGGGATTACAGGCATGCACCACAGTGCCCGGCCTGGCCTGCTGTTCCTATCAGGCAGCAGAGACAGGCAAAAGTAGGTTAGGAAGGAGACCCAAAAGAGAATGCGCTCATTTGTTGAGTGCGAAGTGCCCACTGTTGGAAGATACAATCTTCTATGGGTCCCTGGCACTCACCATCTTGCTGTGTGAGCCAAGAATATAAGACCCTGACTTCTTTTTACCTGAACCACTTTTCAGGGTTATTTTTGTAGCAAGCAACCTTGAAGGATGAGTTTCCTTAAAGGTGACAAAGAGTAGACATGCTTACTGCTTCCGCAATAAGCAGTAGATCCCCCAGCTCAGTGTTTCTCAGCTATAACATAAACCAGCATCATGTGGAGCATCCGTCTGGGCTCATTATTTTGCCCCTGAGGATCCTGGAGGCAAGAGGAACTGATACAAATATGCTGATGCTCATGCTACTTGCTGGGCCCTGAGCAATAAAGTTCTAGATCTCTGTCTGGCCCTGCTGTCTTGTGTCTTCTGCCAAAAATTGTATATCAATGACAGGTTAATTTATTACTTTATAAGCTGAAAAGAGAGACTTGAAGTCTTCAGTGTGTGCATGGCAGATAAAACCATAAGTACAAATGACATTGCCTAGAGCCAGGTTTAGTGGTGCAAGTCTATAATCCCAGTGACTCAGGAGGCTGAGGCAGAAGGATCACAAGTCAGAGGCCAGCCTCAGCGGCTTAGCAAGGCCCTATGCAACTTAATGAGACACTGTCTCAAAATAAAAAAAAAATTAAAAGGGCTGGGAATGTAGCTCAGTGGTAAAGCACCCCTGGGTTCAATCCAGAGCACAAATAAGTAAATAAATAACATTGCCAAGAAAGAGGTCTGAGGCAGCACTCTATGTGGCACCAACAAATAAAGGTCAAGGGTAAGAAAAGGAGCTCCAGAGGAACTCAAAAAGGAGACTGAGGGCTGAGGTTGTAGCTCAGTGCTAGAGCGCTCACCGAGCATGCATGAGGCACTGGGTTCAATCCTCAGCACCACATACATGTAAAATAAAGATACTGTGTCCACCTAAAACTAAAAAAATAAATACTTTTTTAAAAAGGAGACTGAACTGGGAATGTAGTGGTAGAGCATTTGCCTCACATGCCCTAGGCCCTGAGTTCCACCCTCAGCACTGCAAAAATAAAGAAGGAAGGAAACCTAGAAGAGAGTAGGTCCCCACAAGCCCAGGGTGTAGAGTTCCAATCAAAACAGAGTAGGTAATAAGATCAAATGCTTCTTAAGATCTAAGTAAGATGAAGACTGAAAGTGGCCACTGATTTAGCAACTAGGTCACTGGCAAGAAGTATTTCAGTGATGTGGTATGACCAGAAGTCAAATTGAAGAGATGAATGGAGGCAAAGAAATGTAACAAAAAACATAAGGTATTTCTAGAAATCTTGGCTGAAAAGGAAAGTGAGGGCAAATGAAACTCTTTGTTTTTTGTTTTTGCAGTTGGGGATCAAACCCAGAACCCTGTGTATATACAAAGCAAGCATTCTCCCACTGAGATGTACCCCCATTCCTGAATAGAGGTATGTAATTTGAGTGATCATATATTGAGAACAGAAAAGGAAAACAACGACAACCCCCAAAAAAGTTAAGAACAAGGAAAAGGAGGACGGATTCAAGATTCTGAAGGAGAGGCGAGGAAGGCCATTCAGACTCCAGGTGAAAGGCTGGTCTTCCCCCACTGAGATGGCATTACACACCCTCAAGCAGGCCAACCTGCTAACTCAAGTTGTATGGCCCATATGGTCTGTCTTTAGGTGAATGGTGCCCTATCGCTACGGAGAGACTTAGCAGGTTTCCTTAATGGCCATTTTGCTGGGTGTCCAGTAAGCCCAAGATAAAACACAGAGTGTATTTCCCAAACTGGATTATTTTTTTTTTTGGTACCGGAAATTGAACTCAGGGGCACTCGACCACTGAGCCACATCCCCTATTTTGTATTTTATTTAGAAACAGAGTCCCACTGAATTGTTTAATGCCTCACCATTGCTGAGGCTGGCTTTGAACTCAGGATCCTCCTGTCTCAGCCTCCCTAGCCGCGGGGATCACAGGCATGCACCACCATGCCCAGCCAAACTAGATTCTCTTGAGGTGCCAACAGGTATGTTCTGCATACAGGTAAGTTTAGAAAGTGTTACTCTAAACTCTATAAAAAGCCAGTTAGTAGAAAGACTGAGTGTGCTCTGCCAGCAAGAATGGACCTTTGGAGCCAGGCGTGGTGGCACATGTACATAATCCCAGTGACTCAGGAGGATGAGGCAGGAAGATCACAAGTTTGAGGTCAATCTGGGCATCTTAGCAAGACCTTGTTTCAAAATAAAAAATGAAAAGGGTTGGGGACATAGCTTGGTGGTAGAGCACTTTTGGATTCAATCTCCAACACTACACACACTGGAAAAAAATAGATCTTTGGGAATGGGTGTCCAAAGGGAAGAGAAGTCAGCTGGGGGAGATATAAGGTTTCACCCTCAAGGTACTCAGGATAGAAAAGACTCCTATGAGAAGATACCATGATGCACTAAGTAGGAAAATTAACTCATATTTGCTGGACATCTCTGTGAAGTTTTATATTGACACAATTATCTCCTTGGCCAAACTTAAGTTCCTGAAACTTCTCTTAGGCCCATCTATGCACTTCTTTGTAAAATTCAGTTTTAGCAAAGAACCCTGCTAAGTTAGTTTACCAAGAACTCTGCATATCTGATTCCTGCCCACCCCCATATCAAATCACAATCAATATCTGATCAGGTTCCTCATCCTCCACCATTCCCCCAGGTGATGCCTGGCCACCCTGGCCTATCTTCAGCAAGAATCCTGCTGGGTCCATTTTGCCAGAATCCCCCTTACCTCTTAGTAATTTTTCATCCACTAACACCCACCCCCACTCTTCTCGGTTAGCTTTAAATTTCCGCTTGTCCATGTTGAATTCAAGTTGAGCCCAATCTCTCCCTCCCATTGAAAAATTCCATTGATGACAATCATGAATAAAGTCTGCTTTACCACTCTTCACTAAGTATCATTGAATAATTTTTTTTTTCTTTAAAACGATCCACCTATTTTACTCTCCCAATTCTTGAGGCAGACTCAAGGACTTGCCTGGTACTCTGGGCTTAGTAAGTGATGGAGTTCAGTTCTCTAGATTTGAGATCTAGCTCTCCTGCCCATACAATTCAGCTCTCCTTAGACCTTAAAGCAGCACCAAGGGTCTGGGCTAGAGAAGGGTCATACAATTGCCGACCCCTCTTGCAGCCGAGACCAGGGCAGCCACCCAGGCCTGCCAGGGTAGCCTGTGGTCTGTCAGAGAAGGTCCCGATGTACCTTAGCCTTCTTAGTGGCAGGTTCATTATTGACTTTCCAAGTACCATCAGCTCCCAGGGTCCTGGTCCCTTATAGTTGGGTCTGGAAGAAGTGGCCAGGGAAGAAGGCAGCAGTGGATCTATTTGCAAGCATATCTCTCTTGTACTGGAGAGTAAGAACAAGAGAAGAAGGGAATTCCTCACACCTTTCCAATCCAGATCCTTTGAGAGTCTGATGGAAGCAACACAGCCTCTCCATAAAAGGGCACACATACACATACACACACACACACACACTCACACACACAAACACACAACCGTTTACTGAGTTTCCAAGTTCACACACCAACCACCACCACCCGCGACCCCCAATCAGGCCAGGCCTCTAAGGAGCATACATCAGAATCACCCAAGATGCTAACTAAAAACGCCCATCTCCAAGCCCCACAGCGATTTTCATTCAGTTGGTCTGGAGCAAGGCCTGGGAGGCTAGGCTTTTGACCTGCGCTTCGGAGGATTTTGGCGCTGTTGTTCACAAGAGCCACTTTTGAGAAAAATCGACTTTGGGGCTGAGGCAGCCCCCTCCCCCATGCTCCAAACTTTCCCCATCTAGCTGGCGTACCAACCTCCTCCCATTATCTCCCGCGGGCCTCAACCTCGCCAGGGGTCGTGGAAACCTGTGGGAGACCCTGTGCAACTGACCCTGCCGCCTGCCCGTCGCCTTCGCCACAGCGCC
>NW_025999873.1:257086-265076 GCF_001458135.2 Marmota marmota marmota
CAAATGCTAAAAAGTATGTGAAATTGTGTTGACACTGCCAGTCAAGACATATTCTGAGCCAGATGCAATAGCACACATAGAAACCCAGTTACTTGGGAGTGTCAGCCAGGAAGATTAGAAATCTGCTACTAACCTAGGCAACTTAGTGAAACTCTGTCTCAAAAAATAAAAAAAATTGGGGGCTGGGGCTGTAGCTCAGTGGTAGAGCGCCTGTCTCACACATGTGAGGCACTGGGTTCAGTCCTCAGCACCATATAAAAATCAATAAAGATATTGTGTCCAAGTACAACTAAAAATATATTTAAAAAATTAAATTAAATTAAAAACTTAAAAACAGACTGCAGATGTAGCTCAGTAGTAGAGCACTTGCCTAGCATGGGTGAGGCCATAATTTTAATCCCCAGCACTGCAATAAATAAATAAGGCTTGTTTTCACAGCAACCATAGTAAGAAATAGGAAAGTGGGGCTGGGGCTATGGCTCCGCAGTAGTGCACTTGCCTAGCATGTGTGAGGCACTGGGTTCGATTCTCAGCACCACATATAAGTAAAATAAAGGTCTATCAATAACTAAAAATACATATATTTAAAAAAAAAAGAAATAAGAAATAGGAGAATCTGCCCTACTTGGGATATAGCTAGGCAAGAGACAGGGTCATGGCATCCTTTCCTTTCTGAGAAGTTTCTGAATTCTCTCTACCTGGTCAAGGTTTAGTATGGATCAGAAGTTTGGAAATGGTCTGGAGATTTCTCATGGGGACAAAAAGAAGCTACTTTGGAGAGAAAGTCCATTCCAGTCCTGTTCCCTATACCCCCTCTCCACAGGCCTTCCCCTGTGCCAGATGGCTCTCAAGGCTGGGTCTCAGGCTTGCCATCTCTAAGGAGTTTTGGGGAAAGAAATGACCTTCTGTCTTAGAGAGAAGGTGAAGAGCTAGGCTCCTGGAAGATGGCGTGTCATCTCATCAGCCCATCAGTTTCTCTTCAATCTCCCAAATTCCACACTGGGAACACCACTGTTGAATTCTTCATGGAACACCAGAATAAGAGGTCTGTTGCCCTCTGTCACAGGTTGCCCATCTCTACATGTTCACCAGATCCCTACTAGGTTGGTCAGCTTTCTGTTAGTGTGACAAAATCTTGAGATCACTAACTTATAAGGAGGAAGGTTTACTTGGTCTCACAGTTTCAGAGGTTTCAGGACATAATTGCAGGGCCCCATTGCCATTGGGCCATAATGAGGCAGAACGTCATGGCAGGGAACATAAGGCAGAGGAAGCTGCTTACCTCTTGTCAGCCTGAAGCAAAGAGACACAGGAAAGCTTCAGAACAGTTGCACTATCCCCTTTAAGGACATGCAGCCAGTGATTGGAAGGCCCCCAATAAGCCCCACCTCTTAAAGGTTATACCGCTTCCCAGTAGAGCCATGTAACACTAAACTAAGGCATTGCACCTACTTTTCCATAAAGAGAATGTGATTGGGTTGGTTTACTGTCAATATAGCGCACCTCTCCTGGGCAAAGCTGTTCCAGTGTTAGCCTGCCCGGCCTCACCCAGCAGTGTGGTTTGGACTGGAATTCCTGATGCTTTCTGCTGTCCAAGATAGCTAAGCTGGCTTCACTCTGTGCTTGAGAGCAAGAGCCACATCAGCCAAGCGAAAAAGAATCACCCAGGACTTCAGTGTCATGCATGTCCTAAGAGGAGTGAATAATGGAGGCCCTCTGGTGACTCCAGGTCTCTCCTACCTAGAGATAGAAAGATTAGCAGGATGACCTTTAGAGGTGACCTTTTTCCTCCTACACCCTGGCTAAGAAAATCTCTATAGGTGAGTTGGTTGGAAGGCCACCAGTCACTGAGCAGGGAAGTCTCCACTATTGGCCTTGCCCTTATTCTTCCTCCACCTTAGAGTGCATTTCCTATTTCCGACAAATGTACTTTCCCTTTCCAAGGCCATCTTCTTGTGCATGTCAGCCCGGACGCTGAGATCCAGTCGCTGTTTAGGTACTACCACCCTGGGTGTCATTTAATCATCTATACACAGTCTTTCCCCTGCTGACCATTAAAGTCTTGTGCTTCCTGAAGATGTAGACCCGCCACCACCATTGACCATGGAATAATATGGAAAACCTGCAGTCTTGGGATTTTCCTTAGTAAGTCTGTGCCCTGTGAAGATGAGTACACACGTCTCCCACCACTGCCATCGTGGTCTGTCCTCAGAAAGTATTTGGGTGACCTAGCTACCGCTGTGGATCTGGATGCTGATTTACCTGGGTGTTGTTACTATCATGAGATTCTGTGTTTGCTTTCCAAGTAGCTCGATTTCTGGGAGTGATATCTGCGGGGCCTGGTTGTTCCTGGCAGCCTGCCAGGCGGTGGTGTTCTTGGAGAGAGGAGTGGCATGGTGCCTGGCCTTGGTGGCACTGCAGGATTCCATCTGGCAGGTGTAGTCTGGGGCCTGTGCTGAGGTGGCAGGAGAGAAAGGGAGCCTGGTAGAAGAACCGGTCTCTACCTTCCTGATCTGTTCCTGTGCTGAATCATATGTGTTCCCTCCACAAAGGAATCTTCCTTTTTAAAATTCACCGCTCTCTGACTGAGCTGAATCCAGACATTTCCAGTGATAATGATACGGAAGGATTCTGAGGTCAGGGCCTGCTTTATTGGTTTCCAAGGCTCCAGGGACACCAGCCAGGGACCTGGCAGTCTCTGTAGTGACCATGCATGAACACAGGGCCTGTGACTGGGCCAATTATTCTGGCTTCAGAGCCTGGTGGGGCAGGGGTAGAGGTCTTTTTTCTGAAAGAAATACCACCTCCTCAGAAAGGACCAGAAACTGATTTGTCATTTCTCTTCAGCCTCTGCCTGTGGATGTCCAGGGTGGTGCACGGCCTCTCTCCTATCTTCTCCAGTGTCATTTTATTTCTAGGTTTGCTTTCTTGGGGCAGAGGTCATAGATCAGGTACTTGGAACATGGTCAGTATTCAAGAAATCCTTACAGACTAGATTTTAAATGTCTCCTCAGCCACACTTCTGCTGGCCTCTGTCCCTGGAGATCCAGCTCAGGAGCCAGCTGTGTTTGGATCAGACCTCTTAAGTGTTTCCACCCTGAGCACAAGCCAGGGTAGCTCTCCCACACCTGCAGGTCCAGTGGTCTCCCTACTCCCCGTGCTCAGGTGCCAGCGACTGCTCCTACATCCTACCACCTTCTGCAGGCAAGAGGCTCCTTGCCAAAGGCTTCCCCACCTGACTTGTGTCTCTCTCCATCTTCCCCATCAGGATGCCCAAGCTGTGCAGTCAACATTGGAGGAGATCCCCTCCCTGAAATGGGGATCTTCAGACAGCCCTGTGGCTCCCTTTCCCTACCAGGAACATCACTGCAGGTGTCACATGAGAAAACACACACACACACACATTTACACACATGCTCCATACCCTGGCTCGTCCTGTCCATGTTCTTGCCATTCACCTTTGTCTCCTCAGGCTGCTACAACAAAACACCAGAGAATGGCTTATCAATAACAGAAATTGAGGGCTGGGGCTGGGGCTCAGCAGTAGCACACTTGCCTGGCATGTGTGAGGCACTGGGTTCTATTCTCAGCACCACATATAAATAAATAAAATAAAGGTCTATCAGCAAACTTAAAAAAATTAATAACAAAAATTTATTTCTCACAATCTAGAGTCTGGAAGTCCAAGATCAAGGTGGCATTGGCAGATTTAACATTTGGTGAGGGCCCCGTGTTCTGTTTCATAGACGGTGCCTTCTTGAGTGTTCTCACATGGGAAGGAGTAAAGGTCTCCCTGGGGCCTCTTGTTGTAAAGACCCTGATCCCGTTCTGAGGGCTCATGACCTCATCACCTCCAAAGGCCCTATTTCCTAATACCCTTACCTGAGAGGTTAGGACTTCAACATACAAACTTGAAGGGGAAGGGCCACAAACACTGAGATCTTCCACTATCTTGTCCTCTTCTGCTAAGAGAAACTAATAAGGTTGGGGGATGGGCCCCGTTATCTAGAACAGTGCATTCAATTGCTGTATCTGGGGCTCACCACTACTAGAAGAGACCTTGGCACGCCAAGCAGGGGTGGAGTCCCCTTTTTACAGCGCCTGCTCTCCTCCCCACCACACCCACCCTGGCCCTGAGCAGTGCCCACGTGGCTCTCTGGGAGCATTTCCCAGCTCTTTTTTTTGTTGTTGTTTTTTTACTTTTATTAGCTCAGGCTCCTGGCTGCTGCAGCCATATGGAGTTCTGCCGACAGCTGCTGCTCAAAGGGATGTGGCATTTTGATGTTTCTAACTTTATCTTAACGAGGATAGACAGAGGAGTCCAGCTGAGAGTGGAGAGTACCGGAGTATATTTGCCTGCAGAGGTGGTCTCACTGGGCCTGAACCCCATGTGCTATGATTTGATTATATCCCGCAAAAGGCCATGTAATGGGAACCTAATCTCCAAATTCATATATTGATGATGTACGGAGGCATAGCCTTCATAACTAATAAGGATTAAATGAGGTCATCGGGATGGGGCCCTATCATGGAACCAGTGGCTTTATAAGAAGAAAAACCTGAGCTGACACACATACACACACTTGCTCTGCCTTGCTCTGCCATGTTATAATGCAACACAGGGCCCTCACCAGATGCTGGCACCATGCTCTTAGACTTCCTGGCCTCTAGAACTGTGAGGTAAGTAAATTTCTACTCATTATAAATATCCTATCTCAGACATTTTGTTATAGTGGCAGAAAACAGACTGAAACAATATATCTAGCTCCAGAGTCTGCTTTATCATCAGTAACCATTTTTCTGCCTCAGCCCTCCCCCTTTCTGTGTCTTCTCTATGTGACTCTGTGTGTCTTGTCCTTAACTGGGTGAGAAGCCAACTTTAAAAAAATGTCTCGTTGATCTGCCAGAGCTTGATTGGGCTCCCTTTGTACCCCGCCTAGCCCCTGCAAACAAGAAAATGGGGACTAGGGCCTGTGAGTGTAGGTAGTAGAGGAAGAGGCCCCAGCTCATAGTGTTGGCCCCGCACCTTGGGCAGGATGGTGGACATTGGAAACCCTGTGTGTGTGGCTTTCTGGTCCATAGAGTGTTTTTTCATGTTTTTTTTGCTTCCTGAATAGTTTCATGAGGTTAGTACAATATTATTTAAAGTGCAAACAGTGGTGGGTTTTACTGTTATAAAAATAATGTACAATCACTATAAAAAAACAAGAAAATATTGAGGAGCCGAAAAACATCATATGAATTAATTCATGTATTCAACAAT
This sequence comes from Marmota marmota marmota, assembly GCF_001458135.2. Taxonomy (NCBI): domain Eukaryota; kingdom Metazoa; phylum Chordata; class Mammalia; order Rodentia; family Sciuridae; genus Marmota; species Marmota marmota. The sequence goes on from NW_025999873.1 coordinate 262,350, forward strand.
CAAGTGTCTTTACTTCTAGATACAGTTCTAGGCAACTGGGATCACAGCAGGCAATCCAGTGGGAAAGACTGGGTCCCACAGTAACAATGGTGCCCCTGCCTCACGGGGGAAAGGTGGAGACCCAAGAGACCAGGTCAAGCGTTCAAGTGAGAGCTCTGTGTCATGGCTGCCTTCGCTGGGGATCAGAGCCCACAGTTCTAGGCCAAAGTGCTTATTTCTAGAAGGGGTCAGAGGAGCAGGTAGTGCCCCCTCAGTGGTAGCTGTCACAGGTTGGATTCCAGCTCTTGACTCAGACCACTGATTCAGAGTAGCCAGGGGCATACACAGGCACAGGGCACACAGCACACACTGGCTGCTGTGCAAACCCCACCTCCAGGGGGCTCAAAAGTGGACAGGGTGCCAGGCCCAGGAGCTGCTAGGAGCTGAGCCTGCCCTAATTGGGCAGTTGGGGCTTTGCATCACCTGCCCTACTAGGACCCTCTCAGCAGCCCTAGTTGCAGAGGCCTGTCTCTTTCTGTCCACTGGTCCTTCCCACCACCCTTAGCCCAGGCTTCTGCCAGATCTCAGCAGGGCCCTGCAGGAAGCACCTCCACCTACCTTTGAGCCCCTGCTGTGCCCCTTCAAGGACTCTTCCCTGGCTCCCAGCTGCTGTTTCTGCAGAGCCACCACCACAGCTACAGCCTGCTCAGGGAGGCTCATGCGACACTCCCCTCCCACAGAGGAGCACCAGGCAAGGGATAGGACCCCCAGGGGAGCCCCAGAAGCCCTCCCACCTCAAGCACACTGTGCACCTTCAGAGAGCCAGCACTTCCTGCCCAGGAAGTCAGCAAGCGGTCACCCTATAACCCAGCCCTCATGTCTGTCCATGTAGTCAGTGCTTCCCAGAGCTCTGGGCTCAGGCCCCAGATGACAAGGAAGGACAAGATGGGCCAGGATTCCCTCCCATGGTGCTGTGGGCAGGGAGAGGAGCCTGCCTCACACCTAGACATCACACACAGGGTTCCCACCCTGGACCTATCCAGCCAGCCCAGTACCTGCATAGGTCTGGTCACAGCACACCAGGCAGCTCCATCCTCACACTTGCTCACTAATATCTGAGAGAGCATGGAGGTCAAGTCCCACCTGGTACCAGGTACAGGGTCCAGTCTGATTGGCTACTTGAATGTCCTGAGAGGTTTGAGGGGCCTGGATCTGTTCCTTCACTCTCCCTGGAGGAAATGGAGGGAGGGAAAGGGGTTCCCTCAGCTCCTATGGCCTGCTAAGTCAGAGTCCGAATGTTTAGCAGAGGTGCAGACAGCCCAGAGAGAAATCATAGCCGTCACAGAGTCACACAGTACAGGCCAGGACCCAGCCTCCTGAGCCACTAGGCCATCCAGTGATGCCTGGAGAAGTACTGGAAGTCCCAGTCTGTCCTAGTGAGTAACTCAGTGTTTTCTGAGCATCCTTGAGTTGGGACAAGTAGCTTGTGTTCCCTCCTCGGGGACAGGGTGGAGGAAGGGCTCTGGTCACAGAGGATCCTTCACTGTTGCAGGAGCTGGTAGCAGTAGGAGAGGGGCAGGTGGGGAATATCATTACCCTGAACACATTTTCTAAGTGATGCTTTTTTTTTTTTTAACAGTTTGGGGATTGTTTTTTTTTTAATTAATTAATTAGTTCTGATTAGGTATATATGACAGCAGAATGCATTTTGATTCATTGTACACAATTGCTGGACACATTTTCATTTCTCTGGTTGTATACAGTGTAGCATCGCACCATATGTGCAGACATAGGCCTACCTAGGGTAGTGAAGTCCATCTCATTCCACCATCTTCCCTGACCCCTCCCCCCCCTCCCCTTTGCCCAATCAAAGTTCTTCCATATTTCCCATTCCCCCACACACCTCCCCATTATGGATTAGCATCCACTTATCAGAACATTTAGCCTTCGGTTTTTTGGGATTGGCTTTACTTCGCTTAGCATGATATTGGGGTTTGTTTCTTCAGTTTTTGTTTCTTGTTTTTCCTGGTACTGGGGAGGGAACCAGAGCTTCTCATATCTGGGCAAGCACTCTGCCACTGAGCTACATCCCATCCCCAAAAGTTTGTTGTTGTTGTTGTTTAAAGTAAGACATTGAGACACTGGAAGCTGAGATAATGAACTAACTTTGGAGGAAGCAGAATTTCATAAGTTCATGGCCTCCACATTAGAGCTTGGCTCCTCAGCTCCTGGCAACCCCTGAAGATACAGAGGTCATTCATGAGTGGATGCCGATCACCCAAGGTTTGCATCAACTTGGTGTCTTTCAGTGAGATATAGAGAAGCTTCTAGCCCATACAATGTGTTTGTAAGAAGTAGAAGCCTCTCTTTGGGCACAGCCCCATCCAGATGACCTTGTGTGGTGCACTCCGTGCACAACTCTATTGGCCAACCTTGGTGAGAGTGTGCAGAAACTCCAAGAGTCTTTATCAGCTAAGGCTGGTCAGAAGCCTTACTCTTTCTCAGCAGAATGGTGAAATGCCAGCCAGAATTTGACTTAATGACTCACAGCTTGATGTTTGCCCTCCTCTTCCTGAATTAAAGCTAAAGTAATTGGGCATCTTCTAGAAGGTTCCAGCTCAACACTCCCACCCCTCTATAGGGTGTCAGACAGAATCAAGGACACCTAAGTGGGTCCAAAGTCAGGCCCAGGAGCACCACATCATAAGCAGGAGCATCATGATGGTCTTCTTCAAGGCTTCCAGGGGT
>NW_025999873.1:267014-290778 GCF_001458135.2 Marmota marmota marmota
CTGAACCTTTCATTATTCTCAGCTACAGACCTGGGTTTTCCATGTCCTTCTGGAGTTGTGAAGTTTTGGAGTGTCAGGCAGCATCCTGACCTATGGGGTTCCAGACCACTGCAGGCTCTGGAGACCATTGGGACCTCAGAGGTGGAATTGGTTTGGGATATGGAAACTCGGAGACATGAAAGAATCTCTTTCAAGAATTCCCCACTCTCCAGAATTGGCTTGCTACTTGAAAATTGGCCCCATTGGGCAGGGTAAAAATAATAGAAATGGTTTTGGTATAGGACATCTCAGAAAGGATGGTTCAGGAGTGAGGACTTAAAGAGAGTCGTCTAAGGGCAGTGGGAGGGATGAGGGCAGGGACAAGCCTGGAAAGGAGAGAACTGAATTATAGAAATTGTTCTAGGCGTTTCCTCCTTTGTGGTGTGCATGCTGGGAAAGTGCTCTACCTCTGAGCTACACCCCCAGCCCTTGGAAGTTATTCTAGAAAACTGGCAAGAGACCCAAAGGAAACCCAGAGGAGCCAGGGCAGCCCTATGGGAGTAGAGAGCAGGTGTGGAGCGGGGCTTTTCTGACATGTTCTACCTGGGCTGTGCTCCTGGGGAAGATTCCACGTGGGAGTGCTCTGGCAGGACCCAGGGATGCTGGTGGAACCACTGAGACTTTGCTGGATCTGTGGCCCTGGCCCTTTCACCTCTTCCCTCCTCTGGACATACTCAATGACCTCCCCTCCTTTCCCCAGGGACACCACCCCATCCTCTCCGTCACAGCCTTGATGGTTCACAGATTTCTGCTAACAGGCCCTGGCCCCTGTCCTGTCCGCCTACAAGGAGAAGCAGAATCTGAGGAGCAGGGGAGATTCTGCCAGGCTGAGGGGTCCAGTCAACATCTTAAGGGTTCCACCAACTCTTGCTCCTGAGATCTCAGAAAGTGTGTCTCCACGGCTCCCTCCCTAGGTCAGCTCTGCCTTCCACTGAGTGACAAGGCAGCTGCTTGTTGACAAGCTGTGGAGCTCCCTGGGCACAGGCTGGGCCTCACCCTTAGATCTCAAAGGATGGTTGCCCCCTCCCTTCCTGCCTGGAGATGGGAACTGGCTGGATTGGGGCTGGATTCCTCATCTAGTGTGACTCATCTTTGCTTGCCCAGAGGGAGGGCAGTGAGAGGTCAGAGTCCAGATTCTTAGAGGTTCGCCTGAGTTTGACCTTAAATCTGACCTAGAGATTTAAAGAAGTCTTTGTTTTGTCTTGGTTTGGGTTTTTTTGTGGTGCTGGGGATTGAACCCAGGGCCTTGTGCATGCAAGGCAAGCATTCTGCCAACTGAGCAATATCCCCAACCCAAGACCCTTCACTCATTGTGGTGATTAATTTGTATGTCAGCTTGGCCAGGGGCTGGGGTTGTGGCTCAGTGGTAGAGCCTTTGCCTGGCACGTAAGGCACTGGGTTCAATCCTCATCATCACATACAAAAAAAAAAAATAAAGGTATTGTGTCCATCTACAACTAAAAATATATTTAAAAAAAAAAAAAAGTTGGCCAGACTATAGTACCCAGTTTTTGGTCAAACACTAGATGTTGCTGTGAAGGCATTTTTTAGATGTGATGAAAATGTAAATCAAGGGGCTGGGGTTATGGCTCAGCGGTAGTACGCTCACCTTGCACGTGCAAGGCCCTGGGTTCGATCCTCAGCACCACATAAAAATAAATAAAAGTTATTGTGTACAGCTACAAAAAAATAAATATTAAAAAAAAAAGAAGATGTAAATCAATAAACTTGTAGTTTTAAAAAAGCAAATTACCTTCCTTAATATGGGTGGGCCTTGTCCAATCAGTTGAAGACCCTAAGAGAAAGAAGCCCCCCACCAAGGACAAAGGAATTCTGCCTCCACGCATCTTTAGCTGCAAGACTGCAATGTCAACTCTTCCTTAGGACTCCAGCCTGCAGACCTGCTTTTGCAGATTTCAGACTTGCCAGCCCCCACAACCACGTGAGCCAATTCCTTAAAATAAATCAATTTTTCTTCCTCTCTCTCCTTCTCTCTCTCCCTCCCTCCCTCCCTCTCTCTCTCTCTCTCTCACACACACACACTTATTGGTTTTGTTTCTTTGGAGAACCCTAATACATTTAACTTTGAAGGGTACATGGCAGGTAAGGGGCAATTAGAAACTTGTAGAGGTTCTGGGGTCCTCCCGTCCCTACCACTTCCTCTCTGTGGGAGTCAACTCTCCAGACCTCAGTTTCTCATTCTGAGAAGTGGACCGTGAAGTCTCTCCTGCTTGGAAAGCAGCTTATTGGGGAATCAGAAGGATCCTTTAAAATATTCCTCCACCTCTTTGCCGTCACCTAGTAATATGATTGGACCGAATTCACCAAGAGGGACCAAGGGACTTAAATGTCTTCACCAGAAGGTATAAACAACTGATTTGATTATTTCCCAAGCAGAGAGATTAGGAGGGCGCTGCATGACAAAGTGCTGAGAATTCATGGAATGTAGGAGCCTGTGGACCTCAGGGACCACATGGCCTCAGCCTTTCTGTAGAATCCCAGTAGCACCAGAGGCTCTGGGAAACCAAGGGAGGGGCTTGGAAAATGAGTCTGGGAAATGCTGCTAACAGCCACCACCCTCTCAGAGAGTCCGAAGGCACTGGAGGGCTGGGGGTGTGTAGCTCAGTGGTAAAGTACACGGTTAGCATGCATAAGACCCTAGGTTCCATCCCTAGCACCAAAAAAAAAAAAAAAAAAAAAAAACCACACAGGAGCCGAAATGTCTAACAGGAAAAAGAAAGTGGTTATTTGTTGAATTCTTTGTGTTACATACCAATTGGTCAAGGCTCTGCTCTCTTCTGCTTTCTGCCACTCTTGGGACAAATGAGCCTTAGCAACCCTTTCATTTGTAGGTGGGGAAACTGCATTATAGAGCGGGGACTGGCCCAGGTCCACACAGTGACTTAGGGACTAACCCAGCCCTGATCCCTGCCTGGGGTGGAGGGGAGCTGTGACCATGGAAGAGTAAACCAAATTCTCCATGCAGCCTCATAGGCTTTTCTAAGGAGAAAGCATCTTTTGTATTTGGTTGTTGCTATTGCTGTTTCCAGGATTTTAATTGAATGACACTTGGCAATGACCAGGCATCTGTTTCCACAGGCCTGTGTCACACAGAGAGTGTCATTTCTAAAGACTTCAAAGTTAAAACACAAACAACACACAGTTGTGACGCCCCTCACTGAGCAGAGGTGCCAGATGTTGCCCCGCAGCCAACTGCATCCCGCTGCCAGGGCAGGTCCTGCAAAAGCACTTGTCACCATCAAGGAGGACAATTCTGCCAGGACAGCAGGCTGCAGAAGCCTGCAAGGGCCTGTGACCTTGGAGGAACAGGAAAGTTGAGAGCTGCCCCTAGGAGGACAGCAGCCCTGAGAGGGGACCAGAGAACCCCATTGCTTGCCCTCACCCCTCAGCCAGGCTGGGCAAGTCAGGCCAGGGGAGTGGCTGACCTCCATCAGCAGTTTCTTGGCTTGCAGAACAGCCCTCCCTGGCAGCATCTGGCTGGCATCAGCTGGGCTCTAATGGGCATCTCCTTGGGCACCAGGCTCTGTGGTCCTCTGGGGGTGGCAGGCACTAAGGCCATCTGCCCTTGAGAGGACCTTCAAGACTGGGACTGGGGGGCCACCCTCACCCTGGACATGAGGAGGATGAGGAGACCTCACCTTCAAACAGGACTCCCGTGCACTGGGTGCTCCCTTTAGGGAGAGGGGCGTACGGTGGTTTCTCTTATTACTTTTACCAGTTTGCTTTGCTTTGGTGGTGCACTCACTAAGCAGCAAGACTTGGCTCCTAACTTAATAGTCCTCCCTCTTCTGATAGGTCAGCAGTCCCACTCCCAGTGGAGGAAGTGCCCTCCTGCCCTCTGCAGGGCACACCTTCATCTAGTATTCTTGGGGATGTGTTTGCGCAAGAGCATGTGCATGTGCCCGCACACACACAAAGGCTACTTACAACTATGCATTCTGAGAAACACAACATGGAGTGATTCTATTTACTTGTTTACTTACTGTGCTAGGGATTGAACCCAAGGGCACTTTATCCCTGAGCTACATCCCCAGTCCTTTTTTCGGGGGTATCAGGGATTGAACTCAGGGGGACTCAGCCACTGAGCCACACCCGGCCCTATTTTGTATTTTATTTAGAGACAGGGTCTCATTGAGTTGCTAAGCACCTCACTGTTGCTGTGGCTGGCTTTGAACTCGCGATCCTCCTGTCTTAGTCTCCCAGAGTCACTGGATTATAGGTGTGCGCCACTGCACCTGGCTTTTTTTTCTTTTTTGCCATGCAGGATATGGAACCTACAACCTCCTGCATCCCTGGATTCCCCCAGCCACCTGAAAGATCTTGAAATGATTTTCTAAATTTAACATCCAGGGGTTTTTTGTGTGTTTGTTTGTTTGGGGTACTGGGGACTGAACCCAGGGGCGCTTAACCACCAAGCCACAACCTCAGCCCTTTTTAAGGTCTCACTAAGTTGCTTAGGGCCTCACTCAATTGCTGAGGCTGACTTTGGACTTGTGATCCTCCTGCCTCAGCCTCCTGAGTGGCTGGGATTACAGGTATGCACTACCACACCCAGCACATATCCAGTTTTCTTTATAAGTTTATAAACACCCATCCTAGCTAGGTGCAGTGGCACATGCCTGTAATCCCAGTGGTTCAGGAGGCTGAGTCAGAAGGATGTCAAGTTCAAAGCCAGCCTCAGCAACTGAGAGGCCCCAGACAACTCAGTGAGACCCTGTCTCTAAGTAAAATATAAAAATGGTCTGGGAACATGGCTCAGTGGTTAAGTGCCCCTGGGTTCAATCCCTGGTACCAAAAAAAAAAAAAAAAATAGTTACACCCATCCTAAAAAAGCAGAACTTTCCCTGTTTCCAATATAGCTGTTAAATTTTAATAAGTACAGCTTATAAATATGGTGACTAGGAAGTTATCTGGCATATTTCAAAACTGTTACAAATTTGACCAAATTATTCTTCAGGGCTTAAAATCATAAACCTAGGAGGCTGGTAGTGTAGTTCAGTGGTAGAGCACTTGCCTAGCATGCACAAGCCCGTGGGTTCCATCCCCAGCCTCACACACAAAAATCTCATAAGCCTAAAATCAATTTCTCAGTTATTCATTTTAAATTGGAATTGGGTGGCCCATCTTGAGGTGCCAACTTCTCCTGAGCTTTACAGAGTGTGAAATACGAGACCTATACATTCCTAAGCTTACTTGGACTTGATTTACTTCATTATCTCCCTGTTTAATTCCAACCCTTTCTGGGTTAAGGCCACCCTGTCACTGAGGAAGCAAATCTAGTCTCCAGAGCAAACCAGCCCTTGGTTTTCCCAGTACCCACCTCCAAGGGGTGGTCTCAGCTTGTGGGCTTCTGGAACAGTGACTTGTTTCCTCATTCTGATCTTCAATCCCTATCCACATCAAACCCCTCCTCCTCCTCCCGCCACATCCAGAGGACTTCATGGTTGTATTGGAGTCTATTTATTGCTTGATTCTTTCAGCATTCTTCCCCTCTTCTTCCTGTCTCAGGCCCCACCTCTTTGGCCTGTTTAACAGCATCTTCTTGATGCCAGGATCTTGTTAGCCAGCTTTTCATTGCTATAACAAATACTCAAGATAATCAACTTATAAAGAAGAAAGGTTTGTTTTGGCTCACAGTTTTAGAAGTTTCAGTCCATGATCAGTTAGCCCTGTTCCTTGCTTTCGGCCTATGGCAGTACATCATGGTGGGAGCACACGGCACAGCAAAACAGTTGATCTCAGGGCCTGAAAGTGAAAAAGAGAGGGGGAAGGGGGCTGGGTCCCACTATCACCTTTAAGAACAAGTCCCCATTGATCCACCTGCTATCTCTACCAGCCCTGGATCTTCTGTGGGTGCATGTGTCCCTGACATACTCTCCTTTGCTGTCTGTCCCTCACCAGAGCTGGGTTTCTGGCAGCGCAGTCTCTTGGCTGGGGTCTGCAGCAGAGGAAGAGGGAGAGATCCCAGCCCTCTTTCCTGGTCTTGTCTCCCTTTTACCTGCTGTATGCCCCGGGGAACAGCCCACCCTGGTCGCCATCCAGTGTCTTAGCTCTCTGGGGCTGAGGTAACAACTTAGCCCCAACTAGATGACTTAGAACAACACTGATTTGTTTCTCCACCGTTCTGGAGGCCAGAAGTCTGAAATCAGGGTATCAACAGGGTTGTGACCCCTTCAGAATATTCTGATCTTTTCTCCCTTCCAGCTTCTGGTGGTTGTGGTCACATTCATCCCACTTCTGCCTCTGCCTCCTGTCTCTCAAGGACACCTGTATTGGATTTAGGTCCCACCTAAATAAACAAGGATGCTCTCATCTCCAGAACATTTTTTTTTTCCAAATAAGGTCACCTTCACAGGTTCCAGGGATGAGGGCATGGACCTGTCTTTGGGGGACCAGCATTTAGTTCCCTAATTCCCACATCTATTTGTTGCATTCACTGTGTTCATACCCGCCCCCTCTGCCCCAGCATCCTCTCCCTTCCTAGTGACACTCAAGACTCTGCCCTGCTGCCTGAGAGACCACTGTCTTCCTGAAGAAGCAAGTTTCATCTGCGACCGCCTCTTTAACTCTGAGATGCCCTGGCTTCTCTCCCTGGTGGCTTCCTCAGGCTGCGTTTCCCTAACAGCACCTGACATTTCCCTTCCTTCCCCTGGGATTCCCCTGGAAGGCAAACTAGAATGTCACAGGGAAGGAGATGGGAGTTCAGGCCACCCAGCTGCTTCCCCGGTATTTAACAGGCTTGTCCCCTCCCTTAGGAGAAGCAGCAGCCTGGTGTTTCTAGAGCCAGGAGGGAGGGGGGAGAGCTCAGTTCTGCTTCCTGCTTGCCCTCTGGACTCTAATGAATTTCCCTCTGGTGGGCTGGGTTTGATCACAGCCTCATTAAGCGGCTTTGCACATTCTCAATGTTGAAGCCGTCTACCTTGGCTGGTTAATATGCAGCGCTCACTCCCTCCTCCTTTCCCCAGGCTGTGTTACGGCAGAAACTGTGGAGTCACGCCCCGAGGACAGAGACAAATGCCAGCTCATTTCCCACAGGCCTTCCTTCTGGGAATGGATATGAAAACCTGGGGTTTCAAAGGGAAGGGGGGAGTTGAGGTTTAAAATAGAATGTGCCTGGCCACCCTCTGTGTGGCTTCTCCCAGAGCTCCCCTCACACACCTCAGGAGACACCTCCCCCAAAAGATGAACACTCAGAGAATACTGAAAACAAAGACAGGTGGACAGTCTGAGAGGAACCTCCCTCGCTGTCAGACAGATGGAGCCAGTCCAGGGAAGATCCAGGCTTCCCTCAGTCTGAGGATTGCACCAGTTAGAAAGCCAGGCAGCTGGCCCTGTACCACCAGGTGATGATTTGGAAACGGGAACAGTGCTGCTCCCACCCTCCCACTCTCAGCCTCTCCCAAGCCTCTGTCTGCGTCCATTTGTTGAGAGCAGGAGGGGGAGAGAAGTTGATCTAAGAGGTGTGGCTGCTGCCCACACCTGTCCCACATCCTGCCTGGCCAGTGATAGGAAATGTCTTGGAGACACTGTGGTAGATTTCTGTGGAGTCCACTTGCATTCGTTGGAGGTCCAGGTAGGGGGTAAGATTGGCTTCTCAGTTAGCTAATGCCCGAGGCGCAGCCCCAGGCTGGGCACCACAGCAAGCCAGATCCTGTAGAACTGGATTTAGCTCTTACCCAGGGAGGCGGGCATGGGGACAAGGACTGACTGACAAAGCATGGATCTCTCTCAATCTCACCTTCTTCAAGGTTGAGCAAGTGGAGAAGGGAAGTAAAAAAAATGGGGGTGTAGGATAAACACTATGGAAGCCGAACCCTGACCTCTGGAATTGATTTATGGCATGATGTGGAAGAAATGAACTTTGTAGGAAAAGAACAAAAGGCCACAAAGAGAGGCCAAGCAGAGATGGAAAAGAAAAACCACAGGATGAGATGAAAAGGGAGATTAACAAGCAAATAGAATTACAAGGAAATGAAATGCTAGCAACTTGCAGTCTTTCTTGGTGGCCGTGAAAGTAGTGAAGATGCCATGGAGTGTGAATTCAGTGGTATGGAAGGTGCCCCTGGGTCTAATCCCCAGTATCAAAAGAAAAAAAGTTTGTAACCAAGTGTAACAAGCAGAAAAAAAAAGAAAAATAGGCAGATACACATGCACCCTCCTATCTCAAGAAGGTATCTGTATTTGCCTACCCACCTTGGGCCCTTTTTCTTTTCTTTTTTAGTTGTAAAATACGCACAATATTAAATTTATTATTTTAACCATTTTTAGGTGTGCAGTTCAGCAGTGTTAATTAAGTACATTCACATTGTGCAAGCAGTCTAGAACTCGCATTTTGCGCAGATGAAACTCAATACCTATTAGGCTTCGACTCCCCATTCCACCTTCTCCAGCCCCTGGTGACCACCATTCTGTCTCTGTGAGTTTGACCACTCTAGGAACCTCATGCAATATATGTCCTTCAGTGACGCTTATTTTATTCAGCATAAGGTCTTCAAGGTTCATTCACATTGTAGCATATGTCAGAATTTCCTTCCTTTTTTAAGGTTGTATAATTTTTTTTTTAAATACTGGGGATTGAAACCAGGGCCTCACACATGCTAGGCAAATGCTGTACCACTGAGCTCCATCCCCAGCCACTTGGGTTGCTTCAACCTTTTGGCTCTTGTGAGTAATACTGCTACCTTCTTTTTCTTTTTGGCACTGGGGACTAAACAACAACTGAGAGGCACATAAATAAATAAATAAAATAAAGGTATTGTATTCATGTTCAACTACAAATATATATTATTGCCAAAATGTCAGTTGCCATCCAGACGTGGGGGTGCTCACCACCACCAGCAACTTGGGAGGCTCAGTCAGGAGTATTGCAAGTTCAGGGCCAGCCTGGGCAACTTAACAAGACCCTGTTTCAAAATAAAATAAAAAATGGTTGGGAATATAACTCAGAGTGCCCTTGGATTCAATCCTCAGGGGGGGAAAAAAAAGAATCAACTGTATTATAGGCTATGTTGTATGTTGAACTGACATTCCAAAAAAAGGAATAGTGTGCTAGAACCTTCCAAGAAACAGCTAGGGTTGAGTAGCAAAGACAGCCTTCCAGGAGGAGCCTGGGATTGAAAAAGCAACTCAAGAAACAAAAATTCAACAGCCTCAAAACCTTCTGCATTACTGAGTACCAGAGGGCAGCCAAGTAACATACAGCATCCATTTGTTTTTGTTTTTGTTTTTTTGGTACTGCGGGTTGAACCCAGGGTTGCTTGACTTGTCCCCAGTCCTTTTTATTTTTTATTTTGAGACATGGTCTTGATAAGTTGCTGAGGGTCTTGTTAAGATGCTGAGGCTGGCATTGAATTTGCAATCCTTCTGACTCAGCCTCTAGACTCACTGGCATATGCCACCACAGCCAGCAACATACGACATTTTGAAGAGCATTTCTGTCAAGCCAGGTTGTCTTCAGGCAAGATTTCAACATGAAGAAATTTTGACATAATCTAGAGCTCAGAAAAGAAACCATCTGTGTATTCTTTCTGGGGGGGAAAGCAAGTACCCAGTGATGGATGTTCCTCAGCAGTATAGTTAGTACAAGGTAGAGGTCTGAATGTCACCATGGAGAGGTTTTGAGGAGCAAGGAGCAACTCTGAGCATGCACACTCAGTGCCAGGGATGTGTACATATGTGTGCTAACCTGAGTGCAAAATGCCAGATATGATCATTGAAAGGGTCATTTTCACATTTAAAAACTAATAACCTTAACCAAGATCTAAAATCCCCACTATACCAATAAAGACTAAGAAAGGAAGGGAGCTGGCCCACAGGCAAATGTTTAAATTCCCCTGTGACCCTCAACTAAGATTCTAGGTCAATGCTATGGTTTATATGTAGTTTGTCCCCACCAAAACTCAGGTTGCTGCAATTCCAGCTGTTCGGGAGGCTGAGGCAGGAGCACTGCAAGTTTAAAGCCAGACTCAGCAATTTAGCGAGGCCCTAAGCAACTTAGTGAGACCCTGTCTCAAAATTAAAAAAATAAAAAGAGCTAGGGTCGTAGCTCAGTGGTAGAGCACTTGCCTAGCATGTGTGAAGCACTATGTTCAATTCTCAGCACCACCTATAAATACATAAAATAAAGGTCCATTGATAACTAAAAAAAAAATATTAAAGGGGAGGGCTGGGAGTGTTGCTCAGTAGGGATGTGACTCAGTGATTACATGCCCTTGGGTTCAATTCCTGGTACCCCCCCCCCAAAAAAAAAGTTGAAGTTTATCAATGTAGAAGTGTTGAGAGGTGAGGTCTTAAAGAGGGATAAATATCTTTCTTGAAAGCCGGGGTAAGTTCTCTTGGGAATAGCTTAGTCCTCCCAAGGACAGTTTATCATAAAGCTCAGCTGCCTTGTCCCCTCCTCATCTCTGCCCACTCCAGCTCACAACTCTCACATGCATTCCCACCATTTGATACTGGCCACCCAATCTTGAGCTTCCCAGTCTCTAGAACCCATAAGTCTCTTAGCTTTAATATTACCCAATCTCAGGTATCAGCTCTCCATTGTTAACCAAGTGGAAAGTCAGGGGGTCCAATCCTTGGTTGATGTTGTTCCTTCTCCCAGAAACCATGTGTAGGCTTGGGTCTCTGCTGGACACTCCCCCGCCCCCCAGCACCACCCCATAGCTGTGTATGCCTAGATGGGGCACTTCATTAAAGAGCGGAGGTAATAGGAGACTGGAGAGATGAAGTCAGCTGAGTTAGGATTGCAAGTTTAAGGCCAACGTGGGCAATTTAGCAAGACCCTGCCTCTAAAATATAAAGGGCTAGGGATACAGCTCAGTAGTAGAGTGCCCCTGGGTTCAATCCCCAGTACTGTAATAGGAAGAAGAGGGGCATTTTTTCATAGTCTGAGGCATCTCTAATGTCCAATTTCCTTGCAGACAGTTGATTTCTCAGGCCTGCCATCCTTAACATTCAGTCTGTTGCAACAGATTGTTTTGGTTGCTGCGTATGAAGAAACTCTAGTGTCACACAGATTATGTCATTGGAAAAAAAGGTCCTTTCAGAGCTGCAAAAGGGTCTGCAGGGCCCTCTTCCTGAGGTCTTTAGACCACACTTAGGGAAGTGCTGTTCTGACCTCCCGGATTAATTCCTACTCACTTGTTGAGAGCCTATACCCCTGGCCCCAAACCATCATCTCATCCCTTCTTCACAAGTTCCCAAAACTGGTTATTCAAACTCACATCATGTAGGGCCCCTCTTCCTCCGAGATGCCTTGTGTATCCATGACCAATAAGTCCAGCAGGTCAGGGAGCAGCTAGTGACTCAAGGTCAGGCCACCATACCCTCTGAGCATACCTCTTGCCAGCATGATTCAAGGACATCCAATGATTAATAATAAGCTCCCAAACTTACTGAGAAGGAACGGTTCTTGTATGAAGTTCCTGGAGATGGTACCATTTAGACCCATAATGAAGCGGATGGGATTTGCTTCGATGCCTCATGCTTTGCCAGGGTAACCAACCTCTGCAAGGCTGGGGCATATGAGGGCCATGTCTGGATTTGATTCTTCCACTTCCCTCAAATATGAAGAAGCCAAGGCGGAGGGGAGCACAAGGGGCCCCCATGGGGCAGCATTGATGCAGACCCTAGGGGCAAAAACAGAGAAGCCCATCCCCTGCGGCTCCTAAGATACCCTGAGGATCTGGTTACCTGCTTTCCCCTCATACCCACCCTGGGGGCAGCCCCATGGGCAGTAAGAAACAATGGTTTAGGGGAGGGGTACCAGAAGACACCAGGAGGCTGGAGTGGCCTGTAAGCCTCAGGACCCTGAAGTGCCCTAAAGCAACACAAGCATTCTGTGGAGCTAGACAGGATCAAAATGAAGAAATAAAGCAATGAGGCGTACAGCATCTGTTGCCCTACCCCCATTTGATGTTCCCTATTATTGTCTGCAACCTGTGGGAGCCCCACCCCAGCTGGAATACACAAGGAGTGCATTGGCTCCATCTCCCAGCATGCCATCCTGGGAGACCCTACTCCCGCAAAGCCCATCCTTCCTTCCCACCATCCCCATCAGGCAACAACTGCATGAAACCAGGCAATACTGGAAAGAGAGCCACTGTCGGGAGAATGGGCTCTAGGAAGGCTACTTTGCTTCTTCTCAGACCCGCCCAGCCACTGGATTAGCCAGTGACATTTTCTTGGTCCTTCTAGAATGAGTGACTTCAGCTGTCCTGGAAATGTGGGGCTAGTAGAAATAATCACCCTGAAGCAATCACCTAGTCTTGGGTTTTCCAACTTTTCTTTGGCAGTAGAGCTACATTTGTTTGTATGAAGCCAAAATACATTCTGCTGAAAACCACAACCTGCAGTCTTGCTGATTCCTCTGGCCTCCCTCTTTTCTACCCCAGTCCCTACCTGCCAGCCTCAAGATCATCAGATCCAGTTTGATTACGGTTGTGGTGTGCGTAGTCATTTCACAGATGCAGAAACAGATCTCAAAAGCAAGGTCTCTTGCTCACAGACTTGTAGTGTGGTAGAGGCCAGCTAGGGCCTGAGACCACTAGGTATCAAGGGTACACACAGCTGGCACGATCCACAGTTACAGAGGACCAGCCCAGCTTGTAGGATACACTCAAAGAAAAATAAACCCATGCCTCTGACCTTCCCATGGAGCATCTGGCCATGGGAACCACCACACCTCTGCTTCCACCCGGTTCCTCTGCCATCCTTCCCCAATTCCTTTCTCATGGAATAGAGGCTTGAGCTGTAAGCAGGGGTGTCCCTGGGAAGCTGGATGCTGGATCATGGCCCTTTTACCACACTGGCCTTCTGAGACCCTATAACACAAGCCCTTTGACTTGAGGCCTTCCTGCATTCCCAGCCTCCTCCTGCCCCAGGCAGCACAGGGCCACATTTATGCATATTCCTGGGTAATATGTGTGTCTTGGGATGTATCCACACCACCCAGATACACCCTCGTGACCTTGAAGCAATCATGGACTTCAAGCACAATGTTGCCCATCCCACCTCTTCTGCTCTGACTCCCTTGTTTTTCTGGAAAGTTCATGGCTTTTGATTCATCCTCAGATGTGTCTGTGGTCCAGAAAGGTCAAGAACTACTGCATGGGGAGAAGAGGAACCTCCCAGGCCCAGGAATAGGAAGCAGAGGGGAATAGAGTGGGATAGGGGAGGCTCTGGTCTCTACCAGAGGCTTTACCTATGTTACTTGGTTTGGTTTCTCTCACTGACTTGTGATGCTGGGGCAACTGTCCCCATTAACCGGGGACAGAGGTCAACTCAAGTATTACACTTGGTTCTGCAAAGGATCTAGCTCCGGAACTTGACAAAAGCTCCTTCCACTTAGCCATGCCTCACCTTGGGTCTCTAGATCTAGGTCCCCAGAAAACTATTTTAGCAGTCAAAGAACCTGGCATAGGGCATTAGAGTTTGCCTCTCAGATGGAAAACAAAGCTCCCAGAACTGGCCATTATGAGGGGTAGAGAACAGAGTGCCCCCAATCACTTGTAGATAGGATTTGGCCAGCATCTTCACCCCTCTGGATTCATTTAGCAGAAGCTGTTCTTTCTTTTCTTTATTTTATTTTATTTATTTATTTATTTATTTATTTTTGTACCAGGGATTGAACCCAGGGGCGCTTGACCACTGAGCCACATCCCCAGCCCCTTTTTAATATTTTGAGACAGGGCCTCACTCACTTGAGTTGCTGAGGCAGGATTTGAACTCACTATCCTCCTGCCTCAGTCTCCCACTGGGATTACAGGTGTGTACCACCATGCCCAGCAAGACTGCTGTTTGCTCTTAGAGTTATCAGCCTCCAAACCACTGGGCAGCATCCCTGCCATCCAGCACCTCCTGCCCAGCTCACTCCAAGTGGTGAATAACAGCAGATGCAAGCCTTGCAAAACAAGCCCAGACTCACTCACCCCAGCATTCCTGAAATTGTGACAGATGAAGATGTCAACCTGCCTGGGCTTCCATTTCTTCACCTGTCAATCGGGAATGATGATGTGCTGCCCACTTCCTTATAGGGATTTCTAGGAATCACATGGGGAAGATGTTTAGAAAACTTCTGAATATGTAATCCCAGTGACTCAGAAGGCTGAGGTAGAAGGATCTGAAGTTCAAGTCCAGGCTGGGCAACTTAGTAAGACCCTATTTCAAAATAAAATAAGGTAAGGGATGAAACTCAGTGGTGGAATGCCCCTGGTACCCAGGACCACAAAAAAAAAAAAAAAAAAAAAAAAATGCAGGGCAGGGGTTCTGAATATTCTATCTAATGACAGGCAAATCCCAGCTGGAACTCAGCTGGTCACCACCACATTTCCTGTCCAACGCCCATCAACTTTTATTGTTTAATCCAACACTCCAGGGCAGAAAAAGCATGTTTCTTTACTTCTTGAAAGCAAAGAACTTCATATTGAGCTCCCACTAGCCAAGCTCAAATGTATTTGGGAGACCTGTCCTTTTCCTAGCATTAGGATTTTAAGCAGCTCAGAGCAGTCAGAACAGGACCTTTGGATTCCAGTCCACACTGGACAACTAACTTCTCTGAGGTACACCCATGGTGGTCCTTGCTGGCAGGGTCTCTGTACAGTCTTTGGAGCTGGGGACTCTGTATGTGGTGCTCCTGTAGGACAGAAAATTTTCCGAATGCATCCTAAAATTCACAGCTGAAATTTTCTATGATTAAAAAAACAGATTTACACCCAGGCACAGTGGCATACACCTGTAAAACCAGCAACTCAGGAGACTGAGGCAGGAGGGTCATGGGTTTGAAACCAACTCCTGCAACTTAATGAGACTATTAGAAAAAAATACAAAAAAGGGCCTGGGATACAATACAGCATCTCTAGGTTCAATCCCCAGTACCCCCCACCCCACACACACACACACACACACACAAAAAAAAGATTCACAAGAGGAAACACACAAATATATAAGATTTATATGACATGAGAACCTTCAGAAATAAAGACCCAAAGATGGTTTGGAGATATGGCTCAAATCCATGTAATTTTGTGGATAGTCGTGCAGAAGTCTCACCAAAGGACAAAAGGGTATAAACTAATGGTGATAAACTGGGGTGAATCTTAGTAGGCCTCTTTATTCAGATTCTCCTTGGCATCTCTGTTTTCAATAATGAAGACATTCCTTTCCTCCCCATAGAGGGGACCCTTCTAGAATGAAGTCATGACATAAAAGAAGGTGAAAGAGTTCTCTCACCTGCTGCAGGGAAGAAGGATGGGTAGAGAGAGACGTTCCTGTTTCTGTTTTCTCAAATGCCACCATGCCAATTTTTGGTATAACATGTCCTGATCCTTGTCACCCCCAAGCCCTTGTCCCTCCTCAGACCAGGAGACAAGCTCTGCTCCAGTAGTTTCAGCCACTGCCCCATGTCCCAGCTCACTTCCACCCTGCTCCTCTCTCATCAGGAAGACCCCCACCTAATATCTCTGTGGGGTCCCAGGTGGGGTTTTCTTCTGAGTACCTGACAGCTTCTCCTTAGAACCTTACAACTCAAAAACCTCCAAGGCAAAGAACACTGAGGCTGGGTCACCTACAGAATGAGCAGTCAGAATAACCTCAGAAGCAGAAGGGGGAGGGAAAAAAAAAGAATAAATATCAGAAAACCATCCTGACACAAGGCAGGAGTGTTTGTTGTGCATGCAGCCGCCTAACTCTGCCCTTAGGGAGAAGCAGCCACCAGGGCTAAGGACAGCTACCCTTAGCTTCATCCTTCTGGAAACCAGAGAGGCAGTCTGGAGAGACTATCTTGGGAGAGGTTCACAAACTGGGATCTGCAGATGTGGGTCCCTCTTCCTCACCTGGGAGGTAAAGAATTAGGGAGGAGCTAATCCTGGTCACCTGAGGAATGCTGTGTAGATGCTTCCTTGCCAGGATTCTGGGGGAAGATTTGCTGCCTCCAAGAGCTGCACCTCTTGCTCCTGGGAATGCCAGGCAAGTTGGATGACACCTGACCTCTGGGAATTTGCCCCTAATCTCTGGACATCTGCTCTTTCAGGATCTGGGCATGGAGTCAACCTCACTGGACGATGTTCTGTATCGCTATGCCAGCTTCCGGAACCTGGTGGACCCCATCACACATGACCTTATCATCAGCCTCGCCCGCTACATCCATTGTCCCAAGCCGGTAGGGTGGTTGTGGTCTGAGCCAGCCAGGTCTTGGGGTGTGAAGTGGGCACCATTCTGGGCAGAGCAATGTAGGGCCCAAGAAGGATGAGCCCCCTCCTGCAGGCACTGAGAAGGTGGCCCCTCATAGGCGTTATCAGCACAGACGAGTTTTTTTGGGCTTATGGGGCAAATTCATCACCAATTTTTTAAATTTTTTAAATCTTAAAAAGGCATGGTGGTGCACACCTATAATCCCAGCAACTCGGAGGCTGAGGCAGGAGGATCGCATGTCCCAGGCCGGCCTCAGTAACTTAGCAAGGCCTGTCTCAAAGTAAAAGAGGGCAGGAATAGGGTTGTAGCTCAGTGGTTGAGGGCTCACCTAGTGCCTGCAAGGTCCTGGGTTCGATCCTCAGCACCACATAAAAATAAATAAATAAAAAAGATATTGTGTCCAACTATAATTAAAAAAAATATTAAAAAAATAAATTAATGAAAAAGGGCTGGGGATGTGGCTCCATGGTAGAGTACCCTTGGGTTCAGTCTCCAGTACCAAAAAAAGCCCTATATTCTACAGCCCTTGAAAAACTGGAAACTTCATCATGAGGCCCTCATCCCTACAGAGTGACAGCTGACAGGCATCCTTTTACGTGGAACCAGTACACTGCCCAAAGACATGCTAGAGAGGTGGCCAAGATGGAGGAGGCAGGAGATAGTTAAAATTCAGCCCTCTTTGTCTGTCTAACAAGTCAGGGGCACAGGTCCAAGACCTAGAAGTGGGCTTCTCCTTATTTGCACAAAAGTACCATATAAGGCTAGCAGTGGCCTTGCCTTGGGTTCTCCTGTTTGCCTCAGTCCTCACCACTCCCAGATTTATCTTCCGCTCTGAGGTTGTGTGTCATGTTATGCAACCATTTCACTAACGTCCCTTTCTTACCTGGCCCTAGAGAGCTACAAGAAGCAGCTCCAGCAGTCTCTAGGCTTCAAAATTGCTGCTTAGCCAGGCCTGGTAGCACAGCACACACCTATAATCCCAGCAACTTGGGAAGCTGAGGAAAGAGGATCTCAAATTCAAGGCCAGCCTCAGCAGCTTAGCAAGACCCTGTCTCAAAAACTAAAAAGGACTAGGGATGTAGTTCAGTGATAAAGAACCGCTGGGTTCAATCCCAGTACCCCCACCCCCACCCCCCAAAAAATAGCACTCAACCTCTTGTGGATGGTCCTGCCAGCCCCAGGGTCTAGGCTGGCTCACCCTGGTCTGTGCAGCAGGACCCTGGATTAGGCAGGGAGGGCCAGGGGCAGCTTCACACTGAGCTCTTCTATGTGGTTTTGGTTCCTTCCCTCCCAACCCTCAGTTTCCGACAACTTCTGAAAAAAAGTGCTTCATCCATGATGGGCAGAAAATCAGAGCAGAAGCAAGAGGTATGGAGGGAAGCATCCATTCTCAGAGTAGGATCTGGGATTAGAGTAGGGAGATGGTGTCCTAAGCCTATACCTCTTTTAGCCTATTCCATAATAACCCAGGGAGTTAGGACTTTGCCCAGGGGAAAAGAAGCCTCTGGGACTAAGCCCTTTGTCTAAAGCCTTCTCTCTGGCTTCTGGGGTTATGGGGCTGACTTTAGACGGCTAGATATTGGCTAGGGTCAAGATGGGAGGCAGCAGACAGCAGGAATGCTGGCCTCAAATGGGAGACAGTAAGAAAAGACAGTAATGAGATCTGTGGACCTGAAATCTCAGGGACTGGGGGAGAGAGCCAGTTGGTACCAAAGGCCACGGGGAACCAACCAGCTCAGTCTGGAACCACCCTGGCCTCTCATTCAGATTGATCTATCCTTGGGAAGCAGGAAAGTTATCAGAAATGGGCCTGTGGAGAGAGCTTAAAGGCTCTGAACCCCTGCATTTTCTAGAACAGGAGTTGAATTGGCTTATAGGTAAGAGGAATGACAGGCAATATGCTCTCAAAAAATATAGATAAGCTATGATTTTTACACCCATGAGAATTGAGGAGAACAAGATTCAGTTAATGAAGTGATCTGGAAAAGGTCATATCTGACCTGAGAGCTGTGGAGGGGTTTGGACCCATTCAGTTGCCTGGTGCTGATCAGGACATGGGAAGTGGTTAAGTGCCCTAAGGCTCCATGAGACAGGACCAGGCAGGACTAGGAGAAGAGAGCCCTGGGTGGGCACTGGAGGGTCCACATATGTGCTCTTAGTTCAGGCTGCAATAGAAAGTACCATAAGTTGGAGTGCTTGTAAATTTACTTTTTACAATCTGGAGCCTGAAAGTTCAAGATCAGGGTATCTGGTGAGTAGTCTCTTATTGGCCACAGACTGCTACCTTCTCCTTGTGTCCTCACATGGTGGAATGAGAGCAAGAGAGCTCCCTGGCCTCCTGTTATTAAGGCATTAGTCCCATCTGAGGGCTCCACCCTTGTGACCTAATCACTTCCCAAAGCCTTATGTCCTAATACCATCACCTTGGGCAATAAGGTGTCAACATATGAGTGAGAGGGTGGGCAAACCTTCAGTCCATTACATGACATGATCTTTCTCAGATCACTGGATTACCTGAACTTTGTTTTCTTCAACTCTAAAATGAGTACCAAGCCAGGCATGGTGACACACTCCTTTAATTCCAGCAGCTCAGGGGGATCAAGAGTTCAAGCAAGAGTTCAAGGCCAGCTTCAGCAATTTAGCAAGGCCCTGAGCAACTTAGTGAGACCCACACTCAAAATAAAAAAAGGCCTAGGGGTACAGCCAAGTGATAGAGTGCTCCTCATGGGTTCAATCCCCAGTACCAAAAAATTTTAAAATTTGCAATAAAAATAAATAATATGGACATCAAAATCATCTCCTACCAGCCTGTTTCCAGACTTCAATGAGATTATTTGAGAGAGGCCCTTGTGTGTGCCTGGCCTGGGTGACCAGGAGCCAAGGTGGCAGCAGATCAGTGAGCAGCTACCTGTGCTGGCAGTGTGCTCAGGCCCTGCAGGTCTGTTGTGGGAACAGAAGAAGATGTGGTCCTTGCCCACTTGGTGTCTTGGAAAACAGCAGGCTGGTCTCTGGGATTTCCAGAGCCAGCTGGAGTACGGTTGCCCCTACTGGAGGCCCAGTACCTGGCCCCTGGGTCCCCTGCCCCTCCCAAGGCCATGTGGCAGGAGAGGCTCTTTTGAAGAACTCTCCCAATTGTGGATGAGACAGGGATGAGAGGTCCTGGCTCTGGGGTCCCCAAGCTGGTGACTGGGGTAATCCCACTGCAACTCAGGACTGACACCAGGACTTCCTCCTCTTAGTTCTTTGCATCTGAAAATCCCCTAACAGCCCAAGTTGTGGGCCTAGAAGTTGTAGACCCTGCGTGCTCTGCTCAAGCCACACAGGCCGCCTCTCTGTCAGAACTGCCAGCTATGAGGTGGTCTCCATCAGCTATGAGATGGGAAGAAGGAAAAGGGCTGATCACATGGGGAAGCATCTGCAAGACAGCCTTCCCACTAAGATGGCCACCCGGTAGCAGAAGCCGGGTAAGGTAGAAGGGAAGCCAGGCAATCTCAGGCAGAGTCCCAGGCTGAGGCAGAGACTGGGCTTTCACACTTCTGCCTCATTTGTCCCAGGTGAAGGACTTCCCAGGAGAGGTAAATTCCCAGGCACTTCTGTCTTGAGTGTCCCGGCAAAGCCAGCTCTAGTAATCTGAGAGCCATGCTGAAAAGGAGCCACAGATGCTGCTTGTTGACTTCCCGTTTTTGCCCACCTCTGTTGCTGCCTTTCTGACCAGCCACATCACGTCTCCAGAATGAAATCTCCTCCCACTGGGTTCTGGGCTTCCACTTTTGCCCCCTTACTTCCTGTACTCTGGAGAGCAGCCAGAGCTCGTTGGTATGACAGGTAAATTGGATCTCATCCATATCTCACTGAAAATCCTTCAGAAATAAAAATAAAATTAAAAAGCACCACAAAAAAAATGAAATTAAAAAGTAAATTAAGGGCGGGGGATGTGGCTCAAGCGGTAGCGCGCTCGCCTGGCATGTGTGCGGCCCGGGTTCGATCCTCAGCACCACATACCAACAAAGATGTTGTGTCTGCCGAAAACTAATAAATAAATTAAAAAAAAAAAAAAAAGTAAATTAAAACTCCATCTCGGGTTTCATCTTTCCTACTCTTGACCCTGAATGCTCTGCTCAAGCCACACAGGCCACCTCTCTGTTCTTGGTACATTGCTGAAGCCACCTTAGGAGGTGGCTGTCCCCTTGGACACAACATGAGCCTCCTCTGGCTACACTTTCTTCTCCTGCTTTCAGACTGAGCTCAAACATCTTCTCAGAGGCCTTCTTCAACCAGCTCAGAGATGGAGGAATGAAAGAGGAGATAGAGGAATAAGAAGGTAGGAAAGAAAGGAGGAAACAAAAGGGGAGGAAGTGCCACTCATGTGTGATTTTTTCCCCCCAATACTGAGGATTGAACCCAAGAATGCTTTATCACTCTATATTCTCAGCCTTTTTTTTTTTTTTTTTGAGGGGTCTAAGTTACCCAGACTTGTCCTCGAACTTGCAATCCTCCTGCCTCAGCCTCTCAAATCATTGGGATTATAGGAGTGTGCCACCATGCTCAGCTGTGTGTACTTTAAATGTCAAGAGACAGCTGCCTCCCAGATATGAAGCAGCCACATGTGTCATGCTAACCTGGCCTGAGAGAATTATGGCAAGAGGCAATGTTTATTATGCATGTTACATGCCCTGCACCCAGCCCTCCATTGGGTTGCTGGCCCCTCTGCTTTAGGAACTTCTTTCTCCAAGTAGTGCAGACCAATGGCTCTTTGTGCAACCCGACCCCACTGCCAAGCTCCAGATGACTGGTCCAAAAGTGGGCACTGGCAGAGCACAACCAATATGCCCTGGAACCTAGACTTGAAACTCAGACACAGCCCTGACTCCTCTGGGAACTGGAACCCTGAGAAGTAAATGGCAGGGGCCGGGGACAGCAGTGTGGACACAGCCATATTCCTACCATGTGAGTGGCATGGGAAAGAACAGTCTGCAGAGAAACAGAGGAAGGCAGGGTTGAGAAGAGGAGAGGTGAATGGACTTCTGCACCATGTTTTTATGAAGTTGATCAAGCTTAGCTGCCTTTGGATCCACAAGACATTGTGTATCTGTAGAATAAACATTTGAGCCAGCTGAGTGGCTTCTGGTCAATACGAGAATCCTAACCTATGCAGGAGGCTCATTGGCAGTTTGTAGGATCAACTCTCTGTAGCTCTTCCTCTTATCCAGAGAGGAAGGTGAAGGAAGGAAGGGGCCATGGTGCAATCAAGGTGTCTCAGGACAGTGTAGGTTCTCCAGACCTATCCAGTGAACTGTCTGGAGGTGTCGGGAAGGATCTCTTTAAGGAACTTCTCAGTGACATGTTGGAAAGATGCTTGAGGCAGGCCTGGAGGCCCCTCAGGGAGGATCCCAGTGCCCTAACACTGCTCCATCTCCTAGCTGACAGAAAGTGATGCCATCTGCCACTTTTCCTCCCTCAGGGACCTTTGTAAAGGCCCCCAGTATTACATAAATCATTGTCCTTCCCTCACTCATTCATAAATTCATCATATTGACCACCCTGCTCACTTCTGCGGGACACCATTCCAGATAGAGAGACTGTGGGCTGGTTTCTCTGCTTACTCCTTCACCACTCTCTGCCTGGAGTAAGATCGGGGAGGGGGGGTGGGCAGAAAGAGTGGAAGATCAGGGACTTACTCCTTTCTATTCTCCCTGCTTCAGGAATTGTCATGAGCCAGGCTCCAGAACGGCCTCAGTTCCCTCATTTGTAAAGTAGGTATGTTAGGATTGTTCTAAGCCTGGTTAGAGGATTGAAATGAGTTTATACATGCAGCGCACAAAGGAGAGACCTAAAGTATCATAAGAGCTCGATAAATGTTAATAGGGCTGAGGGTGTAGCTCAGTGGTAATGTGCTTGCCTAGCATGCCAAAGGTCCTGGGTTCCCAAAATCCCTAACACCGCAAAAAAAAAAAGTTATCTATGGTCTATTTAGTTCAGATGAACAAAAGCGAACTGTCACTTCTGTGCGATCATTAGCTCACATTTAGTCTCAACTACCACTCTATTCAGTGTCCACATCTATTGTCCCAGTTTAGCCAGTGAGGCTGAGGCTCCCTGAATTTCTCTCTCAGTCCGGAGCCTCAACCTGCACACAGCTACCCCCTTGTGGCATAAGTGGTGCATTGACACCCTTCTTTTACCTCTTTGTTCTCTTTCTTTAAGGCTCAGCTGCCCAGGCCTAGAGGGTGGAGGGAAAGTCTATGCTCCCCCACCCCACCCTCCAATTTTGGAACCCTGGGAAGTGGTTGGAGGAGGAGCCAGAGATGAGGAGCTCAGTGCTCAGCTTTGGACCAGCTGCTTCAGGAGACTGGCAATGTTCTGTCCTGGGAATGCTTGGCAGGCCACTTGATCCCACCCACTGCTTTAAAGCATCTGACCCAGTGCTTCTCCACTTTGGCTGTACAAGGGAATCACCTGGGGAACTGTTTGAGCTCCCTGTGCCCTAGCTACCCACCCATCTCTTTTGTCACATCCCATTGTTTTACCCCCAAGCCTGTGCTGACCAAGGCCTCCTTATTGGAGATCTAGTGGCCCCCGTGGTCATCTGACTGGCCATCCTCCTCCTCCCTGATGCCCACAGCTCCACACTATCCTGCTTCTCTGTGCCTTCTCAATTTCCCATGTGAGCAGCGCTCCCCCTGCTTCCCCCTCAGTGTCTTCCCGTCCATTCCATGTGACTAGACTAAGAAAGAATCTGGGTCTAGGAATCTGATGTCAACTTTAGGGGTTGTCAGTGAGACTGCCTATGGTGCCAGGCAATTCCTGCTTATTTATCTGCCAGCCTGAGGCAACAGAACATGGCAGTGCTTCCTACCAGGTGCAGTGATCCCAGTGACTCGGCAACTTGACAAGATGCTGTCTCAAAATAAAAAGTGCTGGGGATGTAGCTCAGTGATAGATCCACTTTGGGTTCAATCACCAGTACCAATATATATGGGGGGAAGGGGCGAGGCTTGTGGAGAACGAGAGTCCACAGGTGGGCTCTAAACAGTGCCGTCCACTCTGGGCCCTCCCTGGCCTGCAATTCCTGATCTCTTCTGTTGTTTCTCTATTAGCCCTGCCTGGCCTCATGGACTTCGGTTTTCTCCCTTCCTCCTCTGTGTAACAGTAATGACAGATATTCTCTATTAGAGGGTTGGGATTCCATAAAGTTCTAGCACAATACCTGGTGCATGATAATCCAGGGGAGGGAATGAGGGAGGCCTAGACCAAAGCCGTAGCCACAGAGATAGCCCAAAGTGTTCAGGCCCCAGATTCTCACCTGCCCCCATGCCCCATCACACACACACAATCTGTTTCCTCTTCATTCAAGGATGCCTCATGTTTCTTTTCTTCACCCTAAGTCACTACTCAGTCTGCTCTTAAAGCCCAGCTCAAATCTGAGCCTGGGCAGAAGTAACCTTCCTTCTTCACCCATAGGGGTTCAGTGTATTCATGCTGGTACAGATCAACATATCCATTCCCCCCCCACCCC
>NW_025999873.1:290786-365104 GCF_001458135.2 Marmota marmota marmota
CCCACCCCGCCCCGATTCCACAGGGGATTAAATCCAGGACCCCCTGCAGACACTAGAATCCACAGACCTTCAAGTTCCTTATATTACATGGCCTTTTTTGTATGCAGCCTATACATAGCCTCTTGTATGCTTTAATCATCTCTAGATTACTTATAATACCTAATACCAGGTAAATACTATGTAAGTAATTGTTATATTGTTTACAGAGTAATAACAAGAATAGTGTGTACATATTCAGAACAGACACAAGTTTTGTTTCAAATATTTTTTATCTGTACTTGGGCTGACTATTCATTTAGCAATCAATCCTAGAGAGCTTACTATGTTCAGAACTGCATAAAGATGCTGTACAAGTAGTAACTCATTTAATTCTCCCAGAATCCTGTGAGCCTAGTACTGTTATCTCTTCATAGATGAGTGGTGGAAGCAGAGAGGTCAGTGATTTGCCCCTGGACACGCAGGAAGAAACAAAGCCAAGACTCAAATCCACATAATTTGGCCTCAGATCCACTTTTTTTTTTTTTTTTTTTTTTTTGGCGGGGGGGTGCTAGGAATTGAACCCAGGGTTGCATATCCCCATCCCTTTTTTGTATTTTATTTAGAGTCAGGGTCTCCCTGAGTTGCTGAGGCTGGCTTTGAACTCATGATCCTCCTGCCTCAGCCTCCCTAGCTGCTGGGATTACAGGTGTATACCACCATGCCCAGCCCCAAGTCCATATTCATAACTACTTAATATGCTGCCTCTCTATTAGCAAAGTGACGATGGCAATCATAATTTAAAAGCTAGCCATACCTTAATGCATTGAACCTTGCCACATCCCCAATGGTGTCCATATGAGCCTGAGCACTTTCTGGCCCTCTGAATCTTTTGGCAGAAGCCCATTCTTGGCCACTCACTCCCCCAGGCAGGACTCCTGCCCTCTCTACCTGGCACAAGTCTGGCACATGGGGCTGCTGATTGGAATCATGTGGGATGGAGTTGGAATCTTTATGCTGCAATTAACCCAGTATAGTCAGCTCAGCTGACATAACAAAAATAAATAAAATACAGCTGGTGGCTTAAACAACAAATTTATTTTTCTCACTGTTCTAGAGGTCAAAAGTATAAGATTGGCAGGATTGCTTTCTTCTGAGGCTTCTCTTCCTAGGACTCCTTGTATCCTCACATGGTCTTTTCTCTATACGAGACTCCAGCTCCATCCCAAGGAAAGTCAATACAGCAGACAGTCCCCTGTATCTGATCTTAATCTTTTTTTTTGTTGGGGGGTAGGTACTGGAGATTGAACCCAGAGGTGCTCCAACACTGAGCTACATCCTCAAGCCCTATTTACTTTGAGACAGGGTCTTGCTAAGTTGCTGAGTCTGGCCTCAAACTTGTGATCCTCCCACCTCAGCCTCCCAAGTTGCTGTGATTACAGGCATGCGTCACTGGGCCCAGTGGTCCTAATTGCTTTTTTTTTTTTTTTAAAGAGGGAGATTTTTTTTAACCTTTATTTATTTATTAAAATATTTATTTTTTAGGTGTAGATGGACAAACACAATGCCTTTATTTTTATGTGGTGCTGAGGATCGAACCCGGGTCCCACCTGTGCTAGGCGAGCACTCTCTGCTGAGCCACAATCCCAGCCCCCTTTATTTATTTTTATGTGATGCTGAGGATCAAACCCAGTGCTTCACACATGCTAGGCAAGTGTTCTACCACTG
This sequence comes from Marmota marmota marmota, assembly GCF_001458135.2. Taxonomy (NCBI): domain Eukaryota; kingdom Metazoa; phylum Chordata; class Mammalia; order Rodentia; family Sciuridae; genus Marmota; species Marmota marmota. The sequence continues at coordinate 292,491 of NW_025999873.1, forward strand.
AGCCACAATCCCAGCCCCCTAATCACTTCTCTTTTTTTTTAATATTTATTTTTTAGGTGTAGATTGACACACACAATGCCTTCATTTTTATGTGGTGCTGAGGATCAAACCCGGGTCCTACCTGTGCTAGGCAAGCGCTCTACCGCTGAGCCACAATCCCAGCCCCCTAATCACTTCTTATAAGGACAACAGCCATATTAAGATCCACCCATGACCTCATTTTACCTTAATTACCTTGCTAAAAGCCCTATGTCAAAAACAATCACATTCTTCAGAACTGGGAGTTAGGATATCAACATAGAAATTTTGGAGGTACAAAGTTCAGCCCATAATGCCCAGGGTCTCAAACTCAGATGTTGATGGGTCAGACAAGTAATATAGATGAAAGAATTTGGCTGAGCTAGACTTGGTCCTCTCAGTCTTTTATTTTCCCACTTTTAAGAGAGACAGATAAAAATATTTCACTTTTCTCTTTATTGTGTCATATACAAGAACCAGGACATTTGCTCATGGCTGCAGCCCAGCTTCCTAGAATAAGAGCCTGCCACCTACTAAGTGCTCAATAAGTATTTGTTGAGCAAGCGAGAGAACAGAGTGGCCCTGGATGTTGGGGAGTGGCAGGGGCTGTGGTGAATCCCAGTCAAAGGGATCAGCTGATACTCACCACCAGCCAGTTATTGCCAGAATGCCTGGAATCCAGATTTTTTAAAATATAAATCTGAAGTTTTCCATCAGTGCACACAAACTAAATCACTGTGCAGACAAGCTCATACCCACTGCACCCTGCAGGGGGCACCCATCCAGGGCCAGCAGGGCAGATATTCCCCTGCTCAGCCTCGGAGTGCTGTGCTTGTCCCAAGAAGACAGGAAGCCTGGGGATGTGAGAGCCTGTGCACCTCTGACCATTTCATTGACCCTAATGGTCCCACACCTATGGTTGCCTCTGCAGGAAGGAGACGCACTAGGTGCCATGGAGAAGCTATGCCGACAGCTGACCTATCACCTCAGCCCCCACTCTGAGTGGAGGCGGCACCGAGGGATGGTGAAGAGGAAGCCACAAGCCTGGTGAGTGGTGGTCCCCTTAAGCAAGTCTGCCATGCTCCTGCCCATCCTGCTATGATACTCTCCAGGGCAGGGGGAGAAGGGATGAGGGCAGTGGGGTGTCCAGGAAAGCAGCCTGAAGGCGGTGAGTTCCAGAAGAATTTAAGGATAGGAAAAGCAGCCAGGAGGGCATTCCAGGTGTCTGTGAGGAGCTGGAAAGGGATCCTGGATGTGTGGTGGGATGTGTGATGGAGAGGGAAGGGAAGGAATCTTGCCCATTTTGTTCACCATTGTGGTCCCAGTACTTAGAACAATACTGGCACATAATAGGAGCTTAATAAACATCTGTTAAAGGAATGAATGAGGTAGGGACTTGTCACTGTTACCATTTGACTGGCCAGGATTTCACAGCTGGTAATTAGCAGGGCCAGATTCAAACTCAGGTTTGACTCCAGTGCAGAGCTGTTCACCACCCTTGTTTCCCTGATGTGATGTGTCTCCTTTGTTACTAACATTGATAAAAGAAGTCATGAACAAATGCCAGGCGTTATTCCAGGCAGTGAAGCCTCATGCCTTGAGGGCTTTACCTCCAAGCTCCTTGGGCTAGCCCCTAATCAGAAGCAGCAAAATGAGCCAGCTATGACCAATCTCCCAGGAGACCCTAAGAATAGGAAATTACCTGGTTTTGCCAGGAAATCTGTGACCCCTGAGATGCTGGTATTAACATGCTCACAGAGCAAGCCGTGAGCCCCTTCCACTGCCCTTTCCTTCCCAGGGTTGGGACTCAGGGCTTGCCTGGGCACTTGGAAATTTCACCACTGTGTCTGAGCCTTGAAGCCAGCCACAACAGGATGGTGGGCACACTCCTCATCAGGCTGAGCAGCCTGGGCCCTGGCTCCAGAACAAGGAGCAGGGCAACAGAGGGCAAAAAGCAATAGCTGACAAAGAGTGGAAATAGAGAGCACTGAGCCTCCAGGAGGCAGCAGCTGCCACCAGATTCGGAGCCCCTGTGCTTCCTCTGCCTACGGTCCTGCAGGCCTCTGCCAGAGGATCTCCCAACTGGTGGAGAAGATGGGACCTCAGAGAAACTTTGTGCCATTCTTGGGTCAGCTCAACTACCACCCAAGAGTGGTGAGAAAAGAAGCTCAGCCCAAGTGACCAATAATGACAAACATTTATCCATCACTCCCTTATAAAAGCACCATTAAATGCTTTGCATTTGTTATTCCACTTAACAACCCTATCTCTTAGCTCCATTTTTGAAGTAACTGAGGCCTAAAAGGTTAAGTAACATAAAGGCGACTAAGATGCAAACACGAATCATATGGAAGCCTGGAACTTTCCCTTGTGGTCCTGAAGGAATGGCAGCCTCAGACCACTCCACCCAGCCTGCTAGAGATATGCAACAGTGCCAGGACACAGGATGTCCCCATTTTCTCCTAGTTCTGCGTTTGTAATTTATCTGCAAGTTTGTGAAAATGATCCCTAGAATTAGCTAAGCAGAGGCTGGCTCCATGGTGGTGGCTGTTTCTGCCTCTCAAGGAAGTCTGCTTCACTTGCTGTCCCTTCCTTTTAAGCCTCAAGGCTGTCCTGGCTGGGAATCCTCCAGACAACACAGTGGACCTGTCTGGCATCCCACTGACCTCCCGTGACCTGGAACGAGTGACCACCTACCTGCAGCGCTGTGGGGAGCAAGTAGACAGCGTGGAGCTGGGCTTCACGGGTCTCACAGATGACATGGTCCTGCAACTGCTGCCAGCACTCAGCACCCTGCCCCGCCTCACCACACTAGCCCTCAATGGCAATCGGCTGACCCGGGCTTTGCTGCGTGACCTTACTGACACCCTGAAGGACCCCAGCAAGTTCCCCAATGTCACATGGATAGATCTGGGCAACAATGTGGACATCTTCTCTTTGCCCCAGCCCTTCCTGCTCAGCCTGCGCAAGCGGTCTCCCAAACAGGGCCACCTACCCACCATCCTGGAACTGGGTGAGGGGCCAGGCAGTGGGGAGGAGATTCGGGAAGGGACATTGGGCCAGGAGGACCCTGGAGGGGGCCCTGTGTCACCTGCCAAAGACCACCACGAGGGCAAAGAGGCTGTGACTCAGACATGACATGTAAGTGATAAGCCTCACCAGGGAGTCTATAGAGCAGGATGGCTGAGGCAAGTTAGGGGCTCCTCCCATCAGGAGGCTGGGGCTACAGCAGCCTCCCCCGCAGAAGAGCAGACCCTAGTACCTGGGAAAGAGGGATTCGTGCACTACTTCCCTTTGGTCCTTTCCATCTCTCCTATAAATCCCAGCATCTGCCTTCTGGCTCCCAATAACTCATCCCTAGCTCAAGGGGCTCCAGGTACCCCACAGCTCAGTCTTTGGCTTCCTCAGATTTGGGAAAAGCATAGGTTTGGAGATGATGAAGCTTGAGCCAATGTTACCAAGAGCTTTTCTCCAAACAGCAGACAGGCCCCTGCCATCCCAGTTCTGTCCTACATGGGGAAGCAAATTCCACCCAGATGTTAAGTCCAACTTAATGAGGTTGGAGCCTAGTTCTTAGCTATGCTAAGCATGGACTTAAAGAAGGTGCTCTTCTTGCTGGGTCTCAGGTTTGGAACTGACTTCCCACATTTTAGCTTCCAGGTCCAGGGACCTGCTCCTAAAACCAGCTCTCACCACCCCTTAAAATATTTAGAGCATCCTGTGGTGACAAGTGCCTATGCACACAGGCATGCATGGGAAAACCCATCAGAAATCTTGATCCTTAGCCAGCATTGTTATTCACAGGCTGAGGACAGCTCAAACTTGTATGCAAAGGATGTTTGCTCAATAGCAGAGCACTTGCCTACCACTTGAAGCTCTGGCTTCAACCCCCTAACTTATGAGGGCATTCCTAAAAATCCCATGACCAGTGAGCCTATGGCGGTTATTAAGGAGAAAACTGGAAACCAAGAGCCTAACTCACCTGGTCCACTGCCGCCATACTCAACTTTTAATCCCAAGTAACTCCTAGACCCATGCCCAGAGACTGGGAGCAAATGAATTCTCAAGACCAGATACAATCACAATACTGAGGCAAGCAAGTATAGGGAAGCAAAGCCTCACAAGATCGGCACCAGCTAGCTACAAGTGACCCCTGGCCTCCTGGCAAATAGAAAAGATCATACCCAGGAAGGAAATAGACTATGGGCAGCAGGGATTGGTTGGAATCAAGTATGAATGCCTTAAACACTTTTGGAAATTTTTCCCTGTTAAGTCTACAGTTGTTAAAAGGAAAACAGCTTAGACTGACCAGAAGTTTACAAGATGAGTGCTAATACCTGACAAAAGTAAAATTGAACTTGTTTTTCAAATATGCATATTCAAGAATCACCAAAGACCATTGTTTATTATGGTATTAGACATTATATTCAAGAGAAACAATTTTTGGCTTAAAGATCTCACCCTTCCAATATAAGGGCAACCAATGTGTACACATAAAATGATTAAAAGGTATAGAAATTCCTGTTGGGTGGGGTAATGACACCAATCGGGCCTGTTGAATGATCTCTTGTGAACAGCCTGATACACAAGGTGACCACGTTTCCAAATGTTGAAGCTGTTTCAGAATCCAAATCAATGGTAGTTACTGATCCCCGGAACTGATCATCCTCTGGGAGATACAGCCTGCAAAGAAACTAAATTTCAATCTTACTTTCTACTCCAATTAACAGCAGTCATTCACAAGAGCAATGATATCTTCAGAAAACCGTAGGTTCACCACTACCAATCTGCCGGTAATTCCAGCTATTTTAGGTGATTTCATCATTTGATATCCTTTTAAGTCACTTAAAACAACTAGCCACTTTATCATTCTACTAATAAGGTAATTTTTGTGTAGATCAAGGCTTACCTCCTCCAGGGCTTAGGTGCTGCCACCAGGTCTATAACCTGCACTTCAGGGCTCCATTCCAAAATCCTGAGAATGGATAAAGCAAAGCACCTAAAGACCACAGAAGCAGGAGAGGCATTTCTTTTAGCCTGAGTAGCAACTTAATTTAAAAAAAAAAAAAAAAAAAAAAAAGCCCTTTAAGACCTTACAGAAGGTCTTAAATTTTGGTAAAATTACTGAATTACATAAGTCCTAATTAGCTTGTCTGGAAGCTGTAACTCTACTCAGTCACATTTCAAACCTCACATACCTAAGATTATGGTTCCTTCTGACAAATAAGGAAAACTATACCTCAGAACAGATAGGTAAATTGGTTCAAGATTATTAAATCACCAAGAGGTAAACTGAGAACCCCTCTACGGCTATGCATGCCACTCAGGATTTCCAGAATATCATCAATAAAGGTCACTATACTCTCTAGAGGCCAAAGCTTACCTCACGAAAAGACAAATGTTCCAGGCTCCAAAACTCAGCTGCTGGTGTTCCTTCTGCTAATATGCACCCTGAGTGAATATAGCAATTGTCACAGTCAGACCAACTTTATCCTGGGCACCAATAAATGGTAAAGACTTGTTGACTGCAGTCAGCCAGGAATAGTTATCGTCAGTTATCGCTTCTGACGGCACTTCCTATTATTAGTGGTTTCATCAGAGCAGTCAACACCTCACTACTCTCCAATATTGCTCCAGAGACCTGTATATTGTCAAAAACAAAACTCACATTGCCTTAAAAACCCACTGGAGGGGCTGGAGTTATGGCTCAGTGGTAGAGCGCTCACCTAGCAGCATGTGAGGCACTGGGTCCGATCCTCAGCACTACATTAAAAAAGAGAGGACCCGGTGGCCCACACCTGTAATCTCAGCTATGCTGGAGGATGAGGCAGAAACACCAAAGGCCAGCCTAGGCAACTTACACCTAGTCTCAAAATTTAAAAAGGTCAGGGATACAATACAGCTCAATGATAAAGCATCCTCGAGTTAAAAAAGAAAAAAAACAAGTTCCTAGATGCAGCTTAATGCATCCCTCTCCAGCTTCTGAAGTTCCACCTTATGCAATGACACATTCCATAATGCTAAATGTACAAAACTAAAATGCCAACTTGAATGCTTAAGACAACTGAGTTACAATTTCATCAAATATTAATCACTTCCCAGACCAGGGCTTGCTTACCTTATGACAGGCCGCTCCCTTCAATATTCTATATTAAGCCCGCCATCTGAAACACATGGAAAAAGGAGAGAAATTGAGGGCAGATTCTAGCGGTAATATTCAGCTAAATCGCTGCATCTCTGCGACTGCGGTCAAACGAGCATAAACATCGTCAGTTATCGCTTCTGACGGCACTTCCTATTATTCGTATCATCAGAACAGCCAAACAGATCTCCCTTACGGTCCCACTGAAATCCGTCCACACGCCGTGGACTCCAAGCTGCAGGCTGACCCCAACTTACCCAGCTTTATCATGTTTGCGCAGTCCTCATGGCGGGCCGGAGTTCTGGGTCCTTAAATCTGCGGGCCCGAGGGGCCTGCCGCGGTAGCCCTGCAGAAAAAACACGCGGTCTATAACCCTCGGTCCACGGTGGCCTGATTCTGTCCGGTGAGAGTCCCGACAACCCGACGCAGAGTCAGCCACAAAGCCCACGTGGACATCGGCGCCACGGAGAAACGCCCTTACAACACCAGCCCCTTTCACCAAGCTTCCGGAAACAAAAAGATTCCAGTTCTTTTCGTCCTTGCCACCAACACCCAACCGTACACGATAAAACATCCTACCTCCACAAAGTCCATAGTGAAAAGACCGATCCTGCAGAGTCCATGGACCTTAAGATGTCGGAATATCCCATTCCTCACATAAGAAAGGGTGATCTGGCAAAAACTCACCGCACTTCCAGCCCTTTTAACGCTACAGACACCTCCCAGAACTCCCCCCGGAACATTGAGCTAGTGGTCTTTTCCGCGGCGCGGAGAATTCTGGGTAACGCCGCGCGCGCTGCGCCTGCTTGGAGGTTGAAGGGCGGATTCCAGAGCCTAGTTCCTGGGGCTGAAGTCCGGTATCGCCCCTCTTTAGCTGTGTGGTCTTGAGCAAATTACTCATCCCTTGTGAGGTCACAATTGTTCGTGTGGAAAATGAAGACACGATCGCCCCACAATGTAGTTCTAAATACCACATGAAATAAAATCCCTTGAAACCGCAGGGCCAGGGCATACTGCAAGTTCAGAATTAATAGCTGCTCTTCAATCTAATAAGCAGGCCGGTCTGTTCTTTCGCCACAGCTATTTCAAAATACCCACGGAGCGTCTCAAAGCACTGACAGCCCTCATCACTCCTCTTTTAGGATGACCTTTAGGGAGCAAGCAGAGGAATCTGGATCCATCCTTCCTGCCCTTTGCGATGAAGATCTTTCCTTCCCGCCCCTTCATGAGTCCTTCATCCAGATCCTATCACGTTGGCAATGGAAAACTCTCCCTCTGGGGATACTTTACTTTCAGTGTATGAATGGGTTCGTTTTTCCCCTATTTAAAAAAATATTTGGTTCCAGGACTCTGGATGTAGCTCTAGTAGAACACTCCAGCATGCATGAGACCCGGGAGTTGATCTTAAAAAAAAAAAAAAAATCACTCCCCATACACCCATTTTGTACACAAACTATACCAAGGGAGAACTATATTCATTTTGACTGGAAATGAAAAACCAGCCTCTAGCCTCTACCTCAGAGCAAAGCCTGTCCAAGGAAGGGACATGACCTTTGTCCTTGGAAAGACCCACAGAACACTCCTAGGCACATTCCCACCCTGCTAAGTTGTTTATCTACAAATAACAGGAGAGATCTGCTGCGCCAGGTGTCCCTGACAGGCTAGGTGGGGACCCATAGCAACCCCCCAGCAGCCACCAATCAGCATGAGACATGGAAATATCTGGGATGCCAGATGACCCTCCCAGGAGTTTATGGTGTTGGGAAACCATGTAGTTCAGCACGAACACCCCTCTTGGCTTAAACCAATCAGTTCAAATAAATCCCCCTCTTGTAGTAACCAATCACCCCTACCCAACTTGTTCCCGCCAGTGAATGTGCTAATCATGTTTTAGAGTTGTTATTTGATTTTCCCGCGATATGTGATGATTTGCTAAGAGATGCTATGATGTATGTGGGGGTCCCTGCCTTCCCCAAAGAATGTATAAAACTGCAGCAAACCCTGGGCTCGGGGCCTCTTGGTGTCAGCAGTTGCTATGTGCGTGCGGAGGACCGAGCTAGCTCGCAATAAACACCTCTTCACTGTTTACATCGATCTTGGGTCTCTGGTGGTCTTTTGGGGGTCCCGAATTCAAGCATAACAGAAAGAACTGCAGAGGCAATCATGAGACAGCAACTTTTGAGCTAATCTGAGAAATAAGTATAGGGTTTTAATGGAGAGGGGCAGAGAGAGGGAGACTTCTAGCAACAGCCAAGTCAAGGGGTCAAACACAAGGTCCCTCAACCAGCATGAAAAAATCGGTGAAAATTGATTTTTCACCACATTCTCCGGCAGGCAGCAGGAATATAAGGGAAGATGTGTCTGGAAATGTGTAGGCAAAGTCGTGGAAGGCTGAGGATTCCTGTGACAACACTCTGTACACCCTGGGAACCTCTCAGGCCTACAAAGTGCAGGGATGACATGTTTGTCTTGGGTCTTAGGAAGATCTAAGGAATGAAATTGAGCATGAAGTTCAAGTGGGTGAGAAAGCAGTAATTCAGAGCCTGAACTAAACCAGAGAGCTCAAAGGAGACTGTCAGACATCTTAGAAGTGGATTTAATGGGTGTCTGGTAGAGGAAGGGGGATGTGTGTGGCTGCCAGGACAGCAGGCACAGAACCTCAGCCAGTAGCCTGCCCCAAAGAAGAGGACAATCCCAGGACTGAGGGCAGAAGGGAGTAGCTAAGGGTTTCTGGGCTAGACTGATCCCAAGAAAAAGTGGGATAAGTCTAGCCCTATACCCAGAGGTAGAAAGAGACATGCAGATATTATTAAACCAAAGGTCCCAGCAACGTTGCTCAATAATAATGTTTCCAGTAGAGTTGGTTGTGAAATATATATATATATATATATATTTATATTTGCCAAGAAAATTAAAGATCCCCAGAGCAAGCATGAGTGGCTGGAAAGATTCTTCACTCTATCCTGCTGGCCTCCTGCGTATGGACCATCAGTGAGACTGAAGCACCTGAAGAGGAAGATGGTCTTCCTCTGAGGCATGATCCTCCCCAGGTTGGGAAGCCAGAATGGGGTTCTTCATGGAACCTGTAAAACAGAATAGGGAACACTGTGGCTTCACCACTGGGTATATCCTCAGGAGGCAGGTGCCAGGAATGGGAAGGGATCTCAGCGTTTCATGAAAGCCCATCACACCCTAGGGACAGTCCCTCTCCCTGACTCCTTACTTCCATAAGCATTTCCTGAACCCCTGTCATATGCCAGTCAGGGACCACCCCCCCCCCCCAGAAGCTTAAAGTCCCTTGAGGTCACAGGCCACGTTTCAAAAAATAGAACATGTGAGACATGCTAACAAGCAGGACAGAAATGTTTTAAGAGCTTAGAGAGCTCAGAGGAGAGAGGAGACACATTATGTTGGGATGATGATGGGTTTGGACATCCAGAGGGGCCGATGAACACTTCCAATAGAGACATGTCCAAGTGAACCAGAGAACAAGGAGTGCTGCAACCCAAGTGGCTGCCACGTGGACAGAGGTGTGGGGAATGGATTAGATTGGGCCTTGATCTCAATATTGAGGAGTGTGGCCTCCAGACAGTGGGAGGTATTGTGAAGTATGGGCCATGGGGAGTTTTGTCTACATTAGTAGAAATAGCATGCAATAAACCTGAAGCAGAAAGACTTGTCTGAATGTCAGGTTGTAGGATGGGCCACCCATGCAGAAGCAGGTTAATGAGAGGCAGAGGCAGAGGGGTGAGTTGCTGCCTGAAAGATCAAGGACTCCAGGTGAATGTAGGGGAGAATGGGCAGAGACCTTCAAGGCCTCCCACCTGGGTGTGGAGAGTGTGCCCAATAAGGCAGTCCCAAGGCTATTCCTGTTGAGGATGTCAAGTTTGTATTGAGAATAGACAGGTGTAGAATGTTGGGGGCAAAATGAAGGCCAAGATGACTCTCAGAGTCTCAGTATTGAAGTAAAAGAAGGGAGGTGCAAAGAGAGGGTAGAAAGGAAACCTAATGGCATGTGAGGGCCAGGAGCTGGGAAACCAGCAGAGCCTCTCTACAAGGTTCATGGGAGACTCAGGGAAGCTGTTTGGAATGAGGGGTCTGGGGCCACAGGCACAAGCAGGTAACATTTTTCACAAAAGAAATGGAGAAAGGAGAGAAGGTGAGCTAAGAGAAGACAAGGTGAGAGCTCTTGAAAGTTCCAGAAAGAAAGTACAGGCTGTAGAGAGTTAATCCTCAGAATAGGCCTCTGAGGTGGAAGGAAACAGTCCGTCTCGGTGTTGAGTCAGCCAGGTGGGAACCAGAGGAACCATCCTATGCCAACAGGAAGGATGAAGACCCCAGAGATGAGGTGAGGGAAAGGGAATGGCTTCTCCCAGGATGTGAAGGGGTTGGGGTAAAAGGGGATGGAGGCTTAGGTAGTAGGGGAAAGCTCACCAAAGCTGGCCTGCCATACTGGAAAGTGCCCCAAGAGCCCAGAGAGATGCCATCTGTGCTCTTCCTAACTTGTGCCCCTGCTGGGCCCCCAGGCTGTACCCAAGCATGACAGGGAGCAGATCCTTAATAACCAACTGGATGGGCAAATTACAACCCCAATAAGAAGAGAAAATGGGAGTGAGGCAGGGAGAAGGCTGGGCTGGAGGAATCACTAAGAGCTCCCCAGGTGACTCCCTGAAAACAGGTCAGCAGGTGAGTTGAAGTGGAGAAGAAAGGAGGAGACGTACCATTTTCAGGGGGCAATCCCTGTGGGAGGAGCAGGCATGGGATGCAGCTGCAGAACAGCCATGGAGGAGGCCTTGGGGTCCCAACCCAGACCCTCCAAGGCTGTGTGGCCCAGAAGATGCACACATGTGCACATGCCCCAGGGCAGGGGCTGCAGCCCCACATCTACTCACCAGGGGCATTGCCTTCCGATGGTTCCTCACGCACTGTGGATAGTGTCTGCTCCCACGAAGCCCAGTTCACTTCCTCTACCCTACAGGCAACAGAGAGCTCTGGGAATACAGTGGTCCAGGCTGCTTTGTCCCAGAGAGGGGCTGAACCCCCAAGTGGGTGAACTATGAAGAAACTCTCATGGACCCAGGGATAGTGAGAAGAATGAGATTTCTCTACCCTTCTCCGCAAGGCACTGGGCCACCCACATCCCCCCAGGAGCACAGCCCTTGTAGCTACTAGACTAAGTCCCCAGAGCCAGGTGCCTGCGTGGAGGAACAGGTATCCATCCCTTCTTTCCAGCTATTCGCAGCAGCATGGTTGCACAGAGCAACTAAAGAGGAATTGAGATCAGGTGTGTCTTTGTGCTCTGGATTCTGGGGCCTTTTTGTGGCTGCTTCTCAGATATAAACCCTTCATCCTATACCCCCATTCAACGGCTGCCTCATGCTATGCATTTGTCTCCAGGTTCCCTCTCCAGATGCTCCAGCCTTCCCTGAGTATAAAAGGGCTTGATCTCCATTTTAAGGATTACATCTTCAAGATCAGGCTGAGAAAATTGGAGGAGCAGCCCAGCCGGGGAAGTCTAGTGTGCTTGTAACCCCAGCACACTCTGGCTGGGGTGAGGGGTTGCCAGGGAAGGACCTTCTGTTTAAGACACTAGGAAAAGTAGATGGCCAAATAGGCAGAACCACAGGTAGTGGCAACCTGGGGACTGTGAGATCCAGCATCCCTGATCCAACCTGCCCAGATGCAATCCCTTGGCACTCCTGGGCCTTGCCTCTCCCACCAGACCTGGCTACTGGCAGCTGTCTCCTGGCTTTCAGGAGAGTAAGACTGGCCTGCACTGCTAGTGGGCCCTAAGGATTGCTGGATTAGCAAGGCCCCCACCCTCCCCTGCCCACTTCACTGACCTGAAGCACCAGCGTTCATCAGGGGTGCCATCTGGCCTGGTGCCAACTTTCAGTAGCACACCTGCCCGTTGCTTCTTCCTTCTGCACCACCAGTAGCCATTCTCCATCTCCAAGACAGAGATGGCTTTCTAGAAATAAAGGATGCATCAGAAAGAGCAGCCTGGAACACTGGAGGGAAAGGTACACAGGGCAAGGGGACCAGGAAGATACCCCACAGCAATTTATAGTATAACCCAAAGCCCACTAAGCATGTGGATTCAAATCCAGCTCCAAGGCCTGATTACCTCTCTGAATCTCAGTCTCCCCATTTGTAAACCAAATGGTCCCACTTTACCTATTAGGAGCACAGAATGAGAGCTCTGTGAGGGAAGGGCTTTGTCTTATTCTTTGCTGTGTGTGTACTACCTAGAACTGTTCCTAGCCCACTTTACCTAATAATAATAGGCAGTCAAGAAATACTAGCTAGGGCTGGGGTTGTGACTCAGTGTGAGGCACTGGGTTTGATTCTTAGCACCACATATAAGTAAATAAAATAAAGGTCCATCAACAACTGAAAAAAAATATTTAAAAAAGAAAGAAAGACAGACTACATAATGTTGGGCGTGGTGGCACACACCTGTAATCCCACTAACTTTTGGGGCTGAAGCAGGAGGGTCACAAGTTCAAGGCCAGCCTCAGGAACTTAATGATACCCTCAGCAACTAAGTAAGGCCTGCCTCAATATTTAAAAAAAAATTTTTTTTGACTGAAAAAAGGACTGAGCCAGGCATGGTGGCACACACCTATAATCTCAGCAACTCAAGAGGCTGAGGCAGGAGGATTGCAAGTTCAAAGCCAGCCTCAGAAACTTAGCAAGGCCCTAAGCAACTTAGCAAGACCCTGTCTCAAAATTGAAGAAAGAAAAAAGGGCTGGAGAATGTGGCTCAGTGGCTAAGCACCCCTGGTTTTAATCCCTGGTACTAAAAAAAAAAAGACAAAGGGGGCTCAGTGGTCGAGTGCTTGTCTCGCATGCATGAAGCACTGGGTTCGATCCTCAGCACCACATTAAAAATAAACAAATAAATAAATAAAGCAAAGATATTTTTTGAAAGATTAAAAAAAAAAAAAGACCAAGGATATAGTTTGTGGTAAAGCGTTCCTGGGTTCAATTCTCAGAGCCAAAAAAAGAGAAAAAGAAAATAAATACTAGATAATAATAATGAAAATAATGACTACATTGACCACCCACTAGGCACTGTCCTGAGCACTTTATATCTCTGAGCTTATCCTATCCTTGCAACAACCCTACTAAGGAAGGAATGAATGAGGGAGTTCAGAAGTTGGTCCTGCTGAGCTCAGCCCACTCAGTTAGGTGCAGGACCCTGGACAGCCTCCAGTGGGATGGACCAAGCTCAGCAGGGTCCTGGGCACCCCTCAGCAAGAACGCAGAACTCAGAAGGGGGGTTGGGGGGAGCCTCATTTGTGGCACCTGCAGCTTCCAAATGCTCCAGCTATCCGTGGCAACGTTGTTGACGGTCTCGCTCATGAGAGCGATGAGCATGTTGAGAAGAAGGACGTAGGTGAGCAGCACGTAGGCAAGCAGCAGCAGCAGGACCACCCCACGGAAGCGCAGCTGTTCCTGGAAAGCCAGCTCGCCCATGCCAATGGTGAACTTGAAGAGCTCCAGGGAGGCATCCATGATGCCCCTGTATGGTGTTGCCTCATCCTCCTGCTCTGTCCCAGGCTGAGCTACCTCGGTGGCATTGTTTCCTGCAGGGGTTTCAGAGTCCCGGGCCTCTCGGCTTAGGCTCACCAGGGCTGTGGGAGGGTGGGAGAGGGATCCTCAGCCTGAGACCAGCCTGAGACTGCCTGAATGTGCACAGGGAGGGTGGGGGAGAGGTGGGGACCAGAAAGGGCCTTTACCTACAGCAAAGCCAAAAAGGAAGACTAAGTAGACCAGAAGGAAACGGAGTAGGTCCCTCAGGATGACCTGGAACACACAAGCCAGGAGGTAAGTGGTGGCTGCGCCATTCACTGCATATGATCCCAGACCCACAAACATGGTTCCCATGTATAACACACACACACACACACACACAAAAGTGCATACAGAGACCCCGAGGAGCCACACTGAGCAGAGGGGTCTTTTAAACATCTACCTCAGATCAAATCATTTTCCTATCAAAAATCCTACAGCAGCAAAAAATTAAACAGAATTATCATATGAGAGGCTGGGGTTGTGGCTCAGTGATAGAGCACTTGCCTAGCACATGTGAGGCCCTGGGTTCAATCTTTAGCACCACATAAAAATAAATAAAATAAAGTCTTTGTGTCCATCTACAACTAAAAGTATAGATAAAAATAAAAGAATTATCATATGACTCAGCAATTCTACTTCTGAGTATGCATGGACCAAAAAGAATTGAATTATTCCACTTACATGAAGTATTTGGAGCAGGTAAATTCAGAGAGATAGGAAGCAAAGGGGTGGCTTCTCTGCCAAGGGCCAAGAGAAGGAGGGAATGGGGAAGTTAGTGCTTAACTGCTTAAAGGGCTTCAAGTTTCAGTTTGGGAAGATGGGAGAGTCCTAGAGATGTATGGTGGTAATGACTACACCAACAATGGGAATGTACTGAATGCCACAGAACCATGCATTTAAAAATGGTTAAAATGAGGGGCCAGGGTTGTGGCTCAGTGGTGGAGCGCTTGCCTAGCATGCGTGAGGCATTGGGTTCGATCCCCACATAAGAGTAAAAACAAATAGGGCTGGGGCTGTAGCTCAGTGGTAAAGCGCTTGCCTTGCATGTGTGAGGCACTAGATTTGATCCTCAGCACCACATACAAATAAATACATAAAGCTTATTGTGTCCATCTACAACTAAATAAATAAAATTTAAAAAGAAAACAAAATAAAGGTATTGTGTTCATCTACAACTAAAAAATAATAATAATAATTAAAATGGTTACAATGAGGGGCTGGGATTGTGGCTCAGTGGTAGAGTGCTTGCCTAGCATATGTGAGGCACTGGTTTTGATCCTCAGTACCACATACAAATAAATAAATAAAATATAAAATTTCACCAAAAATTAATTAAAATATTTTTTTAAGAAAATGGTTAAAATGGGCCAGATGCAGTGGATTACACCTGTAATCCCAGCGACTCAGGAGGCTGAGGCAGGAGAATTGCAAGTTCAAAGCTAGCCTCAGCAATTTAGGGAGGCCCTAAGCAATTTAGTGAGACCCTGTCTCAAAATAAAAATTAAAATAAAAAGGGCTGGGGATGTGACTCAGTGGTTAAGTGCCCCTGGATTCAATCCCTGATACAAAAAAAAAAAAAAAAAAAAAGGTTAAAATAAGCCAGGTGTGGTGATGCATACCTGTAATCCCACTACTAGAGAGGTTAAGGCAGGAGATCACAAGTTCAAGACCAGTGTGAGCAAATTAGTAAGACCCTCAGCAACTTAGTGAAACCCTATCTCAATATAAGATGAAAAGGGATAGGGATGTAGCACAATGGTAGAATACCTGTCTAGTGTGTGTGCAAGGCCGTACATTCCATTCACACACACACACAAAAAAAAGTTAAAATGGTAAACTTTATGTTATGTCTACTTTATAAGGTTTTTAAAGTATTTTTATTGTAGATTGTCACAATACCTTTATTTTGTTTATTTATTTTTATGTGGTGCTGAGGGCTGAACCTAGTTCCTCACACCTAATAGGCAAGCGCTCTGCCATTGGGCCACAGCCACAGCCCTCTATTTTATAAGTTTGTTTTTTTTTTTTATTGTTGTTGTTTAATTTTTTTTATTTATTTAATATTTATTTTTTAGTTTTAGGTGAACACAATATCTTTATTTTGTTTCTATGTGGTGCTGAGAATCGAACCCAGTGCCTCACGCATGCTAGGAGCCTTCAAATCTTCCCCCACGAACAAAGCCCCCTGGACAAAGCCCCCAGCCCCTCCCTGCCTGCTAACTTCTCTGCTCTGCCTCACTCTCCGGCCCCCTGGCTCTGTCTCAAGCACTCTCTGTTTGTTCATCCCTTTTTCCTTTGTTGTTAGGATCCTTCCTCTTCAACACTGGTGGTGGCTGAATCACACTTCCAGGTCTCCACTTGACCATCACCTCTTGGGAGAAGCCATCACTCTCTCAAGTAACCTCTGTTCCCCATTCTGTCACAGTGTCCTCCTTATTTCCTTCACAAAATCTAGCAGTTGGCGGCGTTCTCAGTTGTGGTGATTTTCTTAGTGTTTTCATTTCCCCCACTGGACTGTCATCTTCAGGAGAGTAACAACTTGTCTGTTCTGTTCCCTGAATATTCTCAACATGTAGAGCAGGGCCTGGCCTATAGCAAGCACTCCCTAAATGTTTGAGGAATAAATGGATGGACACAGACACATGCAGATGCCCTCATGTCACAGGGCACAGAACACAGATGAGTGTATGTGCATATTCTCTGTTCCTTCATGAAGAAGGATACACATGCCCATGTGTAATACCTCTAAGCATACGTGTGTGCATGTCTATGTACGCAGACTGGAGCAGGTATGTGCAAACATGCATGCCCTTGCTTAAGGTGACATTCAAAGAGTGTCTGAGTGAACAACTCACAGGCAGACACATTCATGCCCTCTTCTGCCCAGGTTATCTGTGGAGAAAGGCTTCTGGATGCTAGGGACAATGGGAATCCCACTGGGCTGTGATGGCCAGCTTTGTCCAGTCTGGCTGCCCCCGGGTTACCTTTCTCTCACCTTCTGGATCATGACGCTGTAGATGCCTGTGTGTTGGAAGCCACGTGTATAGTAAAGCAGGTTCAGCCAGCCCAGAACCAGCGAGGACACAAGTAGGGGCAGGTACCACTCAATGGCCATGAAACACAGCACCTGGGACAGCACCGTGAGCAGAGCCTGGAGCAGACTATAGGGGGACAAGGTCTGGGTTACCTTCCCACCATCTGGCAATATTCCCCCAACTCCCGCTGGCCAGCACTGACCACTACTGCCTCTCCCACCACAGGATGCCATCCATCTGCAGCCAGACCCAACAGGACCTGACCTCCCCCTTGGGCAAGTTATTTAGCCTCTGTGGGCTTCAGTTCCTTCCCCTGTAAGATGCGCATAATAACAATGGCACCTACTCTTAGAGTGTCTTTGAGGATTAAGTGAGATTCTACAAGGAAAGAGTCGGGGATCCACGGGTATAAAGGTAACAATCACAGTCATCATCTACAAGGAGGGGAGCACAAAGGAGCCCTAACTGGGTGGCAATCAGGACTCCCAAGTCTAGCTAATGTTAGGAACTTCCTGGGCCCAGCCTGGTACCTTCTGCCACAACAGTCTCTCCCAGACCTCAGAGACCGGGGAGGTAGGGGAACAGGGGAGAGGGAGACGCCACATACAAGAGAATTTCAAAGTAACTGTCCACGAAGGAGATCCAGATGAACAGACGTCGGCGCCAGAAGTACCACAGCTATGGAAAAAGACAGAGGGGTGTGAAAGTTACTCTCCAAGCACAGACACAGTCTGGCTGCCCCACAGGGCCTGGATCCCAGCTCCCTATTTGTGCCATGCTCGCTGTTGTGGGAGCCTGACCAGCCCACCTTAGTGGTGAAGGCAGCAGCTTTAACTTGGAAGGGATTCATGAATCCTGAAAACTGAGATAGCTTTCAACCCTCTTACCAAAAAGAATAGCCTTAGCTGAGCATGGTTTTGTGCAATTACAGGTACTCAGGAGGCTGAGGCAGGAGCACTGTTTGAGCCCAGGAGTTTAAGGTCAGCCTTGGGCAACTTAATGAGACCCCCATCTCCAAAAATATGAATAGCCAGGCACAGTGACACACACACACATATAATCCCAGTGACTTTTGAGGCTGAGGCAGGAGGATCGTAAATTGGAAGCCAGCCTCAGCAATTTAGCAAGACCCTGTCTCAAAATAAAATTAAAAAGGGCTATGGATGTGGCTGAGTGGTTAAGCACTCCTGGATTAAATCCCCCCAAATATATAAATGAACAGCTATCTGGACACAGTGGCACATGCTTGTAATTCCAGGTACTTGAAAGGCTGAGGCAGGAGGATCACAAGTTTAAGGCCAGCCTCAGCAACTTAGCGTGACCCCCGTCTCAAAAAATGAAAGGGGCTGGGGATATGGTTCAGTCATAGAGCACGCCTGGATTCAATTCCCAATAACACCAAAAACAAAAAACAAAGAAGAAGAAAAATAAGAGCAGCCACCTGTAAATACCAGACAATTCTATAGGCCTCCTGATGCTTGTGGATCTAGATGAAGAGCCCAAGTGGACCGAAGGAGAGCTCCTTCTCCCACCCCTAGCCTCCTGGGGTGCACCCTGTACTCCAGCCAACCTGAGTTTGGTGCCTGCAACCTGCTGACTCTGAGAAGGTCCCATGTCTTGGGCTTCATCCTGACTCCTGAAAGCTTGAAGCATTTCTGACTAAAGATGTCCTCCTATAGAAGATGGGCTAAGCCCCACCTGCCATCGGCCTTCTGTGCTCCCCAAGCAAGGAATGCCCCAGCCAGCCGAGGGACCCAGAGGCAAAGGCTTTCAGTTTAATTTCCAGGGGAGCAGAGCCTTCACTACCAAGAAATCAGAGAAGCCATCTGCTATCCCTCAGGTATCCCAAAAAGCATGGCAGGATGAGTACCAAGGCCCCAGAAGACAAAACCAGCACCTGTGGCCCTCAACTGGGGTAGGGCTGACTGGTCTGAATAGGACTGGATATGGAAGTGATGTAGGGTGAGGAGATTGGCAGAAGCCCTTACCTGGCCCAAGAGGAGGTAGATTCCCCCAAGCAGGATCAAGATGTGGCCCAGCAGCAGCATAGAGTTTCCACCTGTCGCCTTCAGCGGGAGGAAGGCCTGCTGAAGACACACACACGCTGATAGGACCTGGGACCTGGATCCTCCCCCTAATAGCTGACAGACCATGCTGAGACTCCACTACAGAGAGGGAACGTGGGCTCCAACCAAGCACCCCTGGATTCCAGTCACTTGAGAGGCACGTTGTATAGTGGTTGTGAATGTGGGGTTTGGAACCAGAATGTCTGGTTTCAAATCCTGTCTCCACCCCTTACAGTCTGGGTGAACTTGGGAAAATTACTTAACCTCTCTGTGCCTCCCTTTCCTCAAATGAGGATGATGATAATTAGTCATCCCTGAGAGTTGTTGTGAGCATTCACTATTTAACACGTCAGTCACTTAGAATACAGTTGCACATATGGTGAGCACTGGATCAGTATTCACTACTATTATTGTTGTTAGTACTAAGAGGCTGGCCTTGGGTATATCCCTCAAGTCACCTAAGCCTCAGAGTTATCCTTTGTAGGATGGGGGTCCCTGCCCATTTTCTTCCAGGGTTGCTTCAAGTAGGCTTCCCCCAGAACATTTCCCTCCTTGCCCTTGCCTTCTCCAGAGCAGGCTGGTGGTAAGCCACAGCAGTGAAGACCAACATGTAGATCAGGTAACTCAGGAAGTTGAAAAAGAACCGGGGGATGAGCAAATCCCATTTCGCCTGCAGCAGTTTGTTCAGTGGCTCCAAAACCACCATGCGGTGTCGGTGCTGGGGCGGGAAGGGGAGAGCCATGTTTAGGTAGAGACAGGGGATGGATAGATAGCAGGTATAGACAGAGCGCCCATTTCATGTCAGGCTACTTGTAAGGGCCAAGGGAAATGGAGAGGAGGGGGGGTGGGGGTGAGGTCCCACACCACCTAGGAGTCCCAAATCTTCCCTCCCCACCTGCCTCCACCCCAGCCCTCCTGATCCTCCATTCCATAGCAAGTGCTCGTCAATAAGAGAGACCTCAATAGTTGCCTCTAGAGGACCTTGGCATGATCCTTATGTTGGGTAGGATTTAAAGTGTGGAATAAGTGAGGGCCTGGCGGCCAGAGTCAGGGTGTGCAGCTATAACCCCACTTGCACAAGAATGGGGCAGGTGTGGTCCATGAGGCAACCCTGATTTGAGCCAGGCCCTTTAAAAGGCACCCCCATATCCCCATAGGCTCACCGGGCTTTTGCAGTGAAAGGCAATGATCTCCAGCACTGAGTTCTCCTCCCAGCTGTCCACAGAGGCCAGGTCATACAGTGACACCCGAACAGGCCCATAGCACCACTCGGTGAACTTTCGAGAAAGGGGCTGGCACAGTCCTGAGAACTCCCGTTGCAAGATGTGCCTGAAAATCTGCAGGACAGCCCCATGAGCTTGCTGGACCCACTCCCAGTACTGATTCTGGGTCAAGGCTGGGAAACAACCAGCACCCTGCAGAGATGCCCACCATCTGCAGAGGTGCGGGGCAGGCTCCCACACCCCCTGGAGTCCCCAAACGGCTCCTTCCCACCTACCTCTCTACCCCAGCCTTCCTGGCCCTCCATACATGGGTCTTTGTGTGTCTTAGCTCTTCCACACATCATGCCCGCTCAGCCACAGGACAGCTCTCATGCCCACCCTTCCACAGATATGTGGGCCTGCCGGCCAGCCAGGCTCTTCCTTCCCCCCTCCTGTCCCTCTTTCCTGAACTCCTGAGATGGAGTCCACATATACATGGGTATGCACTTCTGTGGTCAGAGTACAGAGCTTTCAACAGAATAGAAAGGGGTCCCGAACCTGAACAGTTAAGAAACAATTTGAGGCCTGATGTGGTGGTGCATGCCTGTAATCTCAGGCTGAGACAGGAGGATCGCAAGTTCGAAGCCAGCCTCAGCAAAGGCGAGGCACTAAGCAAGTCAGTGAGACCCTGTCTCTAAATAAAATACAAAATAGGACTGGGGATGTGGCTCAGTGAGTGCCCTGAGTTCAATCCCCAGTACTAAGAGAAAAAAAAGAAAAAAAAACAATTTGATTTCACAAATGAGAAATGAGGGAAAGAGGGTAAAGATGGGAGGGCCACGCCTCTAGGCAACAGAGTAAGCCTCGTAAAGTAAGCAGGAACATGGAGGGCAGGAAAAAAGTATTAAAACTTCAATTTACAGTAATCCCAGGTAGTCAAGAGGCTGAGGCACAGCAGGATTCCAAGTTTGAGGCCAGTCTGGGTGACTTAGTAAGATCCTGTCTCAAAATAAAAAGTAAAAAGAACTGGAGATAGAGCACCACTGGGTTCAACCACCAATACCAAAACAAAACAAAACAAAAAAGATTTTTATTTATGTTTATTTTTTATCTTTTTTTTTTTTTAGTACCACTTAATCACTGAGCCATATCCCTAACCACCCTCTTTTATATTTTATTTTAAGACAGGGTCTCACTAAATTGTTGAAGCTGGCTTTGAACTTTTGTTGTGGGGAGGGGGTACCGGGGATTGAACTCAGGGCCACTCGACCACTGATCCACATCCCCAGCCCTATTTTGTATTTTATTTAGAGACAGGGTCTCACTGAGTTGCTTAGTGCCTCACCATTGCTGAGACTGGCTTTGAACTCTCACTCCTCCTGTCTCAGCCTCCTTAGCTACTGAGATTACAGGCATGCACCACTGCCACCGGCTTGGCTTTGAACTTTTGAGCCTCCTGATTCATTGGGATTACAGGACTGTGCAACCACACCTTTTATTTTTATCAGGATATTTTTTTCTTCACCTTTAAAAAATGCCTGCTTTCTAAGTGTTGGCCCTGTGTAACTGCAGAGGTTGCACGTCCAGAAGTTGGCGAGGGCTCTGACTATAAGGTTCAAATACTAATAAGCTAAAAAAAAAGAAAGACAGAAAGAAAGGAAGGAAGGAAGGAAGGAAGGAAGGAGAGGTGGATCATGCTTACTCCTTCTACCAAAAAAAAAAAAATAATGATAATCTAG
Source organism: Marmota marmota marmota (assembly GCF_001458135.2). Classification (NCBI taxonomy): domain Eukaryota; kingdom Metazoa; phylum Chordata; class Mammalia; order Rodentia; family Sciuridae; genus Marmota; species Marmota marmota. Next base: position 314,274 of record NW_025999873.1, read on the forward strand.
ATAAATCAAATTTTAGGCATTTAAAATGGAACTGCAGGTGGGCACAGTGGTGCACACCTATAATGCCAGTGGTTTAGGAGGCTGAAACAGAAGGATCACAATCAAGGCCAGCCTCAGCAATTTAGTAAGACCGTATGCAACTTAGTGAGACCCAGACTCAAAATGAAAAATGAAGGAGCTGTGGCTGTGGCTCAGCAGTAAAGCACTCATCTGACATGTGTGAGGCCCTGAGTTTGATCTTCAGTACCACATAAATAAAATTTTTTAAAAAAAGATATTATGTCCACCTGCAACTAAAAAAAATTTTTTTAAATAAATAATTAAAAAGGTGCTGGGAATGTAGCTTAGTGGTAAGTTGCCCCTGAGTTAAATCCCTAGTACCAAAAAATAAAAAATAAAAATAAAAAAAATGGAACTGCAAAAGTCTGAAAGAAAATGCAGATATGGATATGCTATTGTATATAATTTTTACATATACAACTATTATTTTATAATATATAAATTATGTAACAGTTCCCTGTAACAATCTATATAATTATATACAGAATATAATGATATAATAATCATATTATATATAAAACCTTGTAGAAGGAATTAAGCAACACAATAGTAAAACTAAAAAAAAAATCTTAATTATACATGCAGACATAATTTTTTTTTTTTTTGTGGTATCACGGATTGAACCTAAGGCCTTGTGCACCTGTGCATGCTAAGAAAGTACTCTACCACTGAGTTACATCCCAACCCTTGTTTTATTTTTTGAAACTGGGTCTTACTATGTTGCCCAGTATCTTTAACACCTGGGCTCAAGTGATCCCCCCACATCACTCCCCAGGTAGCCGGATCTACAAGTGTCTACCACCATGCCCAGCTGTAAACATAAAACTCTTACATTCTGGATGGCAAAAAACACACCATAAATTTTTCTAAAAAAAAATAGAGGCTGGGGTAGTGGCTCAGTGGGTAGAGCACTCACCTAGCACGTGTGAGCCTCCTGGGTTCGATCCTCAGCACCACATAAAAATAAAGAAAATAAAGGTATTGTGTCCAACTACAACTAAAAACAAAATATTTTTTTAAAATGCAAATAAAAGAAGGTGCACACTGCATAGCTGTCCTGAGCCCTGCTGCCTTTGCTTTCTCCCTGTGTTCCTGGAAATGTCAGGCTCAAATGACAGGGTCACTGAGAAGAACTTGGTTGAGGAGAAATTTGATGAGGAAAATGTGATTTTAACACTGGTCCCAGTTAGAGAGGAACAAGAATATCCAATGGAAACAAGTGTTTCCTCAACTGCAGAAATCAAACACGAAGTCTGCCTTCCTCAAACAAAACCTACCTAGGCTATAACCACTAGGCTATAACCCTAACCCTCTGCCTCTTGTAAAATACCATCCCTTCCCTTGCCGACCATTTTGCCTTCAATTAATAAGGTTTCTCAGGATACTTTGCGAAACTAGTGCCAACAATTTAATTTGAGTATTGATGGCCAGAAAATAGAGGTTTATTTGAGGCTACAGAAGCATGCATACCCTGAACAAAAATATGATATTCCTGAAACATCTCAGGAGGCCAGATTGAAGCCAGTTTCCAGGAAACAGAAGGCAGTGGCCAATACAGCAGGGCTTCAGGAAAGTCGTAATAAGGTTAAAAGAGAGGAAGAGACTAACATGGTTGAAGTGGTAAATTCAGCTCAGGAGTCCATATTGGCATCTTGGGCAAGGATGGCTGCCAAGGCCACTCAGCGCAAGGCTGTGAATTTGTGTCCCATCCCTACTTCTCTGGAGGCCTTTTTGATGCAAACCTCTGGTGTCAGGTGGTGTGTGGTCCATGGCTAATTTCTTTCTGCAGGAAATAGCAAGCTGGATTCGCCTGCAGTTCCATGCAGGTCAGACTTGGGTCCCTGACATTCCCAAGAGGATGATTTCCCTCTTCCTGTTACCACCCTGTATTTTTCCACCCTCGGGACTAGAAGATAATATGTTATGCCCTAAATGTGTAAAAAGGAATAAGAAAGATGATGAAAGGATTAATTATAACAAGAGAGAAAAAGCCATGCACTGTAGGAGACCAAAAGGTGTCACCTTAAGCAATGTTAAAGTACTATTTTGATCTGAAGGCAATTGAGAAGAAACAGACCAAAAAAATTTCTGTTTTCCCACTATTGGCCACAAAACAGGACATAAATTTGCAAATATTCCTCTTCTCTCCCAGGACAAGTGGTGGAGAGCCCATAGGTAAATCATCACACAGCCTGATGATTGCTGGGCTGGTTCCTGACCGTCTTTCATTTTCAGTGTCTCCTGATCATTTGTGTCAGACTCAAGTATTATTATACTTTTTTTTTTTTAAGCAGAGCTAGGTTTATGGAAAAACTGAGCAAAAGAGTTCTTTTATACTTCTCCAGTTGATGCGTTTAATATTAATTTTGTGTGTGTGTACTGAAGATTGAACCCAGGGACACTCTACCACTAGGCTATAACCCTAACCCCCTGCCTCTTTTTTTTTGTTTGTTTGTTTGTTTTTTGGTACTGGAGATTTAACCACTGAGTCACATCCCCAGCCCTTTTAATTTTGAGACAAGTTCTCCCAAAGTTGCTTAGGATCTCGTCTCGCTAAGTTGCTGAGGCTGGCTTTGAACTTGCAGTCCTCCTGCCTCAGCGTCCTGAATCGTGGGGTTATAGGCATGCACCACTACTACCGGCAAACTAGCCCCTTTTTATCTTTATTTTAAGACAGAGTCTCACTAAATTGCTGAGACTGCCCTTGATCTTGCAATCCTGCCTTAGCCTCCTCTAAGTAGCTGAGATATAGGTGTGCATTATCGCACCTGGCTTTAATATTAACATGTCCTATTAGTGTGGTACATCCCTTAATTGATAAGTCAGTATTGGTATATTATTAATTTTGGTGGGGGGTGGGGTACCAGGGATTGAACTCAGGGGCACTCAACCACTGAGCCATATTCCCAGCCCTATTTTTATATTTTATTTAGAGACAGGGCCTCATGAGTTGCTTAGCACCTTGCTAAATTGCTGGGGCTGACTTTGAACTTGAGATCCTCCTGCCTCTGTCTCCTGAGCCACTGGGATTACAGGCATATGCCACCAAGCCCGGCCTATTATTAATTATTAACTAATTATAATGAATTATTATCTCTAATTATAATGAATTATTATCTTTATGTGGCACTGAGGATCGAACCCAGGGCCTCACACGTGTAGTCAAGCACTCTACCACTGAACTACACCCCAGTTGTATATTTGGTTTCATGCTTTTTGTTGAATATCTTATGATTTTGATGTGTGTGNATTTTATTTTAAGACAGGGTCTCACTAAATTGTTGAAGCTGGCTTTGAACTTTTGTTGTGGGGAGGGGGTACCGGGGATTGAACTCAGGGCCACTAGACCACTGATCCACATCCACAGCCCTTTTTATTTTTTATTTTGGTATAGGGTCTCGCTAAATTGCTGAGGCTGGGGCTGGGGATGTGGCTCAAGTGGTAGCGCGCTCGCCTGCCATGCGTGCGGCCCGGGTTCGATCCTCAGCACCACATACCAACAAAGATGTTGTGTCCACCAAAGATTTAAAATAAATAAATAAATAAATATTTAAAAAAAAAATAAATAAATTGCTGAGGCTGGTTGGGGGTTGGAGATACACATTTGTAATCCTAGAGACTTGGGAGGCTAGGTCGAGAGGATTGCAAATTTGAGGTCAATCTCAACAGCTTAGCAAGACCCTGTCTAAAAATAAAAAGACTGGGGGTGTGGCACAGTGCTAAAGCATCCCTGGTAACCCTTCCCCTAAAAAAAAAAAAAAAGGTAGCCAAAGCCAGCTTTGGATTTGCAATCCTCCTACCTCAGTCCCCCAAGTAGCTGGGATTATGGCCCCCATCACACTGGCCACTGACTAAGGTTTGGCATGTATCCAACATTCTACATGATAATTCGTGGATTGCTTCATGAACCTAATGCTCCATCCCTCAGTTCTACCTGTTTTTCCCTCCCGCCAAGCCTCTATAAATCAGATCTTTTTACTGTCATTGTAACTTTGCCCTTTCTAGGATAATTTATATTTAGAATCATACACATGTATTTTAAAATAATATGAAATATGTATTTAAGGTCTCTTCATGTCTTCATGGATTATTTTTTTAGTGCTGAGTATATCCATTCTCAAGATATATCATAGTTCATGTATTCATTCAGCTACCGAAAGACACATTGGTTGCTTCCAAGTTTTGGCAGTTATGAATAAAAAAAATGCAAATAAAATAAAGACATGATGTTCATTTACAACTCCAAAATTTTTTTTAAAAAAATATGGGAGGAAAAATTGCAAGCACTGTAATAGACAAGTACTAAGTCCATTATAAAGAATGGTTACCAATCAATATGAAGAAAATATAATAGTAAATCTAATAGCAAAAGAGGCAAAGGATATGAAAAGACTGTCTCCTAGTAAGAAACCCAGAGTTTGGGAGGTGGGTGCAGTGACTCACACCTATAATCCCAGAGGCTTGGGAGGCTGAGGCAGGAGGATCTTATGTTCAAAGCCAGCCTTGGCAACTCAGTGAGGCCCTGAGCAACTGAGCAAGACCATTTCTCCCTGGGTTCAATCCCTGGTCCCAAAAGAAAAGAAACCCAGGGCTGGGGGTATTGTGGTAGAGTACTTGCCTAGCATCTGAAAGACCCCAATACTTCAACAGAAAAAGAAAAAGAAAGAAAGAAACCCAAACAACTAAAAATATTCCCCTATGTTTTACAACACAATTTATTGACTGACTGGTCTGCTTATAATGTATAAATAAACACACACATTGAAGGTTGTTTTGATTTGGCATAAATTTGACATTTAAGAAATGTCCCCAATGTTTCCTGTGTTAAAGGTTTTGTCACCAGCAGGTGGTGCTATTGGGAAGTGGTAGATATTTTGTAACCTACTGTAAGCCCTTGAAAGGGATTCTGGATTCCTGGTTCCTCCCCTCTCCTTGCTTCTCAGATCACCATGAGATGAGCAGCTTTGCTCCACCATATGCTTTCTATCATGATGTTTTGCCTTTCTTAAAGTAACAGGGCCAAGGGACCATAGCCTGAAACTTCTGAAACTGTGAACCAAAATAAATCTTTCTACCTTTTAAAAGGTGATTCTCTCAGGCACTTTGTCACAGTGACAGTAAACTAACACTAAGGTTCCACCTGAAATTTTTTCTTATGGATAGGAACGCTTCATTGAAAAGTGGAACGACCAGTGCTCTGGTCTACCACTCAGGCTCTTTCCACAGATGTTTCTGGCTGAGTCCTGCTGCTTCCAAGAAAGAGAGAGACAACAGGGAGGGGGACAGCAGCTTACCTCAATTTTACCCTCCTTGGCAGCCAACTTCAAGGGTGTGAGGCCCTCCAAGTTGCAAATGTCTTCAAGCTGCACAGTGGGGCAGAGGCGGGCCCCTGCTTGGAGAAGATCATCATACATGCGGATCACCAGTGCACTGTTCTCTTTAGAGTTGTCTGCAATCATCACCAGGGCATGGAGGGCTGTGTTCCCCAAGGAGTCAGTGGCCTGCAGGCTAGCACGTTGGTGCGGATTCTCCAGGAGATAGGTCACCACATCCCATTGCTTAGTACAAACAGCCAGAGATAGAGGCAGCTCACCTGTGGATGGGGAAGGGGTCAGCTTGGGCCTCAGGCCTCTCAGCTTCCATTCCTCCTGCTCTTTGGACAAAAGGTCAGGCCTCCTTGAATCAGGTCAGGCTTCATTACCATATAAGGGTATAAAACAGAGGCCACCCAACCAAGGTCCTCTCTCCCCTGCCTTTTACACTATTCTTTTCAAGAACCCAGAACATTGTCCCTTAATTCAGACTGATTAAATCCATTTTTTTTTTTTTTTTTTGTGGCAGTGCTTGGGATCAAACCCACAGCCTTATTGTGTTCTAGGCACGCACTCTACCACGGAGCTACATCTCCAGATTCCTCAGTCAAGTCTTGACACAGGCCAATACTAGCATCCCCCTGTCCTCCCTGCCTGGGAATGATGCATGCTGAGCCTCCTCCTCAACCATATGAGGATACAACATATCTTAAGGGCTGGGGATGTGGCTCAAGTGGTAGCGCGCTCGCCTAGCATGCATGCGGCCCGGGTTCGATCCTCAGCACCACATACAAACAAAGATGTTGTGTCCGCCGAGAACTAAAAAATAAATATAATTCTCTCTCTCTAAGGAAAAAAAAAAACATTTCTTAAGACACCTTGCTTTTGCAGGCAGCCTAGTGGTTTGAAGAAGGGTATCAGGGTCAGGCACATGTGGATTTAAGTCCAGTTCTGCCACACACTGACTGTGTGAACTTGAACAAGGACTTGTCTCCTCCATACCTCAATGTATCCAAGAAATGTTCACTCACCAAAATAGAAGCAAGTTCCCTGTCTCTTCTGGAAGAAGTGGCCACAGGCACGGGCATGCACATCTGCCCCATTCTCCACCAGGAGCTTCACACATTGCAGGCTCCTCTTCTCAATGGCAATATGCAGGGCACTGTGGCCTCGGTAGTACTCATCCATGCACTGGGCATTAACCAGGGGCTGCGGATTGCCAGAGTCTCTATCGATTTGCAGCAATGGCAGGATGCAGGCATTGACTCCATCCTGAAGGTTCAGCACCGCCTTCATCAGACATGTCTTCCCTGTGGAGCCCTCTGTGGGAAAAAGGGAGTGGAAGGGGCACACAGTGCTCAGAACAGGAGCAACTGGGCTGCCTGCCAATGTGCAGCAAGCCCAGGCTCCAAAGTATCCCATGGGAGGATAAAAAAAGATTATTTCTTTTTTTCTTAATATTTATTTAGTTGTAGATGAACATATAGTATCTTTATTTATTTTTATGTGGTGCTGAGGATCGAACCCAGTGCCTCACACTTTCAAGGCAAGCACTTTACCACTAAGCTATAGTCCCAGCCCTAAAAAAAGACTATTTCTGTATACTACTGGTGGGAGCATGGTTATGTAGCAGAGTATTAAGACTCCAAACAAGCCAGGCATGGTGGCATACACCTGTAATCCCAGCAGCTCCAGAGGCTAAGGCAGGAAGATCATAAGTTCAAAGCCAGCCTCAGCAACTTGGAGAGGCCCTAAGCAACTTAGCAAGACACGTTCTCAAAAATATATATATAAAAAGGGCTGGGGATGTGATTCAGTAGTTAAGCGCCCCTGGATTCAATCCTGGGTCAAAAAAAAAAAAAAAACCCTCCAGGCAACAGATATTAAAATCAACAGGTATAACAAAAATTTCTGAAAGGCTGGGGATGTGGCTCTAGTGGTAGTACACTCGCCTCAGGGTGCTGGGTTCGATCCTCAGCACCACATAAAAATAAAATAAAGATGCTGTATCCACCGAAAACTAAAAAATAAATATTTAAAAATTCTCTCTTTCTCTCTCTCTCTTTAAAAAAAAACATGAAAAATATTTCTGAAAACAAAGTTTCTAAGACATAACTCATCACAAATGCAACATAGTCTATCCATGAGAACATTCAGAGCAGAATTTGTAGGTGATCCCCTCCACTTAATAACTCTGTCTCCTCCAGCAAGTCATTTGGCCTCTCTTAACCTCAGTTTTCCTCTTTGAAAAATGGGGATATTTGGGGGTTATTGTAAAGACCCAAAGGAATAATATAAACAAAATGCTTAGCACCAGAGGGCCTGGCACACTGGAAATTGAGGCAAAAAAAAAAAAAAACTATAAATGATCTAAATAGCCAACAAAAAGAAATGAGTTAAGAGGCTGCGGTTGTAGCTCAGCGAGACACTGGTTTTGAACCTCAGCACCACATTAAAATAAATAAAAAAATAAAACGAAGATATTGTGTCCATCTACAACTAAAAAAATTTTTTTTTTAATTTTAATATTTATTTTTTAGTTTTTGGCGGACACAACAACATCTTTGTTTGTATGTGGTGCTGAGGATCGAACCCGGGCCACACGCATGCCAGGTGAGCGCGCTACCACTTGAGCCACATCCCCAGGCCCAACTTTTTTTAATTAGTTAACTAAATGGTGGTAAATCTACACAATGGAAAACTCAATCTTCAGTCATCAGACTGAGGGATGTACTGAAATGGAAAGTGCTACCAGACATATAAGATGCATTAAGTATGCAGGGAACACATTACAAATTAGCACATATGACAATGCCCCAATTATATAAATATATACCTGGCATTCTAAGAAAGTCTGAAAAGATATGCTGCAAGCCAGTAATGGGGGCCCAGAATGACAAACTGTTTTTACCCTTGACTTCATAAATTTCCTTACTGTCCTAATCTTCTAGAATGTACATATGTTATTTTTCTAATCAGTCCAAACAATAATGATATTCAGACACTGAGCAAAGATGCTCTGCAGCAGGGGAAGAATGCGATATGTATATTATATATCTCAATAATGCTGCTCTTTTAAAAAGAGAGAGAGCAAGAGCTTTGAGTAGCCACTTAGCCACTGAAATGGACTTGAGTGGCAAAGACAGGTTGGGAGCCTGGTGGGGTAGGGTGAAGGCAGGAGGTATGGCCAGGACTGTATAGGGGCCTGTCTCCAGTCAGTTCTATTTGCAGGGCCCTCAGCAGTCATTCTAGCAGAGCTGTGGAGAATACTCCACTCTCTGATCCTGATCATGGTCCAGGCCCACTCATTCAGCCCAGCTCTCAGCCCACAGGACACCAGAGCCCAAAGGTTGCCACAGGGCAGGATCTACCTGTGTATTCTGAGTCAGTGAGGTACTTGCTGGTCCGGTTCAGGTACTCTTGTAGCCCAGCCAGGTCTTCAGGGACACCTCGGGTGACCACACTGAAGAGTCGATCACGATCAAAGCGGTTTGGGTCTGGCTGGCTGTGGGGGAGGTAGTTTATGATTCTTCCTGGAGAAGGTCCATTTCCCCTCCACCAGAAATACCCCCATCCCAGGGAGTCCTGTAAGCACTGCTCACCCCAGGTTGAATGGGATCCCTTCTGAGGGCCTCTGCCTTCTAAGGCAGACCAAGGTGACCCCAATTGCTCAGGGTCTCAGGAAGGGGGTTGCTGTTGGGGCATTAATCTGTTGCATCCCCAGGACTCTTATCATCACTGATAATTTCAGCATCAACTGTGTATCATATGCCAGGTACACTGATGTTTCAGAGTCATTATCCTACAGAATCTTTTGGTGCACACAACTTATAGTCTAGAACTTTTACACAGTTCTGGACAGGGTCTCAGGAGGCACCTAAAGACTGATGGTGGCTTCATGCACTAGTGACCTTGACGAAGAAACATCTGGGGATGTCGTTCAGTGATGGAGTGCTTGCCTAGCATGCATAAGGCCCCAGATTCCATCCCCAGCACCGCAAAATAAAAATGAAGAAGGAATGGAGAAAAGCTCCCTCTTCCTCTCAGAAACTACATATTGACTGATTTTAGAGTACTCTGCATTTTTAATCCCTATTCCAGGCCTATAAGTTAAAAAGAAAAGAAAGAAAAATGGGGAAGTTTCTAGAAGGAATCACTCTTTTCTCCATTAGACAAACAAGGAGGTGAAGGAACTTGCCCAAAGTGATAGAGTGCAGAGCCAAGTCTCTCACAGGGGTTATCTAATAATAGTTTCAGATTCTGGACCCCAAAGAGAGTTTAGTTAGCAGGAGGTTTCCCAGAGATAGAGTAACACACGGACCCAGCCCTGCAAAAGTATCAGTCACTGACCAGAGTTTTACTGAGAAACTACACTTCTGGGAAATCTCTCCTACCTTCCCCAGAAGGAACTTCCTACTTCATTAGAATCTAGTAGATGGAGACGGGGAAAGGGCATGGGGCCATGTCCATATTTATACCTCTGAGGCCTGAAACCATGATCGGGAGATATGAAGTGATAACCAACGTACAAAGGGCTACTTGATGCTTTGGGAAACCTCAGGCCACAGCTTACCATCTCCTGGAATGAGTCAAACCACATAAGGGTTGATGATTCTCTGATGAATAAGATGATTGTTGGAATCTGTCACATTTTCAGCTTTATAGTCACGATGGTATTAGAACCAGCCTCTGCCTCCTCAACACCAGGAAGCTGCAGTCTGCCTCATCCTGGTCCCATGTCTATCATTCCCCCAGCAGATCACATGGCCACAACATGGCTATAATGACTCCACCCACGGCTGGCTTGAGAGTACGGTGAGCAGTCTGGCTGGCAAAAGTGACCCTTTGGACACTTTCTGCCACCAGAGTAGCATCACAGGGTAGGGAAGCTCAGAGGGCATAAATTGAGGATCCAGAGGACATTGCAGGGCCCATTCTATCTCTATCAGGCTAGCAATACTACTTCCAGAAGGATGAAACCGTCCCAGGTATCCTCTCCTGTGCTGGTGCTGAATTGGATCACGGTCCTCCAGCACAAACAGCACAGGGGCTCTAGCCTGGGAGGGCAAGGCTGGTGGCCACACCTCAGGCATGAAGAGGGAGGAAGGGGTTTCCCTAGTAGTCTTTCCCAGCCCATGTGGATTTTCCAGCCTCATGGGGTAAAACTCACACTAAGGGTTATGCCAGGTGCAGCTTCCTTTGACTCCTAGCAGAACTGAAAGCAGGACCCCTGGACTTACAGTCTAAATAGCAGAGAGACCACAGGAAAATCAAAGCACAGAAACTCCTCATCCTCAATCCCCTAGGTCCACATCCCCTGGAGACAGTTTCATCCTTTGGGACGAAACCAAGAATTGCTTGGGACACTTGCAGATATCCTTGCCTTTGTCCCTGGATGGAGTATATATGGAGATCCTAATATATCCCACAGGTTCCATGACAGGGTTGGAGGGTTTTATAGCTAGGTTAAGTACTTTGGAGCTGGAAGAATGTGTCCCTATGAAGAAAAAGATAACCTTAGAGAGCAGAAGACCAAGAATTAGGAAGGTGGCCAGGTGTGGTGGTGCATGCTTGTAATCCCAGCAATTTGGGAGGCTGAGGCAGGAGGATCACAAGTTTGAGACCAGCCTCATCAACTTAGCCAGACCCTGTCTCAAAACAAAAAATAGGGGGGCTGGGATTGTGGCTCAGTGGTAGAGTGCTCACCTAGCACATGCGAGGTCCTGGGTTCAATCTTCAGCACCACATAAAAATAAATAAAATAAAGGTACTGTGTCCAGCTACAACTAAAAAATAAATTTAAAAAAATTGGGCTGGGCATATAGCTCAGTTGGTAGAGTGCTTGCCTTGCATGCACAAGGCACTGTGTTCAATCCCTGGCACCACAAAAAAATAAAAATAAAAGGGCTGGGGATCTACTTGGTGGTAGAGCACCTCTGGGTTCAATCCCTGATACAAAAAAAAAAAAGGGGGGGGGGGAGTTGGTGAATAGGAGAAGGAAGGGTGGTGGGAATGGCAAACCCCAGAGAACAGAGTGAAGGTCCCCCTCTGGGGCCCAGCAGCCATCAGAGCTAAGCTGTACAGAAGAGGCACTGGTGCTGGGCTGGCTACTGAGCCTAATTGGGGTGCTCTGCAGAAGCTGAGTGGGGGGCCCTTTGCCCCATCTGCATCTGTGGCCTCACCTAGGACCCAGTCCCTTTCGGTAGTTGAGGTTCACTTTTATCTGAGGGGAGAAGTTCCGGTCCTCGCCCTGGAATGGTGACTCCATGGGGGGAGGCCCATGCTTTCCTCTGTCCACCTCAGCACCATCTTCTTGGTTTTGATCTGATGTCTCTAGCCTGAAAGCTGGAGGGCTGGAGGGCGAGGTCATCCTGAAGTAAGGAGGCTGCTCAGACCAATTGGAACTTCTGTGGAGATGGAGATGTCAGGGGTCCCTTCTTCCTTGAAGCCCAGTTCTGGGTTAGTCTGGTTGGAGCCTGCAGAAGAAGAGGTTTAGAAGTTGAAAGTCTGTAGATCTACAATACAGGATCCCAGCCCTGTAGGAGGGGAAGTGAGTGGGAAAGGAGAAGGGAAGAGCGCAAGAGGAGTGAGGAGCCCTGGTGTGAAAGGATGGCCCAGTGCTGGAACAGGGGAAGAACAGGGACTCAACATGGCCGCCTCTTTGATGCAGTCCCACAAAAAGAGCCATGGCTGTTGCCAACTTCCCTCTGGGACTTCCTAACATCTGAGAGGCCACAACCCTTTCTTTTACCCAACATCTTACTGGCAGACAATATTCACTACAGATAAAAGTGAAGCTTCTGGGATGGAGCAGAACACCCAATTCCTCACCACAGAAGGGAAGAGTTCTACGGAAACCAAGAGGAAAGCCACCGGTCCATCCAGCCCCTAATTTACTGCCAGGGAAACTGAGGCTCAGAGAGGGAAGTGGTTTTCTCAAGGCCATCAGTGATTAGCAGAACCAGGTCTAAAACCATCTCACTGTCTACCATGAAGTTCCTCTTCAGTTCTCAGATTCTCTCAGGGTCCATCTATGTTTACAATTTGACTCATGTCTGGGGCATGAAAATGTCATCTCTCTAGGGGCTTCAGAATGGGGCAGAAAGCCCCTCCTTGGCTGATAAGCGCCTTCTGCCTTCCCAACTGGGCTGGGCTTAGGGAGATCAGCTGACAACGGCCATGTCACCCTCACAGGAAAACTGAAACCACAGCCTCTATCACATGGCGAGAACTGGGATGCCAGTTAGGGTCCCGGAGCCCCTGATCCCCAGTGGGCAGAAGTAGAAAGAAGGGAAAAGAATCAGAGCTGGGTCCGAAGACAGCAAGCAGTGAGAGAAGTGGGTAGGAGGCCACCGAGAGGAAGCACAGAAGAGGAGGGCCCAGAAGGGAAGGGGACGGAGCTGCTGCTTGCAGGGCCTGGGCCCACTCCCAGACAGCTTTGGGCTCCCAGTGCCTTCTAAGACCTGAATGGGGCTTTTCCACAGAGTAGCCAGGGAAGGCCAGGGCCTGTCTGGCAGCCTCCACTTGCAGTTTGACCCTCCATCTTTCTGCCCACACCAGCGTCTTACTCGAGCCACAAACCAAGCAGCCTAGAGCTTATGTCCCCAAACAAATCCTGGCTCATAGAACCCATTATTCCTAAGCCCAAGCTGCAACAGCTGTCTGTCCAGCCCCATTTCACTTTTTTCTACCGTGGGACCCTCCTGGGACCCCATACACACTGGCAGCAGAGGCAGAGGTTTGGAGGTCCACGGAAAGGGAGCCCCCTACAGACCCTGGCTTCAGACTGGCTTCCCCACCTCCATGGTTCATTGTCAGGCTTGGGGCCGATCCCCTCCTACCTCCCTTGAATTGCCCACCAACTTACCCCGCAGGCTGAAGCCAGGGCGTGGCGTCGGCTGGCAGCGGCAGCTGGGATCCCCGAGTCTTTGGGGCGGCGGGGGCTCCGAGAGGAAGTGAAGACGGGAGGGGCGGCTGGCGGTGACAGCGGCGGAGCAGCAGGAACCACCCCACCCAGTCGGAGCTCCGAGCTCCAGCTTGAGCGCTCCGGTCACCCTCAGCCCGCCCGGCTAGCCAAGCTGGGGAGTGCGGATTTTACTCTTCCCTATGTGGACCGGCTGGCCAGCACAGACTGACCATCTGGACCACTGGCCACACCCTGCTCTAGGGAGACTCGCCCCGCCCCCACGGTCCCTCCCCTCCCCCGCCACCACTGTCTGTCTAGTTCTGAAGCCCCAGGTGTGAGGGGGAGAATCCAAGGCAGCCCTTGGGTGCTGGGGCCTTGCCTTTGGTGGAAGCTGTTCTGGAAAAAGGAACTGTTGCCCCACTACACAGACACCTACCTTCTGCCCTTTCCCCCCCTCCACGTGCCTTCCTGCAGACATGTGGCTCATAACTGAGTCCTAGTTGATACATCAACAGGAGAGAGAAAGCTCCTATGACCTGCTCCAGGGAGGGGAGACTCCCAGCCCAATAGATGTCCCCGGGAATGCGGCCTCACTTATCCTGCCAACAGGATAGGGGAACTTTCTCACCTTTTGGGGACTTTCCTCCAGCCTTAGGACCCTACAGTTTCTGAGTTTCTCCCTCTTAAGGGCAATTTTAGCACCAGCCAGCAGGTGGAGACAGAGAGGCCAACATGTAGGACCCACATTCATTGCCCTGCTCTGCTCTGCTCTGGGCTCAATTCTGGGGCTCAAGGACACAGTCACCATCCGAAGAGCCCTTGGACTCTTTCCTCTCCCTCACTCTCAACTCTTTGCCCTGGCTTTATCTCGAAAATGTGTCCTTCTGTCTAATTCAAATCACTACCTTCTCTCCGCTGTGAGACTACAGCCACCTCCAAACTGGTCTCCCTCCTTCACTCTAGACCCGCCCCCCACTCTATTATATGGTTCTCCTCCCAGCGATTGAAGAACTCCGTTACAAATGAGCACGGTAGGGGCAAGGGTAGAGTGCTTGCCTCGTACGTGTGAGGCACTCAGTTCGATTCCCACCCCATCTAAATAAGCAAATAACATAAAAGTCCATCAACAATTTTAAAAAATAATTTAAAAAGGCGCTGAGCGCACACCCGCAATCCACCCAGAGGCATACCCCTGTAATCCCAGTGGCTCAGAATCCACCTGGAGGCACAAACCTGTAATCCCACTGGCTCAGAATCCACCTGGAGGCACACACCTGCAATCCCTGTGGCTCGGGAGCCTGAGGCAGGAGGATCATGAATTCATTTCTTTGATACCCTATCTCTAAATAAAATACAAAATGGGGCTGGGGATGTGGCTCAGTGGTTGAGTGCCCCTGAGTTCAATCCCCAGTAACCCCCACAAATTGTTTTTTAAATATTTATTTTATTTTATTTTTTTATTTGTGCCAGACACTGCTAAAAGCTTTATGAGTAACTCTAAGAACGACTTTATTTTATTTTATTGTTTTTATTTTGTGGTACTGGGGATTGAGCGGGGGGGGGGCATTTTACCATCCCCAATCCTTTTTATTTTTTGAGAATGAATCTCACTGAATTGCTCAAGCTGGCCTTGTACTTGGCAATCCTCCCGCCTCAGCCTCCCAAGTCTGTGAGATCACAGGTGTGCACCACCACACCCAGCCCCAGCCCTTTTTAATTTCTCATTGAGACAGTGTCTCACTAAATTTCTCAGGCTAGTCAGGCACAGTGGTGCACACTTATATTCCCAGTGACTCAGGAGGCTGAGGCAGGAGGATCCCAAGTTTGAGATTGGCCACAGAAATTTACTTAGGTCCTAAGCAACTTAATGAGACTCTATATCACAATAAAAAGGACTAGGAGTATAGCTCAGCAGTAAAGCATCCCTTGGTTCAACCCCCAGTAACATAATAAAATACTCAGGTGGCCTGAAACCTGCAATCCTCCTGCCTCAGTCTTCTGAACAGCTAGGATTCCAGACATGTGCTACTGCATCCAGCACAACCTTATTTCATAGACAAACTGGAGATGGGCAAGGTCAGGTACCTCACACAAGGTCATGGCTGGAAGGTGAGAAAGTTAGGATTGGAATCTAGGACCACATCCTTACCCATCATCTAAGAATTGAAATCTTGCTTTTTTGCTGTATTCACAGCACCCACACAGTGTCCAGAGCCCAACTGTACTCAAGAAGCCTTAAATGATAGGGTACTAGCCATAATTACAGGGAAGAGGGCATCACTGTGCAATTGTCGGGGAATGAAGAGTGAGCGGAGACTTTTAAGTCCTCCGGAGTCTTCATATCGGTGAGAATGAAAATTGGACAGATGACTGTGATTTCAAATTCAGATTACAAAACCATTGACAAAATGCAAATCAAAAGTGCAATGAAGGGCTGGGGTTATGGCTTAGTGGTAGAGCGCTTGCCTTGCATATGTGAGGAACTGGGTTCAATCCTCAGCACCACATAAAAATAAATAAAATAAAGCACAATGAAGCCAAGCATTATACCTGTAATCCAAGGTACTCCTAAAGTTGTGGCAGCAGGTTCACAAGTATGAGGCCATAACTGGCTAACTTAGCAAGACCCTGTATCAAAATAAAAATGTTTGGGGATGTGGCTCAGTGGTACAGTGCCCCTGGGTTCAATCCCCAGTACCACCACCACCAAAAAAAAAAAAAAAAAAAAAAGCACAATGAGATTCCACTTCAAACTCACTAGGATGGATAAAATTAAAACATAAAAAAAAAGTAATAACAAATGTTGGCAAAGATGTGGGGAAACTGGAATCCTCATACACAGCTGGTGGATTGTAAAATGATGTGGCTACTTTGGAAAACAATCTGGCTGTTCCCCAGAAGATTAAACATAGAGTTACTGTCTGACACAGCAATTCCATGCCTGAGAATGTATTCAAAAAACAGAAGCTAGAGACAGTGGTACACGCCTATAATGCCAATGACTCAGGAGGCTGAGGCAGGAAGATGGCAAGTTTGAGGCAAGCCTCAGCAACTTAGTGAGAACCTGTCTCAAAATAAATAAAAAGGGCTGGAAATGTATCTCAGTGGTACAGCTCTCCAGGTTTAATCTCCACTACTGGAAAAAAAAAAAGAGAGAGAGAAAAAAATAAATGAAAACACATGTCCACACCAACACTTGTACATAAATGTTAAAGCAGTATTATTTCAATAACCAAATGGAAACAACCCAAATGTCCACTAATTAAGGAATATATGCATAGCATTTGGTATATCCACACAACGGACTATTACTCCATTATAAAACATAAAGTAGGCTGGATGTGGTGATGCAGGCCCACTTGGAGGCTGAGGCAGGAGGATCCCAAGTTCAAGGACCACCTGGGCAATTTAGTGAGCCCTTATCCCAAATAAAAAATAAAAGGGGCTGAAGATGTAATCCCAGGGTTTGGGAAGTTGAGATAGGAGGATCTGAGTTCAATCCCCAGCACCAGGAAAAAAAAGAAAAGAAAAAAAAGAAAAAACAAAATCAAAATAGGAACAAAGTACTAATACATGCTACAACATGGAAATTTTTTTTTTAAAAAACTAGGTTAAATGGTTAAATGAAAGAAGTCAGTCAAAGAAGATTACATATTGCATGACTTCATTTGTATGAAACCTATAGAAACAGAAAATAGATTTGTGGTTAACTATAGCAAGGAAATTTAAGGGGAAATAGGGCTTTTTTTTAGGGTGATGAAAATGTTCTAAATTTTTTTTATCAAACTCAGGGCCTCACATATAAGTCAGTGCTTCACCACTGAGTTACATCTGGAGACTCTAATGTTCTGTTAAAAAAAGGGAAAAAAAAGCACCCCACTCCTTGGACCTCTGCCACCACCTCCTGAAAAGAGAGGAAGTGGGAGAGGAACCCATGTCACCTGTTACCCATATCCTCTGGCCCTGCTGCCCAGAAGAGTCTAAATGTTCTCCTGCCCCAAGCTCACCTGCACCTCTGCTCTAATCCAAGCTGGATGCAGAGTTGCATACAGAAACAAGTTCTGTGTCAGTATCATCTGGACCAGAGGCTAAACCTGGAGAGGGCTCTACAGTTTTTTTTGGTTTGGTTTGGGGGCTCTACAGTTTTTAATGGGGCCCAGAATGGTGAATGACAGCTAATCCAAAGTGAGTTTCAGACCAATGCAATTAGCAGAGACATTGATACCACTGACAAATTTATTGGTGAAAATGCTGCAACAGTAGGAGTGGCTGTTTCTGGTGCTGGTATTGGAACAGTCCTTGCCCGCCTTCTGGTTATGCCAGAAACCTTCACTGAAGCAGCAGTGTTCTCATATGCTCTCCTGGGGATTTTCCTTGTCTGAAGCTATGGGTCTCTTTTGTTGGATGGTCACTTTCTTGATCTTGTTTGCCAAGTAACAGAAATTACTGCTTGAAATATTGTCATTCATAGTAATTGTGGCTGTAATTCTGTCACTCTTACTGTGACTCCAAAAACTGTAGTGTTGGTGTCATAAAAATGTAGGTTATTTCCAAAGTCATTTCATTAAAGATGAAAACTTAAAACAACAACGACGACGACAACTATACAAGGAAGAATACCTGTTTTTAAGAGGAAGTGAATCAAGCAGAGGAGCAGAACTTCCTCAATCTCAATCTTGATGCCTCAATCTCAACGGACTCCCAGGAGATTGAGATAGGAGGATCGAGTTCAAAACCAGCATCAGCAAAAGCGAGGCACTAAGCAACTTTGTAAGACTCTGTCTCTAAATAAAATAAAAAATATGGCTGGGGATGTGGCTCAGTGGTTGAGTGCCCCTGAGTTCAATCCCCAGTAGACCACGCTGCCACAAAAAAACAAAAACACATGGCATATTTTGTAAGTGTAAAAAGCAATTTAACTCAAATGTGTAAGAGAGTCTAAAGCAAGTGCAGAATTTGTATGAATTCTAAAAAGATTTCAGATTTCAGAGTTTCGAAGATGGAAACTGCTCTGACCTTGGAAGGAAAGATAGGACATCTGGGGGTGTTGAGAAAGAGGAGTGAAAGAACTGAGCCAGGGTCTGAACTTGCAGACTTTGCTTCTCTGTGTACGAATCCTAAAACTTAGTTTAGAGCCAAGGTTGGGGTCATGTCTACTGGCCAAATGGAGCCTCCCTGAGCACATTGTCTGAAGCAGAAAAATTGAAATAAGCCAGTTTGGTTAGCCTGCACACAAGAGGATTGTGGTTGTGATGCTTAACTTAATTACGAATGCTTAACTGGTCCTCCACGGAGGGCAAGGAGCTCTCCTAGAGAAATAGTCAAAAGTCCAACAAGCCAGGCAAAGCCTGGTGGGCCTGGGAGAATTCCTTTTCTCACAGAGAGTGGGCTGCCCTTCCCACACAGCCCCAGGGAGTCCCAGAGGCCACTGTTGAGCCAGGCCCAGATGTGCAGCTTCTCTCCCAGGCCCCAGAATAGCCCCAGCCAGGCCCCAAGCCAAATCTGGAAGCCCAGGCCCAAGCCCCTTATCTCTCTAGGGAATTTCCGGTCCCCCACAGCCCCTGCCCAGAAATGGTTATCTGATTTTTAACAGTGACAAGGCCAATAGAGGGAGATGTTCTGTGATCTGGGGGCACTGAACAGAGAAGAGCAGAGGGGGAAGGGCTGACTTGAGACAAAGAGAGAAAATGCTTGGTGACAGCAAGAGGAGAGAGAGAGATGCAGACTGAGGTCAGAAACCCCAGAGTCGCAGCCGGCCAGAACCCGCGACAAAGGGAAAGATGAGCCACATGCGGGGTCAAGTTTAAGCTAAGGATGCCTCAGACAGAGCAGGGAGGCAGAGGGTGATCCGGGCTGCAGGGGACGCCAGGGCTGAGGGATGGAAGCCGACCTGGAGCCCAAGCTGGGGATGCATAAGGCTGTTCCCGCGCCCCCGCGCCCCCGCGCGCCTCCGCCCTCCCTCTTCCCAGTCCGGTACCTCCCTCCCACCCTGTGCTCCCGCACTCACTCCTGGAACTCCCTCTCACTCCACCCTGCCCTCTTCCCCGAGCTGCCCCAACTGCCCCACCCTCCCAGGCCTTCTCCCACTGCGCTGGAGTCCCGAAGCCCCACCCCCCCTTTGCTGCGGACAGTTACCAGCGCTCCCGCCTTGCTCCTCCCGCCAGCTGGCGTGGCTCCGCCCCTTTCTTACCCTGGTCCTCCTCACCGCCGTATCCCAGACCCTAGGGGAGGGAGCCCTGCGCTGCTTCTGCTCTGCCCGCCTCCCCAAGTCGCCCGCAGGACAGTGGCACCTTCCCTCCAAGGGCTCAGGAAGGAGCTAGAGGAGTACAGCCCAGCGACAGGACCACGTAGCATCTCCCCATGGTTTGCAGGGTCCTGAGTCAAACTCGGGAGAGCTCTTGAGCCGTGAGCTAGGCCCCTTACTGCCATTGTCTTTATTATAACAATCTGTCCCTCAACAACCCTGTTGTTGTCTCCATTCAGAGCAGAGGAAGGTAACCCTATAGCTCTAGATGACAGCACTGTTTTCAAGTGATGGTGGTGGGGTTTGAACCCAGATGGTCTGATACCTATGGACTACGCTATACTCTCTCCCAGTACCTTATTATCTCTTATTTATTTTGAGTATTCATTTATTTATTTGTTTATTTATTTATTTTTGCCGTGTTGGGGCTGAAACCCAAGGCCTTGAGCATGCTACCCAAGTAATCTACTACTGTTACATCTCCAGCCCCCCCCCCCTCCTCCTCCTCCTTCTTCTCTCTCTCTTTTTCTTTTCTTTTTGGTACCAGGAATTGAACACTCAACCACTGAGCCACATCCCCAGACCTATTTTGTATTTTATTTAGAGACAGGGTCTCACTGAGTTGCTTAGTGCCTCACTTTTTGCTGAAGCAAGCTTTGAACTCGAGATTCTTCTGTCTCAGCCTCCTGAGCCGCTGGGATTATAGGTGTGCCCCACTGAGCCCGGCTCCTCTCTTTTCTTAAAAGTCAGGATTCTTATGATGTGATCCATACCCTATTTTAATATTTAAAAAAAATTAATCATGTAATTTATAAGGCAGTTTTTAAAGTGTAGAGCCATTTTAAGTGTAGGCTTCAAAGAATCTTAACAAATTAATACAACAGTATGACCAGCATCATCAAGATACTGTATAGAGCATTTCCATCACCCCAAAATATGCTCTGGTGCCTCTTTGACCCCCTCTCCCCACTGCTGGTCCCTGATACCCACTGATCTGATTTCTGTTCTTGCCGCTTTGCCATTTCTAAGCGAATAGAATAGAATCATGCAGCATGTACCTTGTGTACCTGGCTTCTTTCAAGGTTCCGTATTTCTTGTTCTTGCTACAGTTTTCGCTGGCAGTGTGACCTCCCTTCCAGATCCACTGACTTTAAGAAACATTCATTGTCACCTCCTGAGGGTAGTACAGGTCTGGAAAGGGGAGGGTGGACTAGGTTTATATTTTAAGGAATTAATATGTTGGCTAAAGAGTCAGGGGTAAGAATTATGAGCCTAGGAACCCTCAGAAGTGCCACTCAAATTTAGATTTTACTTGTAAGTAAAGGAGAATGCTTTAGATTTGGGTGTTAGACCTTTTTTCTGAAACCTAGGGGCCCAGAAGCCTACCTCAATGGTAGGAAAGCCTAACTCTAACGAGAAAATTTGGTGGTAGGAGGCCCCAGGGCTGAAAGTAGCACCTGGAGCCCACATAGCTAAGAGAGAAAATGGGAAAACTCATGCATCAGAGTTTGTTTCCCTGCATTGTCTCCTTTTGCCCCACTTCCTCTTTCTTTGGGTCTCTGGGGTTTTTTGTTTTCTTTTTTTGTGGGTGCTAAGGTTAGAACCCAGAGCCTCATGCAGGGTAGGCAAAGAGTACTCTTGGGTTCAATCCCCAGTATCAAAAAAATAAAATAAAAATAAAACACAAAGTACTAGAGAAGGTGAAAGGATGGCCCAAGTACCAGAACTTGAACAGAAGGAAAGGTGGTCTGGATGTTGGCAGTTTTCAAGCCAATGGTAGGGAAACTTGATGGCCTCTGTTTGGAAGAATGAGATTAAAGTCATCAGATCACGAGTCGGGTGAAGTGGGGATGAGGGAACGGTGAAAAAAGAAAATATATCACTTCTTACAGAAATGGAATAAATTTGTAGGGCCATGTTCAGAACCCCTTGGAGTTTTGTGATCATGACTTTGTGTGTGGGTATATGTGCATGAGCACTAGGGGTTGAACCCAAAGGTGCTTTCCCACTGAGTTACATCCCCAACCTTTTTTTTTTAATATTTATTTTTTAGTTGTAGTTGGACACAATACCTTTATTTCACTTATTTAATTTTATGTGGTGCTGAGGATTGAATCCAGGGTCTCACACGTGCAAGTCGAGCGCTCTATGGCTGACCCTCAACTCCAGCCCCATCCCCAACCCTTTTTATTTTGAGACAAGGTCTCACTAACTTGCTTAGGGCCTTGCTAATTTGCTGAGGCTGACCTTTTACAGTTCTCCTGCCTCAGCCTCCTGAGTTGTTGGGATTACTGTTGTGCACCACTGTGCCCGACATAAATGTCTTTCTTAACTATTTTCCTCCCTTTTGCAGTACTGGGGATTGAACCCAGGGGCGCTCTACTACTGAGCTACATCTTCCAACCCCAACCCTTGTTTTTAAATTTTGATACAGAATCTCGCAAATTTGCCCAACTTGGCCTTCAACAGGCAATCCTTCTGCCTCAGCCACCTAAGTCCCTATGATTATAGACATGTGCCACCACACTTGGCTCTTAGCCTTTCTTTTTTATTTCCTGTTCTTTTGTTCTTTCTTATTTTGGGGAAATTCTTTATCCATTCTGCTGTTTGTTTATTCAATCATTTGTTCTCTTTTTGCTATTATTATTATTTAGTTGTAGGTGAACACAATACCTTTATTTTAAAAATTCTTTTAGTTGCCAATGGATCTTTTGTTCTATTTATTTATATGTGGTACTGAGGATGGAACCCAGGGCATCACACATGCCAGGCAAGTGCTCTACCGCTGAGCCACAACTCCAACCCCTTTATTTTATTTTTATGCTGAGGATCAAACCCAGTGCCTCACATGTGCTAGGTAAGCCCTCTACCACTGAGCCACAACTCCAGCCCCTCATTTGTACTCTTTAGTACAGATATATTTCAACTTCCTTTTATTTCTTTTTTTTTTAACATTTATTTTTTTTTAGTTTTAGGTGGACACAATATCTTTATGTTTATTTTTACATGGTGCTGAGAATCGAACCCAGTGCCTCAGGCATGCTAGGTGAGCTACCACTTGAGTCACATCCCCAGCCCTCCTTTTATTTCTTAATATGTTAATTAGGCTAATTTAAAATTATTTTCTGAGGATAATACAGTTTACAGTTTGCCTTTAGAAGGTGGTGATGCTTTTGAAGTATCTTGTTATTCTGATCTGGGAATTAATTTTTCCCAGAGGGCTATATTCTCTTCCGTCAGGCAGGCCCCAGTGAACTCAGACATGGAGTAGACAAGCCCCCAAAGAGAAGCACCAGAAAAACACTTCACTCCATGAAGAAATTCCTCAAGTCAAGTTTTCACACTTTGCTCTCCAGAGAGAAGCAGCATTAGGGGACATCACTCTTCAGCTGCCATTCCCCAGAGGGGGTTTTTGAAATGGGAAATCAGTCCCTACTTTTTCTCAACAAGTCACAAAAACAGGATGTCTGGGTAGCCTGAGTCGACTCAAGGTATGCCTGGAACAGAGACCTGAGGCATTGCAGATGTGGAAGCAGGTTTTTTCCCAAGGCATCCTTCTCTGTTGTCTTCTCAGTTAGAAACAGCCCACCTCTTCTGATCACCCCAGGAGCCTTTTTCACATTTTTACCTGCTGGACAGGCCAGCAGTCCTGCCAATTCAGCATCCTGTGTGGCCCTGACCTAGCATTATATTTATTGTGCTGTATTACAAGTGTCGGTTTATTTGTCTGTCTTCACTCCATGATGGAGCACATTTGTCTGGGTAGCCTGCATACTTTTTTTTTTGCACAGGGTAAGAAAGACCAATTTTGTTTTTATAAATATCATGCTTTAAGGTAAAGTGTAGAATAGCATACTCATCATTTACTCAGCGGGTATTTTGGATCCCGATTATGACAGGAAGCTTCCTTCCCACTCAGAGTGATTTGGCTCCTCCTTTCCAGAATGAAAGGGGTGTTCTGGCTGTTCTGGGTATGCCCACACCATGCTCTGCAGAAAGTTAGCATCTCTACCTTCTCCTCCTTGGATTCTATGGTTTAGGGCTTGAGGAGTTGCTTCATGGGGTGAAGTGTTTTTCTGGTGCCTCTCTTTGAGGCTTGTCTATGTTACTTGAGAGAGCCCAAACATTGGTTATACTTCTTTTGTTGTATGTCTTTAGGTGTGGGCCCCTTCCCTTCTTTCATTATAAATTTCCATATTAGGGGCTGGGGATGTGGCTCAAGCCGTAGCGCGCTCACCTGGCATGCGTGCGGCCCGGGTTCGATCCTCAGCACCACATACAAACAAAGATGTTGTGTCCGCCGAAAACTAAAAAAATAAATATTAAAAATTCTCTCTCTCTTTAAAAAAAATAAATAAATTTCCATATTAGAAAAGCTGTATAAAGCTCCTCTCACTTGAGCCCAGTGGACAGAGTTTGAGGCCATCCAGTGCTACCCTGACCTGAAATACAAGTGGAGAAAACAGTGCTGCAAGTAATAGAAGCAAATTATTTTAAGTGTATGAAGTCAGCCTGCAGAAGAGCAACCACTTAGAGGAAATCAGCACATTACTGGAAGCTTTTGAGCAGCCCCAACCTGAGGTCTTGTGGTTTGGCAGAATTGAGAGTGGAGGCACAGCCGCCAATAGTGGTAGAGGCCTACAGAAGCCAAGAGGATTAGAAGCCACTGTTCTCACATCTCCAGACTCTTCAAGCACCACTTTTTTTTTTTTTTTTTAATTGATGGAAGCAATGCCTTTATTTTATCTATTTATTTTTTTAGTTGTAGATGGATACAATACCTTTATTTATTTAATTTTATGTGTTGCTGAGGATTGAACTCAGTGCCTCATATGTGCTAGGCAAGTGCTCTACCACTGAGCCATAGCCGCAATCCAAGCACCTGCTTTTACCCCTTCAAATTCCCCTCCTTATCTCTGGAGGTCTCTATTTTTTCTTTTCTGTTTTTAAATTTATATATCTATGATATATAATTTATATATCTATGGCATAATTTATATATCTATGGCATACTGTGTGGCATTTTAATACATGTGTGTATAGCTGTAATGATCAGATCAAGGTAATTGGCATAACTGCCACCTCAGGTATTTATCATTTCTTTGTGTCAGGAATATTAAAAAATCCTCTCTACTTTTTGAAATATTCAATTAATTATTGTCAACCATAGTTATCCTACTGTTATAGAACAATAAGTTATTCCTCCCACCCCAGCTACATCCCTGTACCTGTTAACCATCCTCTCTCCATTGGAGGCCCCCCATTTTCCTAAATTCCTTTGGCCATGTCCTTGGGAGGCTCAGCACTGTCCCCTTTCTCAAGGTCTTGGCTGGTGTGGGGATAGGAGCCATATTGTTCCAGTAAATTTTGCCATCTGCTTCCAGGAAAAGCCCAGTTGGGAGAGAGGGGAGAAGATTAATCTAAAAAAACTATCAGAAATTCTATATTAAAGTGTTGGCAAAAAAAAAAAAAAAGAGCAGGACAGGCTGGGGCTGGAGCTCAGTGGTAGAGCGCTTGCTTAGCATGTGTGAGGCACTGGGTTCGATTCTCAGCACCACATAAATAAAGTTTCATCTATAATAAAAATATTTTTTTAAAAAGGGGCAGGCCATTTCAGCTTCTAAAGGAGATTATGCTGAAGCCTGATGCTCAGAAAAACAGCTTTCAGGAAGGCTTTTCTCAGGAAGCTAAGGAAAAACAGGTTTGGAGGCTGGCAGCTAGCTAATCCACAAGTGAGAGGTGGGAGCCATGGGTCTGTCTCAAGGCTGCTTTTCATGGTGGGAAGATGCCAGTTACGTTTTTGTCAGAGAAGCCTTAAAGGACTTTTTTCTCCTCACCCAAAACACTGGAAACATGCCACTTGCTGGAGGCGAAAGCCAGTATTTTCCATTCACAGAGTAAGGAAAGCAGTTCTGACAATTGGGTGCATAATTTTTTTCTCAAGGCTGGGTTTTGGGAGGCCTCGGCCACCTGTTGAAGGAGTCCAAGGAGCTGGGTCATTGTGTTCTACTTGCAATGCCCAGAAAAGCTATCTGGTCTCAGAGTATACTTAGCCCTCTCAAATTAATTAATTCACCTGGGTCTATATAGCAGGCTCCAGAGCAAGGCTGATGGATGACTCATTGTTACTAAGGTTCACCTTTCTTTAGGCATCTTTTTATGCCAGCTGTTGACCTGGGGCCTAGACCCTTCACTCAAGATTCCAGGATGATAAGAAGTTGGTCAACATCAAACTGTAAAATTATACCCTAGTGTGGATGGGAAATGGTGTAAAAAGATGGGATTGTGTTTTAATGATAAAACTGCTTTAAAACCCCCAAATTCATCCATATTGTAGTGTCAGGATTTCCTTCCTTTTAAAAACTGAATATTGAGACAGGTACGGTGGCGCACGCCTGTAATCCCAGGGCTCAGGAGGCTGAGGCATGAGGATCCCAAGTTCAAAGCCAGCCTCAGCAAAAACGAGGTGCCAAGCAATTAAGTGAAACCCTATCTCTAAATAAAATACAAAATAGGGCTGGGGATGTGGCTCAGTGGTTGAGTGCCCCTGAGTTCAATTCCCAGTACCAAAAGAAAAAAGAAAAAAACAAAAAAAAAAATGAACATTGGAGCTGGAGTTGTAGCTCAGTGGTGGAGCGCTTGCTTCACACATGTGATGCACTAGGTTTGATCCTCAGCACATAAAAATAAAAAAATAAAGGTATTGTGCCATCTACAACTAAAAAAATTAAGAAAACCCGAATATTACATTGTATATGATACTTTAAAAAATTTTTTTAGATGTGATGGACCTTTATTTTATTCATTTATTTATATGTAGTGCTGAGGATCGAACCCAGTACCTCACACATGCAAGGCAAGCGCTCAACCACTAAGATACAACCCCTGCCCCTTAAATGCTTTTTGTGTAGAAATTCTACCTGAATACTTGGACTTTGGTGACAAGAGACACAAGGGTATTTATTGCATTATTAATAGTAAACAATTAGATGGGCTGGGGATGTGGATCAAGCAGTAGCTCGCTCGCCTGGCATGCGTGTGGCCCAGGTTCCATCCTCAGCACTACATACAAAAAATGTTTTGTCCGCCGAAAACTAAAAAATATTAAAATTCTCCGGCTGGGGATGTGGCTCAAGCGGAAGCACGCTCGCCTGGCATGCGTGCGGCCCGGGTTCGATCCTCAGCACCACACAGAAACAAAGATGTTGTGTCTGCCGAAAACTAAAAAATAAATATTAAAATTCTCTCTCTGTTCCTCTCTCTTTAAAAAAGTTTAAAAAAAATATTAAAATTCTCTCTAAAAAAAAAAAGCAAACAATTAGAAACAGTGTAAATATACATCAGTAAGGAAATGGGTAAAATGTGGTATATCCACACAATGAAATATATTGTTGCTCAAAAATAAGGTACATGGGCTGGGATTGTGGTTCAGCAGTAGAGTGCTTACCTAGCATGTGTGAGGCACTGGGTTCCATCCTCAACACTACATAAAAAAATAAGTTAAAAAAAAAAAAAAAAAAAAAAGGTACCTGTATGTATTAGTAGCATGTGTGTCTCCAAGACCCTGGGGGGTGGGGTTACCAGGGATTAAACTCATGGGCACATCCTTAGCCCTTTTTTTATGTACTTTAGACAGGGTCTGAGTTGTTTAGTGCCACCACCTAACTGCAGAAGTATGCTTTTATATGACATAATCATGTGAACATTTTGAAAATTATCTAGTAATAAATATACCAAATTTTTAGCAAGTGGCATAAAGATGTGGGAGGATGTGAGAAAAGTAAAGTTGGGAGGGACACTGAAGAATGACTTTACTATTTTACTCTATGTATCTGTTTACAATTGATTGTATGCCTTATTAAAGTAAAATAGGAATAATGGGAAAATAGGAATATGCCAAACTGAATATACTTGGATTATAGTGTCAAGGAACCACAATGAATCATTGTTCTACACAGCAACATTTCTACATAAACAATTTCATCAGTCTTTTAAATTGAAGATTTTGATGATGCTGAGGATGGAACCCAGGGCCCTGTGCAAGTGAGGCAAGGACTCTACCAACTAAGCTATATCCTTAAATTGGAGACTTTAAAATATTTGAGTTATTAACAGACCTTTGTCTATATGCGATGCTGAGAATTGAACCCAGCGCCTCACACATACTAGGCAAGTTTTCTACCACTGAGCCACAACCCCAGCCCGAATTGAAGAGTTTCTACCAAGGTGTTCTTATTTCACTAAAAGCTGGCAAAAGCTTTTATCTTGTGATGTTAATCTAGAGCGTTGGATCTACTACTTTCTCATTATTATAAGCAAACATTCCACAGTACCTGGTTTAAGGAAGCTTTTTAAAAGGTTTGAAATCATTTTTTTCCCATTACTACCCCCTAGGTTTTCCTAGCCAGAGTATACCTCCACTCTGAGGGCTGAAGCATTAACCTGGCCTAATAGTAAAATTGTTACCTGCAGTACCTAATTTGCCAAGTAACCCAGTTATGCACTTTAAATGTGATGTTTTATGCTTTGAGGGTATTCTCAGAACCAGTTTAAGAGTTCCAAAGTTATGCATAATTTTCAGGTACACATAGCGTATTACGGAAGCTTATTTCTAGATGTTGTCTCTATCTTTGGAATATACCTGTTGGTTATTTCTAAAATGTTACTACACTCCTCTATGCCAGGCAAGTACCCTACCTCTAAGCCACAACCTCAGCCCTATGATGCACAACTTAACTATTCAGGAAGTTGAGGGAGGAGCCCAGATTTAAGGCCAGAAAGGGCATCTTGGGGAGACCATCTCAAAACAAGGGCTGCAATGCAGCTGTGTAGAATGGCCTTGGGTTCAACCCTAGTACAAAGAAAAAAGTTAACTATTAAACACATCTTAAGTACACTTATGGGGCTGGGATGTGGCTCAAGCGGTAGCGCGCTCGCCTGGCATGCGTGCGGCCCAGGTTCCATCCTCAGCACCACATACAAACAAAGATGTTGTGTCTGCCGAAAACTAAAAAAATAAATATTTAAAAAAAAAAAGTACACTTATGACAAGTTTTAGTACCAGGAATTATTTTCCTACTATAAATCTGAGAAAACCAGGAAGGTCACCCACCCCAATTTCTCTGCCTTATACATTCCCCATGACTTTTATTCCATGTTGATAACTTCCTTATTGCATTATAAACTCACCTCCAGCAAAAGCCTCAACCAAGTTTACTTAAGTGTTTGTTCAGCTATAGGCAGCTGTTTGTATCTACTCAATGTGAAAAAAAGCCATTGTTTATTTACATATTTGCTTGACACCAATTTTTAGGACAAAGGTCCCATCCCTTGACACTCAAGTGTCAATTTTGGCCACATTACCAATTTCAAAGTGATAACCCTTGTCCCAACACCATTTTAATTAAGAAGTTGCAACATTAACTACAAAATTTAAAGACAACAAACACCAAATATGCTACCATGCAACAAAACTTTATTAACATTTTGGACAGGTTCAGCTTTTACTGAAACTGGTAATTTCTAAACTTATACTGGGGCAAATGGCTATGTGCAGCATAATACTATAACTGCGCACCATGAATGCAGACATAAGAATTAACAGCCACCCCTCAGACGAAGGACCAGGTGCAGGGTGGACTCTTTCTGGATATTGTAATCAGAAAGAGTACGGCCATCTTCCAACTGCTTGCCTGCAAAGATGAGCCTCTGCTGGTCAGGGGGAATGCCTTCTTTATCCTGGATCTTGGCCTTCACATTCTCAATGGTGTCACTGGGCTCCACCTCCAGGGTGATGGTCTTGCCAGTCAGGGTCTTCACAAAGATCTGCATTTTGACCTAGAATTTAAAACAGAAACAATTGGGGTCATCTCAGGATCGATTTCCTACTTTAATATCCCAAACCACTCTTCAAATCTTTTTTTTTTTTCAAAATGCCTTAAAAACACATTAATGTGATACAACACTTGCCTAACACGGCTTGGTTGGTTCCCCAGTGCAGGGGCAGGAACAGAAACGGGCGGGGGCGGGCACAAAACGTTAACGTCTCTCACGAACCTACCTCCAACTTCACTAGCCTACAGTTAGTCACGCAATACAAACTCCATTTATAGTCAATGGTTTTTGTTGGTACTGGCGACTGAACCAGTCAGTGGTTAAGGGTGCTTTAGTTGTAGGCGGAGGACACAATACCTTCATTTTATTTTAGCTTTATGCGGTGGGTGCTGAGGCCCGAACCCAGACCAGTGCCTCGCAGATGCTAGTAAAGTGCTCTACCACTTAGCCAGAACGGCAGCCCCATCCAACCCTTTTTGAGACCAAGTCTTATTAAGTTGAGGCTGGCTTTAAACTTCCACCTCTTCTGCTTCAGCCTCCCGAGCCCCAGAGATTATAGGCGCGCGCCACCGCATTCGGCTACAATTAGTGGCTTTTTCAATTTGAAATCGCTAGAAAAGCCTAAGCGCTTTCGAAACTAGGACTCCCGATTTTTCTTCCCCGTAGCTCCGGGTTAAGCGCCCCTCCCCCCACTAATGTCCCCGCACCTCACTATGGCGATACCAAAAAACCCCAATCAAACCCAAGGCCCAAACCCCCACAAAACAGAGGGAAACAATTTCCCATATTGAGATTCGTTAACTAAAGGTTCCCCAAAATCACCAAGACTACCTTTTTTCTAC
Source organism: Marmota marmota marmota (assembly GCF_001458135.2). Lineage (NCBI taxonomy): Eukaryota > Metazoa > Chordata > Mammalia > Rodentia > Sciuridae > Marmota > Marmota marmota. The sequence goes on from NW_025999873.1 coordinate 344,472, forward strand.
CTTCCCCCCTCTGAAGCAAATGCGACGGAATCTCCATCGGTTAAGCGTCAGTTAGTCTTTGCCGGCGCGCGCCAGCCGCCCCCGCTCCCGCCACAAACGAGGCTCCTCTCTTCCGGAGAGGGCCGTGCCGCGTCACGACCCCTCCCCCACCCCCTCCGAGGTGCCACCGGCCCTATAAACCGCCACCGTGACCTCACTCAAGCTCCCTTTCTCATCCTTACCAGGTCCAAAACTCTTCAGGCCAGTACCTGTTATCGAATGCGAAGAGGCCACCAACCACCAGTCACCGCGATCCAGCCGTAAAGCAGCAAACCGTCAATCCACAAAGCCACTCGCCACTGAATGCGCCGCTCCGGCGGAGGTGAAATTTATGCAACGTCTGTTGCGTCACTTATCACTTCGACGTAGCTGCCGTCTCCGTGCGCCGCTGAAAAGTAGTTCCTTCAGCTTCACCACTCGCGGCGCGTTAGACTTTCAGTTGAGCCTCAAATTCCTCCCAGTAGAAACAAAGGATTCTAAAAAATTATATTTCTCCTCCTCCAGGTACTCTATATCCTACTTGACGAAAAAGTGGGAAAAAATCACCAAGCGGATGAATCCAAGTTAAAGGAACCGTCTTCGAAAGCTCTGGAAACTTCCTTGCAGCGCTGGCGCTGATTGGTGAGGCGGTTGAGGTGAAGCCGGCGCTGATTGGTAGAGGACGCGGCGGTTCTATTGTTGCTGGGCTTCGGTAGTCGTTTGGAGCGACGTTGCTAAGTAAGTGAATGCCCATGCGCCTAGAGGAGCACCTTCCCGAAAGAGGGATATTTTTCCAGCCGGAAATGGGGGTGGATGGGGGGGTGGATGTGGGATGGTGGGGGTCTTTCCTACTTCAAAACGATGTTCCGCAAGGGTGTTGACTGTGAATCACGATTTCTCATTCTACTCCTTAAAGACGCAGCCCTCACACTCAGAATTAGAATGCTTTTAGGTGCTTTGTCTTAATCCTGGTAATTCTACAAATCTAGACTTTAGCGTGGGGCTCTCTACAGAGGCCATTGAGAAAGGAGAGGCTCGAGCTCAAGGTGACACGCTGGCAGGGCTTGGATCTAGTTGCACCAATACCCGTAATTCCTTCTTCCTCCCTAGTGTTTCTCTACACTGGTAGGAAGAAGGAGAAATGTAGAAGATAGGGGTGCCGAAAGCCCAGTTTAAGAGATGGGGAGTCCACCCACAGGAAAGTAGTATTTCTCCCTGCTTATAGTGCAAGAGAGGCGAAAACAGGATTTAACCAGTTAGGACCAGATAACTGGGTTCACTACCCTCTGGGCGTGACCACACGTCCCTCAAGGAGATAACCCCATTTAAGTGAGTAAGGCAGGCGTGTTTGGATCACAGTTTCAGGTGGAGTCTTGGATGGGGGTGTAAATAAACATAAAATGGCTGGTTTTTCACGAATGTCACGCAAAGTAAGTCATTGAGAAATTTGCATATTCATATAAATTAGGTGTATTTCACTAATAAAAAGGTTACCGGTCATTAAGTTGTCAACAAGACTGGCTCAATAAACGCGTACTTAAAGACTAGATCGTTTCAAGTTAAAATGATTTTCTGCTGAGCGTAAGAAATAGTTTAAGGTAAAATTGAAAGTTGATTCGAACAATCTGGAGGTAATTTACAAAACGTCTATTATAGGAAGTATGATTTCTCAGTTTTGTTAGCCTAACAATGAGTTAGAACTTCTTTCACCCACCAGCAGCTCCTCCTGAGTCATGCATGTTGATCAATAGATCGAGCTAGAGTGCAGATCTCATGACCCATGACTTCACTGGGGATTCTAGCAGTTGCCAGAACTTACTCATATTGCTTCCTGGTTTAATATTTCCCAAAGTAGGTCATTTGGAAACCTCAACACAACCAAATGTTTTTAAAAGGAAAGCATATGTTATCCTGGATTAAAAATAAGATTATTTTTTTTCGGTTTATAAACAAAACTTTTAGTAATAACATAATTTCTGGCAATAAATTGCAAAAGTTAATTTGTAAGCAAATTTTACAGAACACAGTATTTGGCACTATGCTCATGTTCGTTTAATAAAGTGGAATTTTTTCTTTTATTCACTTGAAAAGCAAAAAAATAATGACAGCCTGAAGTCACTAAAACAAAGCAAAAAGACATTTATTCTCCGTAAGAATATGTTTTTTTGCCTAGACTTACCTTGAAACTGAAGAGGAATTGATTCTGAGATTCGAAGTGATTTTATTTGGCTACATGTCTCTTACTAAAAATCTGCAAGAAAACTGTGGTTTCAATTAGAAAAGCACAGTTGTTTCCTTGACATCATCAGGTGATATTTAAAATAGGTGTTGGTCTGTGGTTTGTAATTTTCTTTGTATTTCACATTTGGTTGTTTTTCCCAAATCAATTATGAGACTTATGCCTAGTTTATTATAAGCAAGTTGAAACTTTGATATTGAATGCCCAGATGAACTCAACGAAATTCTTTACTGTGTTCATAAATCCATCTATATTAAAATAGCTTCTTCAGAGCTGGTGAAGGAACTTAGTAAAAGAGGGCTTGCTTAACATGCATGAGACCCTGGGTTTAATCCCCACTAAAACTAAAATAAATAGTTTCTTTAAAATTTTTTTATTATGAAAGACTACATACATACATGAAAATTAGAGATAATAAATACCACCATAAATCTGCATAAGCTTTAAATTAATTTTTTTTCTTTTTCTTTTACTCATTTATTTCTTTTTGTAGTGCTGGGCATTGAACACAGGGGTGCTCTACCACTAAGCTACATCCCCCAGCTCTTTTAGTTTGTTTGTTTTTTGATACAGGGTCTCAGCTGTTGAGGCTAGCATCTAACCTGAAATCCTCCTGACTCAGCCTCCCAGGTAACTGGGATTACAGGTGGGTGTCACTGCATCAGGTGATTTTTTTCATTTTTAAGTGGAGTAAAAACCATGTAAAATTGACCATCTCAACCATTTTTAATGATTTAGTTTGTTAGTGTTAACTATATACATATTGTTGTACAACAGATCTCAAGAATTTTTCATACACTATGTACAGTAAACAACTCCTCTTTTTCCAGCCCTTCCCACCACTGGCAACCATCATTCTACTTTCTGTTTACCAGTTTGACCACTTTAGATACCTCATATAGTTTTCATCTTTTTGTGACTATTTTCATTTACTGTAAGGTCATTGAGTTTCATCCATGTTGTAGCATGTGACAGAATTTTCTTCTTTTTTAAGACTCATTTCCATTGTATGTATATACCACATTTTCTTTGTCCATCCACCTGGTGATGGATATTTGGTTGTTTTCTCCTTTTGGCTCTTCTGAATAATGTTGCTTTGAATGAGTATATACCCAGAAAGTAGATGGTCTCCAGAGGTTCTTTGTGATTATTGAAAATAGGTTACAAATCTTGTGCTAAGCTACCCAAGTAGCCAAAGTAAAGAGGTAAACATTAGGCATGAATCAGTATCCCAAGCTGAATGTGGTTGCCTGTGACTTGTAGTCCTGTCTACTCAGCTGAGGCAGGGGGATTGGGAGTTCAAGACCAGTCTTGCCAACATAGACAAAAAAAAAAAAAAAAAATCACACCATCCTTAATATACAGATAAAATGATTACTCAAGAGAAGTAACTTTTTCTTTTGCAGTACTGGAAATTGAACCCAGGTCTTGGGCATGCTAAGCAAGAGCTCTATTGCTGACCTATGCTCCCAGCTCCCAGCCCTGAAATGGAACTTTTTCTTTATCTTGGTTTTATTTATTTATTTATTGGTACTAGGGATTGAAAGGAGCACCCTACTACTGAGCTACATCCCCTGCCCTTTTTTTATTTTGAGACAGGGTCTTGCTGAGTTGCTTAGGCCCACCTCAAATTTATAATCCTCCCACTTCAGCCTCTGGAGCAGTTAGGATTACAGGCATGTGCCTCCATCCCCAGCTTGAAACGGAACTTTTTGTGAGAGAAATGTCTTGTGTAAATTCATTTTTTTAAAAATATTTATTTCTTAGATTTAGGTAGATACAATATCTTTGTTTTTATGTGGTGCTGAGAATCTAACCCAGTGCCTCACGCATGCTAGGCAAGCACGCTACCACTTGAGCCACATCCCAGCCCTCATGTAAATTCTTATAAAGAACACTTTGGTGCTGGGGATGTGGCTCAAGCAGTAGCGCGCTCGCCTGGCATGCGCGGGGCGCTGGGTTCAATCCTCAGCACCACATACAAATAAAATAAAGATGTTGTGTCCACCGAAAACTAAAAAATAAATATTAAAAAAAAAACACTTTATGATGAATGGTGAAATCCTATATAACCCTCTAATGGAGAGAATCAAGAATTTTACTACAGCTGTTTCCTTTGGTATAAACCAGCCCTTGGTATAGACCAGTGCTTGGTATAGACCAGTTGTTTTATGAGGATTCAATCCAGTTTGTTCAGTATCTCAGTATGGTATGGAAAAGGGTAAAAATCTGTTGGGGTAAGTAGATGGGTCATGGTCAATCTACTATTGATGCTGTGTTTCAAAAGAAATCTTTTGTTAAAAATGGGACAGAAGGGGGCTGTGGCTGTGGCTCAGTGGTAGAACGCTCGCCTAGCATGTGTGAGGCCCTTGATTTGATCCTCAGCACCACATATAAATAAATAAAATAAAGGTCCATTGACAATTAAAAAGTATTTTTAAAAAATGGGACAGAAGAGAGTTCTCCCCAGGAGCAAATTCAAATGCCTTAGGTGTCCTCTTTGAACTCCTTGTAAATATCTCACCTAACCATTCATTGTGTTACCAATACACCTTGGAGCCTATTCCAATGTGGCTCATCATTCATTTAAACAAAAAACATGGGGGAGCTGGGACTGTAGCTCAGTTGGTAGAGTGCTTGCCTCACATGTACAATGTCCTGGGTTCAATCCTCAGCACCACACACAAAAAAATAAATAAAGGTATCGTGTCCATTTGCAACTAAAAATTTAAAAGGGGGTGGAGTTGTGGTTCAGCGGTAGAGTGCTTGCCTAGCACATGTGAGGCCCTGGGTTCGATCCTCCCACATAAAAATAAAAAAATAAAATAAATGTATTGTGTCCATCTACAACTAAAAAATAAATAATAAAAAAAAATAAAACATGGAAGTTATCCTAATACCATAAGAGAAACACTTCAATAAAGGAGTGTATAAGAAACAATAATGGCATAAAGGGTATGCTCAGCTACAGCTGAGCTGCAGTAGGGATGGGGGTCATTTTCCTGGAGCTGAATTCACCAGGATGCCAAGGTAAGGTTCAAATCCCTTGGAGGCACAGCTTCAATGTAGACTGATACCTATGTAGGTCACCCTTTGAACATTCTCTGTTCAAAGGGTGATCTACATACCTACAGAGAGGCTTCATCTCACCATAACTGGATTCCCTAGTCATGTATAAGATGCCTTTTCTCATGCCTCTTTTGTATTTAGGGCTCCTAGCTACTAAGCTCCATGCAACCTACAGTGGGCATCTTGCATTACTGAAGAATCCAGGAACTCAATTCACACCATTTGCTACCCATCACTTTCCTATTATAATTAGAATAAGATCCAGATTTCTTACCATTGCTTATAGGCCTAGCATGCATCTTTTTCAACTTTTAACTCCCTCCAGAACACCTTCAGTCACCGTCATTCTCCAAACAATCTTCCTACTGTGTCCCAGACACACCAAGCCCATCCTGATCTCAGGGCCCGTGTTATTCCTTCTGCTTGGACTGCATTCTCTCTTTCTCATCAACCAGGTTTCACTGCAGAGCTCCCCTATACAGAGGCCTTCTTTAGCCACCCACCATAGCACTTATCAATAACTGAAATTATCTGGGAAAGTTGCAGCCCTTAAAAATGGAGCTAAGAGGCCAGAAAGAAGAGCATTCACACATGAATTGCCTACAATAGGCCTTATTATAAAAAATTTCTGTGTACAATGAATATACATGTGTGATGGAACTTTTTTTTTTTTTTTTTAATGAGGCCGGGGATTGAACCCTGAGTCTTCTACGTGCTAGGCAAGTACTCTACCGCTGAGCCACGGCCCAGCTCTTTAATGAGACTTATTTCAGGAAATTCTGAGAACTGGTAAGCCCTTTGCACAAGAACATTTGCTTAGTGATAGCTGTCTCCGGTAACCTAAAACAACTCCTGCATCAAGCCCTTGTAACGATTTTTATTACAAATCAGCTTATGAGGACTTTGCCTTTAAGTCTTGCTTTCATTCCAGCTGCCTCAGATGTGCCGATGATACATCATAACATGGATATCCTAGATTGCATTTCCCTGCTGTTCCTAAATAAAATCATTTGTTTTAGAGAATCTGTGGAGTTTCTTTCTAGGTCGACATATTCAGTTTATTCACTCTTTTACCCTCTGTGGGTTGGAAGCCTCATGAGCTCAGAAACTGTCTCATTCCTGTCTGCCCCAAACCATGCCCATCACAGTTAGGTGCTCAATCAGCACCTGCTGGCTCCCTGATGGACTCCATCCTGGGCCATCCAACACTTTCTCCCCGGAGAAAGGCTGCAGTACACAAATGTTCCCCCTCACACACTGGAGGACCCATGACCCTTCTGGAGCAAAGGGTTGGACCCTTACTCCAAAGAGACAAATGTGGCTCTGGCCTCAGTAGCCACTGGAAACCTTGGGGACATTGAGTGGTTTAATAAAGGTGGAGCATCAGGAGTCTGAGAGAAGGTTCTAGCAATATAAAAAGGCCCCCAGTCACCAAGGAGAATTGTGGAGGTACAGGTTTCCAGAGGAAATGAAAATTGTGTTTTTTGGCATTTGTTGTTTTTTATTTTTACTTTTTTTTTGCGGCGCTGGGGATTGAACCCAGTGGCATGCTATCACTAAACTACAACCACAGCACTTTTATTAATTTTGTCTTTGGCTTTTGAGGCAGGGTCTTGGTAAGTAGTACAGGCTGACTTGGAACTTGTGATCCTTCTCTTTCAACCTCCTGAATCACTGGGATTACAGGCCTGTTCCACCATGTCCAGCTGTTTTTTATTTTTAAATAAAACCAAATGTTCATTAATAAACATCAAATGAAGACTGAAAAACAGTAACAGTTATGGCTCTGAAGGGTACCAAAATATTCCACTATGAAAAATGCCTTTTGAGTTAAAGGCTATTGAGAACCAGCAGATACAGGAATAGCTCTAAAAACAGTGTACAATTTCTCCTTTTTTTAAAAAAAATCTTTGTTTATTAATTTATTTTTATGTGGTGCTGAGTATCAAACCTAGTGCCTCACACGTGCAAGGCAAGTGCTCTACCACTGAGCTCCAGCCCCAGTCCCCAATTTCTCCTTTTTTTTTTTTAATATTTATTTTTTAGTTCTCGGCGGACACAACATCTTTGTATGTGGTGCTGAGGATCGAACCCGGGCCGCGCGCATGCCAGGCGAGCGCGCTACCACTTGAGCCACATCCCCAGCCCCCCAATTTCTCCTTTTTTTAAAAAAATATATTTTTTAGTTGTCAAATGGACCTTTATTTTATTTATTTGTATGTAGTGCTGAGAATCAAACCCACTGCCTCACTCATGCTAGGCAAGCGCTTTATCACTGAGCCACAACCTCAGCCCACGAGTTCTCCTTTTGAAAAGGAAATTTAATTTGGGAATAGTTGTCTACTTTGGAAATAGTTGTCTTGTGATATCAGGAAGAGTAGTGCTTATAATGGATAAGCACTAGCCAAATATTTTTTAAGACTTTAGGCTGCTACTGTTACCTGTGCAAACTCAGATTTTTTCAGAAACCTCCTGATGTCTGTCTGGATTAGCTTCTTTTCGTTTGTTCAACAAAATTGCCAAATGTCTGCTACTTTCCAGGCACAAGTTAAGGCCATGAGGAGATAACAGTATATAAGACAAAGTTCCTGGTACCTGGAGCTGACTCTCTAGGAGGGAGGCAGAAAAAACCAAGTACATATGTAATATGTGGTGATAGGTGCTATGGAGAAAAACAACGCAATAATTCATGAAATAATGTTGCAGCTATTTTAGTAAGATGGCTCTGAGAAGGTGATTGAGCAAAGACCTGCTTAAAGTAAGAGCCAACCATGCAAATATGGGGATAGGTAATTCCAGCAAAAATCACAAGGTATGTACTTGACAGTCCTAAGTGAAAGGCAGAGGACTGTGTGGCTGGATCACAGAGGAAGAGAGAACAATGGGAGGTGAACTGGGAGTGGAGGAAAGTTTTGAGTAGTGAGGATTGGTGTATAGGTGATAGTAGAGTTTGGACTTTATTCTAATTATGATGGGAAGCCCCCTTGTCTGTCTTGTTTAACATTGCATCCCTATACATAGCCCATAGATACCAGGTGCTTTTTGAGATCAATCTATAGAGTTAATGTATTCCCAATCAAAATTCCAACAGGATATTATATATAACTTGAAATAGGAATCTAAATTTATATGGATGTGCAAAGGGCCAAGAACACTCAAAAGTCCTGAAAAGCCAAGGTAAACAAGATTTTTTTTTTTTACATTATAAAGTGATAACAGGACAATGCTCTTGGCTTATAATTAATGGAACAGAAGAGAACACAGAAAAAGAACATGGGTGTATAAAAACCTAATAAACTAAGAATGGGGAAAAGAAGGGACTCTGGTGCTGGCACAGTTGGAAAAATGAAATATATCACTACTCTATGCCACACTCAAAATTAAATTCTTGGGTGGACTCAAGAACTTAAACATGAAAGGCAGAAGTTAACATGCTTTGTTTGTTTGTTTGTTGTTTTGGTGGTACTGGAGATTGAACTGGGTGCTCTACTGCGGAGCCACATCCCAGTCCTTTTAAATTATTTTTATTCTGAGACAGGGTCTTACCAAATTGCTCAGGGTGGCCTCAAACTTGCATTCCTCCTGCCTTGGCCTCCTGAGTAACTAGGATTATAGGTATACACCACCACATCTTACCAAAACTGCATATATATATATATATAGAGAGAGAGAGAGAGAAAGAGAGAGAGAGAGAGAGAGAGAGAGAGAGAGAGAGAGAGTATGTGTGTGTTGGTGGCGGGGTATTGGGAATGAATCCCAAGAGCATTTTGCCACTCAGATATATCCCCTATCCTTTTTAAAAAATATTTATTTATTTTTACTTGTACACCTTTGTTTTTATTTATTTACTTTTGCATGGTGCTGAAGATTGAACCCAGGGCCTCGCATGCGCTAGGTGAGCGCTCTACCGCTGAGCCACAACCCCAGCCCTATCCCCTATCCTGTTTATTTTTTATTTTGAGACAGGGTCTTGCTTAGTTGCTGAAGGTCTCACTGAGTTGCTGAGGCTGGTCTTAAATTTGGGAATCCTTCTGCCTCAGCCTCCCAAATCAGTGAAATTGCAGGTATGCACCACGCCTGGCTTCATATACTTTTTAGGAGGAAATATAAGCAAATATCTTTATGACCAAAGTTGAAACATTTGGCAAATAAATCCAACCACATTAACATTAAGGACTTCTCTTTATTAGTATGCCCAACAAAAGAAGGGACAAGACTAGCCATAAATTTGAAGAAGATACTTGCAACGTATTTATTCACAAGGATTTTTACCTATAATGGGGTTGTACAATAAAGCATTCTGCAATGATGGAAATGCTCTATATTTGTACCATCCAAAGGCCATGAACCATGTGAAACTACTGAGCACTTGAAATATGGTTAGTGAGAGTGAAAACAATTTAAAATCACATTTAGTTTTAATCAAATTTAAATTTAAATAGCTACATAGAGTAGTGGCATCCACATTGGACAGAACAGATCTAGAATATAGAATGAACATAAAAGAAGAAATAGGATGGAAGAAACATAACCAGTTGATCAACTGGATTAGTAACCAGGCATAGACAAATTGGAACCATGACAAGATACCATTTCACAACTTCCAGGTGGACCAAAAATATTTTTTTTTTTCAAACAAGCCTAGTGCAGTGGCCCATGCTTATAATCCTAGATATTCAGTAGGCTGAGGTGGGAAGATTGTGTGTTTGAGGCCATCACGGGCAACATAGTGAGACACTGTCTCAAAAAAAATTTTTTTTTAATGATATCAAGTGTTGGATGGAATGCAAACCAACAGGGGCTCTCACCTATAGTTGGCACAAAAGTTTCAGAAGAACACATGCAATATTAGTTAACTTGTTCAAAAATAGATAAGCCTACTGGAGGCTTGGTACGTAGCTCAGTGGTACATACAGGCTCAAGGCCTTGGACTCAATCCCCCAGTCTCAAAAACCAAAACCCAAACAAACCCCCACAAGACTAAATAACATTATTTGAATATACATATATGTGTGATAACACAGTATTCAGGATGGTGATTACCTGGTGGGGACAGGGATGCAGGGAGAAGATACCAGGGAACATCGGGGAAGTGGATAAAGCTCAACTCTATAACATGGTTGGACATTTAATATTATTACTTGAACTCTACATATACATTATGTATGTTCGTGTAACGATAGAGTTTTTAAAAATCTTATTGCTATGAGGGCATAGACTAAGAGGAAGGCAGGGTGAAGATTTTGTCAATACCAGGGAATGTGGGAAGTTTAGGGTATCCAAGGTCATCATGTCTGTCCTGTCTGCATGGCAAGGGCCTCCTGCCGCCTAGCCCATCCTTGAGCACTGCCACTTGCTAGCTGTGTGAGGATGAGTTAAATAAGGGATTTAGTTTTTGCATCATGCAAATGTGGACAGTAATAACACCTTCCCTGTGAGGAATGGTAGATAAGGCATACAAAGTGCTGCTCAGCACAGCGCCTGATACTAAGCACTTGGGACCACCACATAGGGCTACGCAGGAAGAAGAATTCATTTAGAAGCATTGACAAAGATTCTTTGATCAAATTAGTTAGGGTTCTGAATATTTTTCTACTCCCCTCTGTGTGTTTCTTTGTAAAATCCAATTTTAGCAAAAGAACCTTGCTAGGTCAGTTTATCTAGAATCCCTTCTTTGATATGTAATATTCTTGAACTAATCCATCATCCCTCATCTACCATCCCCAGGTGATGTCACCCTGGCCTGATTTTTAGCCAGAATCTCCCTTACACCTTGCTGCGCCCCTCCCCTGACTCAGGCAAAGGCAAGGCCCTACTGAGGTAGATGGCCCAAGGCGTCCATCCTCTGGAGGAGTGCAGTATGTTTCTGGGAATGGGCTGGTTTGTTTTTGTATTCCTGTTAATAAGTATAGTTGCGACTTCTCATATGACCATTAAGTATGAAGGAAAAAACATGACTTTCCCAGTTAATGCAACTACTTCTAAAGAATAAATCTGTTTGCTCTAAATGCAATGATTCAGCTATGGAACGTAAATTGTTAATGTTTAATGAGAAACCCCCTGTAGGAAAAACAGTCAAGGAAGTTTTTGAGAAATTAAATTAAAATCTAGAGAAGAAAAATTAATATTAAGAAGACAGATTAGTGCTTGGTACTGGGCAACTTGTTCTTGTTTCTGTGCACAATGGTTTGATGCTCTTACTCTTGTTTGATTAAAATTAGTAGCCTCTCTTTTCAAGTTAACCACTTGCCATAACTTCGGCACTGGTTCTAGTCAATAAGTCAAGAAAGAATAGTCAAGGTATAGGCCAATAGTCTGGGACATTTCTCACTATTAAAAGTTAACTAAGCAGAAACAGCTCAAAGCAATATGCATACGCGAACTGAAAGTAAAAATGCTTGCTTACGCATAAGCCAAGATACATTCTTCTTATCTAATTGTAGCTATGTAATATTTTGTTTCTTTGAATAAGGATTCTTGTTTTGTAACCACAAAATATTGTGAGCCTGCCAAAATGAAAAGTATATATGATTAACTTCACAAGTAAAGATGGGGATTCAGCACCTTTACTTTAGTGTCTGTTGTTTCTCCACCACGTTTTGGAGACTCTTCACCCTCTGTCTCCTGAGGCCCCCTGCCAGAGCTGGACTCCAACAACACCTGATATTTTCTCTTATTAATTTTCCATTCATTTACCCCACCTTGCTCCTTAGCTATAAATGCCTACATGTTGATGCTATATTCAGAGTTGAGCTCAATTTCTTTCCCTACTTCAAGACCCAATTGCAAGTGGTCCCTACACCTATCTTGATGGTCTGGAAAAAAATCTTACTTCCTGTTCTTTGACAAATGTCATTGAACATTCTTTTCTTCAACATCATCAATCATCTTGCCAAGTCCTGTGTCTGCTAGGTTGTCTTTCCAGAAAAGACTCATTCTTTTAATTGTCACAAAGATTAATGATGACCCTGCAAGTGCTCAGAAAATAGTGTTTATTGGGGGCTGGGATTGTGGCCTAGCACAGGGGAGACCCGGGTTCTATCCTCAGCACCACATAAAAATAAAGGCATTGTGTTGTGTCCATCTACACCTAAAAAATAAATATAAATATAAAATAAATATTAAAAAAAGAGTTTAAAAAGAAAATAGTGGGGCTGGGGATGTGGCTCAAGCGGTAGCGCGCTCGCCTGGCATGCGTGCGGCCCGGGTTCGATCCTCAGCACCACATACAAACAAAGATGTTGTGTCCGCCGAAAACTAAAAAAGAAAATAGTGTTTACCATAGGCAGTTTGATAGGAGGGATATAAAATTTGAGATAAATAATACCAGGAAAAGAAATGAAACCTGTCACATGAGCTGAGAAAATTTGGGTACTGTGGTTGAAATAGGACAGTCTGGCCAGTCCATCTTAACCTCTGTCACATTCTTTTCTCCCTGGTAGGTAGCTGGAGTATCTCATAAGCCTGAGTGTGCAAAATGGTGGTCCTTAATTGTTTTAACTGCTTGTCATTATGTCTATCCTGTCTGCATGGCAAGGACTTCCTGCCGCCTTGTGGCTCTTGTGTATTTTACACACCCCGGGGAGCTAAACAGCTGTTACCAGACATTACTCATCTCAAGCACAGACAAATTATATCTGAAAAGGTTACTGTTTTTTTTTTAAATTTTTTATTGGTGCGTTATAATTATACATAATAGTAGGGTTCATTATGTCATATTCATACATGCACATAACAATTTGATTAGTCTCATTCTCCAGTACCTCAAGAGTACCGTTATTTACTTGCTTATGAATCTATCCTCTCTTTCTTTTCTTTTTTTAATACTTTTATTCATTGTTGATAAATTTTATTTATTTATTTGTATGTGGTGCTGAGACTCGAACCCAGTGCCTCACATGTGCTAGGAAAGTGCTCTACCACTGAGCCACAATCCTAGCCCTCTTTTTCTTTCTTTCTAATAGTACTGAGGATTGAACCCAGGGGTGCTCTACCACTGAACCACAAGGTGTGGTGGTGAACATCTGTAATCTCAGCAGCTTGGGAAGCTGAGGCAGGAGGATCACAAGTTCAAAGATAGCTGCAGCAACTTAGTGAGGCCTTAAGCAACTTAATGGGAACTTATTTCAAAATAAAAAGGATTAAGGATGTGGCTCAGTGATTTAGCATCTCTGGGTTCAATTCCTGATATCCAAACCTGAATAAAATTCAATAAGATAAAAATTTAGGTATCACTGAATTTCCAGGCTGACCTTGAACTTGCAATCCTCTGTCTCTGCCTCCTGAGTAGCTGAGATTACAGTTATATGCCACTATGCTCAGCATGATTTTATACTTCTATCAGTCCTGTTCCCCCAATTGGAATTTATAGAGCAATGTTTTGGAGAAAAGCAAATTGAACACACTATCCTGTGTTCAGATTTCCTTTTTATAAAATCCTGTACAAATTTACCAGAACTTTTTGATTTGTCCCTTTAGAGTAGTCTTGACCTTCATTTTGTGAGCACATAGCATGGATTTATTTCTCATATCATGAGTCACCAGAGACCTTATCCTGTTGGTTTTGGGAGTCTAAGCTAGAACCAGAAATACTCACATAACCTTGTATGTGTGTGTGGTACTGGGAATTGAACCCAGGACCTCATATGTGCTAGGCAAGTGCTCTACCACTGAGTTACATCCCCAGTCAAGACTTTTTTTTTTGGTGCTGGGGATTGAACCCAGGGCCTTGTGCATGCGAGGCAAGCACTCTACCAACTGAGCTCTATCCCTAATCCCCAAGTCGAGACTTTTTAAAAATTGTGGTAAGATAGAATATGGATAAAATTCACCATTTTAACCTTTGTTGTTGTTGTTGTTTCTTTTGAGACAGGGCCTCATTAAGTTGCTGTTTCTGGCCTTGAACATTTGATACTCCTGCCTCAACCTATTATATAGCTGGGATTACAGATGTGCACCACCATACCACCATGCCATTTAACCATTTTAGGTGTACATTTCAGTGGCTTTCAGTATATTGAGATCTTTGTGCAACTATCCATCTCCAATTTTTTTTCATCTTCCCTAACTAAAAGTCTATACCCATTACTATTTTATTTTGTTTTGTTTCCAGTGCTGGGGGGTCAAACCCAAGGCCTTGAACAAGACTGTATCCATTAAACACTAACTTCCCATTCCCCCTTTCCTCAGCCCCTGGCAACTATCATGTAATTTTTATCTGTATGAATTTGACTTTAGTAGATTCAAAAATACCCACTCTTGATTTTCAGGAGTGGGCTCTTATATTGTGAATCTGCTACCTTGTTATATATCTGCAGTGTGTAAATTATAAGGAATTTTCTTTATTTTTTTACTGTGCTTTAAAATCCAGGAAGAATTTCTTTATTGTAAAATATACATAATATAAAATTTACTATTATAAACTTTTTTTTGGGGGGGTACTGGGGATTGATCTCAGGGGCACTTGACCACTGAACCACATCCGTAGCCTTATTTTGTATTTTATTTTACTTTTTTTAGTTGTAGATGGACATAATACCTTGATTTTATTTATTTTTATGTGGTGCTGAAATCAAAACCAGTGCTTCACACATGTGCTCTACCACTGAGCCATAACCCCAGCCCATATTTTGTATTTTATTTAGAGACAGGGTCTCACTGAGTTGCTTAGCGCCTTGCTTTTGCTGAGGCTGTCTTTGAACTTGCAATCCTCCTGCCTCATCCTCCAGAGCCCTGGGATTATAGGTGTGAGCCACTGTGCCCAGTGAGGTGGTACTCTTAATGTATAATTCAGTGGTATTAAGTACATTTACAATGTTGTGCAACCATTACTATTATCTATTTTCAGAACTTTTTCATCATTCTGTTTCTGTGATTATCATTTCTTTTTCATTTCTAATGTATAAATGCATATTTTGTTTCTTCTTACATATCAAGCTTTTCAGGTATTCATCTTGTCAACATTCAGATAGGAGTGGTTTTTTATTTTTTGAAAAGATATATTCATCTGAGAGCTGGGGATGTGGCTCAAGTGGTAGCGCACTGGCCTGGCATGCGTGCGGCCCAGGTTCTATCCTCAGCACCACATACAAACAAAGATGTTGGGTCCGCCGAAAACTAAAAAAAAAATAAATAAATATTAAAAAATTCTCTCTCTCTCTCTCTCTCTCTCTCACACACACTCTCTCTTTAAAGAAAAGATATACACATCTGAGCAAAATTTCTTGATTCCGAGGGTAAAGGAAGAAATATACAAGTTGTTTTTTTAAAATATTTTTTAATTGTAGATGGATCCAACACCTTTATTTATTTATCTTTATGTGGTGCTGAGGATCGAACCCAGTGCCTCACCCATGCTAAGCAAGTGCTCTACCACTGAGCCACAATCCCAGCCCCAATGTACAAGTTTTTACATTGGAAGAAGAGACTATTTTTTTTTCAAGCAGAAAGCAAATAAAACTAACTTTAGAATTCTCATTTGCTTCACCGAAAACTAGAAGATAGTGCAATAGTATCCTAAACTTGAAGAGACAAACTGCAACTAAGGAGTCAAAAATTCTATTCCCAGACAAAATGTCATTCATCTTTTAGGGCAAAAGAAAGATAGCTATAGACATCAAGTACTTAAATTAATCACTGAGGTACCCTACATGAGGTAAATAAAGTTCTCTAATAAATTGATAATTGTATTAGAAACATGACCTCAAAATAGTATAGATGATGAGCACAGTACTTGTGAACAATTAATATTGTAATAATGTAATAATTATATCTAAATGAATAGTTTATTCATTCTGTAAACATTTAGGGCACCAGGATTAGTCCTTAGTGCTATGGGTACAAAATAATAAAATCCATCAGCAACTCTTGGAACTGACATTGTGACATGACACTGTTGAGATACTAATGAGATAAGAGATAATATAAATGTTCAGGAAAGAGTCTTAAATATGAGGTATCCTAAGAGGGGCATGGGGCCAATGGTGAAATAAAGTAGAAAACTCTCAAATTCTGAAATATTATTCTAGGGGAAGCATGTGGGGGGAATAAACAGATAAAATATTCAGAAACATTTATTGATCAATTTTGCAATATCACTAGAGGAATACGGGTTTCATCATAATTACTAGAGAAAGGAAGGGAAATACCAGCATCATAGACAATAGAACTTCCAATCAACAAGAGGGCAAAAGGGAATGAAGAAAAACTTCCATATTAATATAAAAAAAAGACTCAACAAAAAAACAGTCAAAAGACTGTTATTCCAGTTTAATAACAATCACAAAAGAACACAGTTCTATTTTTATTAAAGAAAAATTCAAGGAGAATTTTAAAAGTTCACCTATTTGCATTTGAAAGGATTAAAGTTTTGAAAATAGGGAGGAGTGGAGGTAAGTGCAAATAAAAAGAAAGCAGAAATAGGAACTGTCATCAGATACTTTGGAATCAAGACCAGATACATTCACAAGTGCAAAAATTCCACTCTTTAATAAAAGACATGACTTTACATATGTAATGTAAAATAATATACATTTTCCATGCTTACTGAATTCATAGTTGTTCAAAATTCATAAAGACAGCATAAGGCTCAAATATGTTTGTACCAAACATGGCCAAAGGCATAAATATTCATTTTCAGACTTCAACAAATTAGGCAAAAAGAAAGCCAGGCACTGTGGCACATGCCTGTAATTTCAGGGCTTGGGAGGCGGAAGCAGGAGGATTGCAAGTTTAAAGCCACCCTCAGTAATTTAGGAAGGCTTTAAGCAACTTAGAATCTGTCTCAAAATAAAAAATAAGGAGGGATGGGGATGTGGCTCAGTGGTTAAGTGCCCCTGGAAGCGGGAAGCAAATCATAGAGGAATAATACAGTTTATAAGTTTGCTTTACCACAAAGAGAGCTTTCTAATTTTCAGTTACTATGTCCTTTCTGTCCATGAAAATCAGTTATGTGCCTGGTTATAAAGGAAAAGATAATAAATTCATGATGATTTTATAATATAGTAACTTTAATTATAACCCAATAAATTGAGAAGTCAACCCCCTCCCAATTTTTTTTTTTTTTTTTTACTTTGCTTGGGGTTGGGTGTATAGCTTTGTGGGAAAGTGCTTGCCTAGCATGTGGAAGGCCCTGAGCTTCATCCTCAGCACATAAAAAATAAAGTAATAAACTTTACTTGGAAGTGAGGTGCAGTGGTATGTGTCTGTAGTCTCAGCTACTCTGGAATGGATGCAGGAGAATCATTGACCCCAGATGTTTGCAGCCATTCTGGACAGTATTTACAAGATCCCATTGTTAAAACAAAACCAACCTTCCACCAAAACAAAACAACAACAACAAAAACTTTTCTTGGTAATTAAGAAATAGTCTAACATTCAGATCAAAAAGGAA
Source organism: Marmota marmota marmota (assembly GCF_001458135.2). Taxonomy (NCBI): domain Eukaryota; kingdom Metazoa; phylum Chordata; class Mammalia; order Rodentia; family Sciuridae; genus Marmota; species Marmota marmota. The sequence goes on from NW_025999873.1 coordinate 362,189, forward strand.
ATCAAATTTACTAGGTGGTCCAATAAGTGAATTTGATTTAGCAAGGCCAATGGACACAAATTCAATTTGTAAAATAATTGATTTCTATATACTAGTAACAAACAATTGGAAAATTTTAAAACACCGATTGTAATAGCAAAATATCAAGTATTTGGGCATGAATTTTAACAAAATATGTGTTACAAAATTGCTGAGAGAAATGAAGCTGGATTCCATAAATGAAGAGATTTAATGTGTTTATAGATTGGAAGAATCAATACTGTTAAGTCAATCTCTTGTGTTAATCTACAGATTCAATGCAACTCCAAACAATTTCATGGTGATATGAGTAGTGGTTATCCTTGGGGAGGATTGACTAGGAGAGAGGACAAAGGACCCTTCTAAGATTCTGGAAATGTTCTGTACCTTGATCTGGGTGATAGATATAAAAGTTTGTATGTATGTAAAAATAATTAAATGTATGTAAGATTTAGCCCAGGTTTAAAATGAAAAGCATGAATTGGGCTTTTATTTTAAGAACATTATGCCATAATTTGGCTTCAAAGTCGAGGTAGAGGAAACAATTTAATAAGGTTATTGCAAACCCAAAACTCATGAAGGTGATTAAAAAGACATGTGCCTGGAACAGTCTGACTCTAGGAAGGAATCTGATTCAATCCAGGGGTTATTAAAATAAGATGAAAAATATTAATTTGTCTAACTTTTAGGAGAGAAGTGAAAGAATGAAAATTAAAGGAAGTTAAGACTGGGAAGTGAGTTTTTCACAGAAGTTTGGTTGACAGTCTAGCAGGGTTTTTTTTTTTGTTTTTTTTTTTTAAAGAGATCAAAAACTAACTTTATATGGAAACGCACAAAACTTGGGCCAAGACAATCTTGAACAACAAACATGGAATACTTCATCAGACTTCAGAACTAAGCGATTAAACTAAATAGTCAAAACAGTGGTATTGTTGTAAAAATAGTTAAGTAAATCAGTGGAACAGAATTGAGACATAGACCTACATGTCTGTTTTTAGACCCATGCTTGGATTTTTAATTAATTAGTTTTTTTGCAGTATTGGGGATTGAACCCAGGGCCTTGTGCATTTTAAGTAAGTGCTCTACCACTGAGCTAAGTTCACTGCCAGCCCTTTTAAAAAAAATTTACTTTGGGACAATGTCTCTCTAAATTGCCTAGGCTGGCCTCAAATTTGCCTCCAGAGTAGCTGGGACTACTGGAGTGCACCATTGTTCCTTGCTAGGATCACTTTATATTTGACAAAGGTGCTATTGCAGTTCAGTGGGGAAGAGAAAGATCTTTCAATAAATAGAGATGAAGCAACTGGATATCTATATGGGGGGAAAATGAACCTGCCTGACATCAAATGATGTCATAATTAATTTCAGATGCATAATAGATCTAAGTATGAGAGAAAACTACAAAATTTCTGAAAAATACAGAATTCCAGGTGTGATGGTGCATACTTGTGATCCCAGTGACTGTAGGCTAAGGCAGTAGGATTGCAAGTTTGAGGCTAGCCTGGGCAACTGTTTCAAAAAATCAAAAAAGGGCCAGGCATGGTGGCACAGACCTGTAATCCCAGTGATTGGGGAGGCTGAGGCGGGAGAATCAGAAGTTCAAGGCCAGTCTCAGCAATTTAGTGAAGACTTGTGAACTTAGTGAGATCCTGTCTCAAAATAAAAAAATAAAAAGGACTAGAGATGTAGCTCGGTGGTAAAGCATAAAGTGCCTCTGGGTTTAATCTTCAGTTAAAAAAATAAAGGCTAGAGATGTAGGTCAGTGATAGAGTGCTCCTGGGTTAAATCCTAGTATGCAAAAAGAAAAGGGAAAAAAAAAGAGAGAGAAAAGATACAAAAGAAAACCTTCATGACATTTGGGGTAGGCAATGATTTTTTTTTAGTATGATATAAAAAAATACCATAAAATAGCTGGGCACAGTGGCTCATATCTGTAATCCCAGCTGAGACAGGAGGATCTGGAATTCAAGCCATCCTCAGCAATGGCAAGGCACTAAGCAACTCAGTGAGACCATATCTCTAAATAAAATACAAAATAGGGCTGGGGATGTGGCTCAGTGGCTGAGTACCTTTGGGTTCAATCCCCAGTAACAAACAAACAAACAAACAAACAAACCCACCACTAAAAATCTCAAAAACTCAAAATCAAACAAAGGAACATAAAATAATTCAATTGCACTTCATCAACAATTGAAATAAGTTTATTGCAAGCCCAAAACTCAAGAAGGTGATTAAAAAGGCATGTCGAAATACAAAATTTCCACTCATCAAAAGATTAAGAAAGTGAAAAGGTAAGCTGCCATCGGGAGAATACATTTTCAGTGTATATGTCAGCTTTCAGAGAAGTGCTTGTGAACAAGCAACTCACAAAAGAGATCCCAATGCCCACTAAACACAAGAAGAGTGCTCAACATCACTACTGGACAAAGAGGTGCAAAAACATACTACAAGGAGATGTCACTGCACACCCTCCAGAAAGGCAAAATTTAGAAACTGATGAGGTGGGACACACAGTGGTTGGGAATCCCAGCTACTTAGAAGCTGAGGCAGGAGGATTAAAATTCAAGGTCAGCCTGGGCAATTTAGAGAGATGGTGTCTGAAAATAAAAGTAAAAAAGAGGATGTAGCTCAGTGATAGAGGACCCTGGGTTCCATCCCCAGTACTGCAAAACAAACCACAACAAAAACCAGATTGCCAACCTATGACCCAGAAATTTGTTGTTTTTTTAAATTTTTTATTGTTGGTTGTTCAAAACATTACATAGTTCTTGATATATCATATTTCACACTTTGATTCAAGTGGGTTATGAACTCCCATTTTTACCCCGTATACAGATTGCAGAATCACATCAGTTACACATCCATTGATTTACATATTGCCATACTAGTGTCTGTTGT
>NW_025999873.1:365543-373868 GCF_001458135.2 Marmota marmota marmota
CGGGAGCGCTGGGAGACGTTCCAGAAGCGGCAGAAGCTGAGCTTCGAGGGCGCCGCCAAACTCCTGCTGGACACCTTGTGAGTGAGTGCGTGCGGGCTGGGCCGGGCGCGCGGCAGTGGGCTCCACGCTGACGCCCCTGGGCTTAGAGTCGGGCTGGCGCAGATCGCCTCCTTGCCAGCGTGCGGGCTGCAGGCACCTTTCCGCTGTGCGTCCGCCACGTAACGGCGCCGACGCACCCCCGGGTATAGCGGTGGGTTTGGTCCTAATTCTAAGGGCCTACCGGGATAGAGAGGGTCTTTGTTAGAGCCCGCGCTTGGCTTTCTTGGTTGGCATACAAAGGGTCTCTCCTGGCCACCAGCGTCGTGCTCGGGACGTTGTGTTGAAGGGTGCGAGGGACCTTTCCCCGTGACTAGGATATAAACCTCACGATTTCTCTTATACCCGAACTCCTTTGTTATTATTATTATTATTTGCATTAACACATGTGTTTTTGGAGGGTGGGCAAGAGGGAAAAAGCAGAGGGAGGGAGAGAAGCGTGAACGGCTCGCGAGCCCACTGGGGAGCGAACTCCCGTTATTGTTCCAGCAGGCCTGCGGAGGAGGGGGTGGGGGCGGGGACTATTGATCCCTGAGAGAAGTGCGCGCAAAGCGGGGCCCCGGAGGTTGGCGGCAGGGTTCGAGGCTTAGTGTCCTCCAACAAAAGGGGCTCCCTGGTGGCTTTCTGACCATTCCGCTTCCCCATCTCTACTTGTGAAAGAAAAGAACCGCCATCATTTTAGCTGGAGAAAGGAGCATCTCGGTGGTCCATGATGTAGGAAAGAGACATTATTCTATCAAGGATTGCCATCTTCTCCAAATGGGATGTAAAAACCCTTGTGCTTTAGAGGCATTTTTAACATCCTAACGATATATATATCAGTGCCATTTTTAAAAATGAATTGAACAATCTGGGAACTGAGACTGAGTAACCTAACAATTGTGGAACAACTTTAGGATTATTCCAAAAGAAAATGTCATTGTTCCAGAAGAAATTCCCATAGTTTTGGTGCATCTTCGCAGAGACTACTTATTTATTTATTTATTTTTTTTGTGTGTGTGCACTTCACTTTTTCATCTATCGTCTGGGGATATAAATTGAACATTTAAAAAAAGATTTATCCATCAAACATTTTTTGAGCCACTTGCTACTGGTGGGTATAGGGATATAAAGAGCCTTAGAAATGTAAAACTCAAATTTGAGATTTTTTTTTTTGGTTAATCCTACACCAAACTGAAAAAGATATTAAAATATTGACATAAAAGACTAAATGTTTTTCATCCATCAGATTGGTATGAGCATGTACTTTATTTTTAAGTCATTAATTTTGTGCAAAAGTGTATAAAACGTGGTTTTTATTAAAATATTGAGTAGAAAAAGTTGGAGGGAATATGTAGTAAATAGTGGATCCCTTTTGCTGTAAAGATTACAGGAGACTTTTCATTTTGAATGCCATCAAATATGGTGGTTTGGGTTTTTTACAGTAACCATTATGTATATGCAAGTAGAAATTGAAATACATTAACTTCTAAAGAAACGTGAAAAAACTGTTGTTGCAATCAAATAATGGTAATTAAAGCTGCAGTGAGCTCTTTCTGTGATTATTGCTTAAAAGGTTCAGTGAAATATTTTCTCATTCACTGTTGATAAGAGTATCAGTCCTTTTGGAAAGTGATTTGGTATTTTATTCATCTTAATGTTCAGTTGTAGCTTATGTTTTTAAAGGATCAAATTGTATGTAATGTGTGTTTATAGTTATATAAAAAGTCATGTTTATGAAAGATCCTGGAGAAGAGAGCAGAATTATAAGAGCCTTTGTTATTGTCCCAGAAGACTTTTCTGAACCACCAGATCCAGTTTGGTGCCCTGTCTTGCTTTTCTGAAGCAGCCTATATGATCTTGATTACAATCATAATTAAATATTATTTGGACAATTTGTTTTGATTTGCTTAAGGTTGGTAAAGGCAGCAACTATGTTGGCTGTGTTTTGTGTATTGCTCTCTCTTTGACTCATAAAAAGTTTTATTAGCCATTTGAATAAAAATGTTGGGGTGGTGAAATTAGGCTTCTTTCTTTTCCCTCTACTTTCTGAATTCTAGAAATATTTTTTTAGTTTAATAAATTTAAGAAACAGCACAAAGAGCTGTGGACAAAGGCACTGAATCCATTCTTTTATAAAATTGACTGTGCCTCCTTAAAAAGCAGATATGCATTTCTTTGTCCTGTAGAAAAGACTTTTGTTCTATCTTGCCTTTCTTTCAACAACAAAAAGAGAGAGTGCACAGGAGCCATGCCATAAGGCCCCTGCCAGACTATTCAGAAATTCTTTATCTTTTGATTTTTGTTTCATTTAGTGAATACCAGGGCCTGGTGAAGCACACAGGAGGCTGCCACTGTGGAGCAGTTCGTTTTGAAGTTTGGGCCTCAGCAGACTTACATATCTTTGATTGCAAGTGAGTATTTTCTTTACCTAAATTGGCTTAAAAGAACTTAAGAGTAAAAATGCAGTGGTTTTTTTTTTCAGAATAATTTGGGGAGTTGTGTATATAACATTGGTCATGAGCTGGTAATGTTGAAGTCAGCTGGTGGGTACATAAAGGTTCATTGTTTTATTCTTTATTTTTAGGTATGGCTTGAAATTTTCAATAATAAAAAATGTTAGAGAAGAGGCTAAAAATAATAGCCTGTTTGTGTGTATGAGAGAGCAGGATAGAGAGAGAGAATGTTCAGGAGCTTGTGTGTGTCACAGATTTCCCACAGCACAGCCCCAGGTGACACAGAACAGGTTTCTCAGGGCTTGTGGCTGAGAATCACCCTTCAGATTGATATTGTTGATGATTTGGGAGTGGTTAGCTGAAAATGAATCCGTCTGGACACTGTGTAAAAAGCCTTGGGCAGAGTCTTTTATAGGAGTCAAGAGTTGGGGAGAGATGGAATATACACCTGCAAATTCCACATGCGCTGGACCTCTGTTCTTGGGATGAGGCAGATGGTACCACCAGGATGTGTAGAGGGCCTGCTTCTTAGCACCTTCTCTGTCATTATAATAGAGCAAGACAACAGGCTCTGGCTTCTGGACCAGTCATTGGCATTACCTAATTATTCAACAGTATCCTGTTCTTTTTGACTCTGAATGGTACCTAAATGGTTTATGAATAATCAATACTGTGGAATTACTCAAATGGAGTAACAGAGTCCAGATCTGGAAAGAAGCATTGAGGAATAATTCGTTATAGAATCCTGTACTAAGTCAGAATTTTTAAGAGGTGGCTTAAAAGATTCAGGGTATAGCTCAGTAGTGGAGTGCCTGCTTAGTATTTGCAAGGCCCTGGTTCACTGTCCCCAGCATGCACACACACACAACATATATTCCCAAAGAGACACACACATGGTGGGCTGAAAAGATGGGATTTTTATTTAATTTCCAATTTGGTATTTTTGGGGACCTGTTTTACTTGAAGCTAGATTTACTCTCTGGTATGGAGATGAGGAAAAAGCAAAACCTAAGCTTCCATGTCTGTTTTTGAAGCATAAGTTTAGAGCAATGTCTGAAATTTGCTTTTTTAAATGTTTTTAAAATCCAATGTTTTCTTTCACTCTAGTGATCTAGGGGGTGAGTGTCCTGTTAGTCCTGGATTTTTGAATGGGACATGGCTTCTACTGCTAGGTTTGGGGCAGGCAGGCTCCACTGCTACACAAAGCAGAGGCACCAGGTGGCCAGTCCATCTGCCTCAGCTCCTTCCTTCCTGGGTAATGCTGAAAGGGGTATTCCCTTTGAGGTCAGATGGTTCTTTAAACATATCAGGCTGGGCTTCTTGGGCACACAGGATGCAGATGGCTGTTCACAGTCTGGAATTTACTCTTTCTTATTGTAGCTGCAGCATTTGCAAGAAGAAGCAGAATAGACACTTCATTGTTCCAGCTTCTCGATTCAAGCTCCTGAAGGTTAGTGCTTTTATAATAAGAGTAGGGTAAGGGAGGGCAGTATCCATGTGTGATGATTTGTGAACTCCAACTTCTAGCATACCCTCTATAGAGTGGGAGGGGCAGGGAGCATAGCAGGGCTTCTCAGGGGCTTCGGTTTCCCTTTTAATCCAGGTTTTATGTTTACTTTTTAAAGATAATGTTATTTTTGCCCCCTTCCTTTTTTTTTTTTAATGGTACTGGCAGTTAAACCCAGTGCCACATGTGGGCTGGGCAGGCACCCTACCACTGTGCCATCTCCCCAGCCCCCTTTGATTTAAAAAGGCATATTTGATCTTATTGTGGAAATATTTTCAAATTCAGAGACTCAAAAAAATAAATTTGTTGGGAGTGGTGGCACGTGCCCATAATCCTATTACTCAGGAGGCTAAGGCAGAGGATGCAGCCTCAGCAACTTAGCCAGACCCTGCCTCAAAAAATAAAAAGCAGCTGGGCATAGTGGTGCATGCCTTTCAGTGAATTTAGAGGTTGAGGCAGAAGGATCAGTTTTAGGGAAGCCTTGGCAACTTAGACTGTGGCTTAAAATTAGTGAAAAAGGGCTAGGTTAAAGCACCCCTGGTTTTCCCCCCTAGTACTATAAAGAATATGCAAGCCAGTAAATGAATAAAGTAAGCTGGAGACATAACTCAGTGGTAAGTACCCCAGTATTACAGAAATAAGTTAATTAATCAGTTAAAATCAAAGATAACCATAGTTAATATTTTGGTGCATATCCTTGTGCATTATTTTCTATGCAAATAAATTCATCTAAATATATTATCATGTTTTTATCAAAGTATGACTTTACCATTCATTCTTTTTTTATATTTATTTTTTAGTTGTAGTTGGACACATTACCTTTATTTTATGTATTTTTATGTGGTGCTGAGGATTGAACCCCCACATGTGCCAGGCGAGTGCTTTACCACTGAGCTACAACCCCAGTCCACAAGTTTACTATTCATTCTATAACCATTTTTGTCATTTTCTAATGAAAAACTTACCATGATTTTATTACTTTTATTTTGAGGAATTTTTTTGCACTTGGTACAGAATTAGCAAGGTAGAAGAAAATATGTGTGTACGCAGTGAAAAGTCACCCTCCACTGTTCCACAGGCCCCAGTCTCCACTCACTGTCATCCACTTCTTAATTGACTTCTCCCATGATTCCTGTATTTGCAGCCCTGGACTTGAAGGTCTTCTTCAGGTTTTTGTTTTATTTTCCTCAAATTATTATAAACATCACTGTAATGAACTTCTCTGAGGATAAATATTTGACAATTTAGAATCTTTTTCTTTGGGATCAATTTCCTTAGAAATAAAAAAATCTCTGGGTCAGAAAATCCAAAATTATAAAAGGCTTTTACCACTTCCTAAGTAATGTGGGTGGGGCAGGGCTTTAAGTCCATTCTCCATTCTTACTTCTCCCATCATGGTCTCTGGGAGTTTTGCTGTAAGACTGTCTCCTTTACTAGACTGCAAGTGTCTCCAAGGCAAGTACAAACTTTTTTGTGTGTCTGACCCAGTTCTTGGCCAGGTGGGCTTGGCACTGAGTGGGCTGTCACTGAATTCACAAGGATGGTCTTGAGTCCTGGTTAGTGAGATTACATTCAAAATGCGCAAGGCCATTCATTTTTCTTCTTCCTCCTTTTTTTCTTTTTTTTACTTTTTATTTGAGATAGGTCTCGCCATGTTGCCCAGGCTGGCCTCAAACTCCTGGGCTCTAGCAATCCTGTCTCCTGAGTGGCTAGGATTATAGGTGTGCATCACTATGTGCTTGTCTTTGCCTGCCCTGTAACCCTTGAGTGACACCTTTCTTTGTGTGGGGTATCTGGTGACAGGGAGGTACTCCAGGTGGGCAGCATTCTTGTTCTTCATCTTTCCTTTACCTACAGAAGAGCACAAATGTGTGTCTATAGCCTTCTGGCAGCTATGGTCCCCCCTCAGTTTTTTTCCTCAAGCATCCATTATAGCTGGTTCTAAATATACCACCAGGGGCAGCCCTGTGCTCCTTGGTCGGGAATTGATGTTTAGGAAGATTCTTCTTTGGATCTACTTGACCACATGTCTTCCTGGTGCTCTAGGACACTATTTGCTTCTTCTCTTCCACCCCATCAGAGGATCAATTTTCTGCTTTTTAACATTTTTTTAAAAAGTAAATACAAAATGTATTTATTCAGATATTTACAGGAGCCTGGTGCAGTGGTGCACACCTGTAATCCCAGCAGCTCTGAAGACTGAAGCAAGGAGGATCAGGAGTTCAAAGCCAGCCTCAGAAAAAAAGCAAGGAATTAAGCAACTCAGACCCTGTCTCTAAATAAAATACACAATAGGGCTGCAATGTGGCTCAGTGGTCGAAAACCCCAATGTGGCTCAGTGGTCGAAAATACCAAGTTCAATCCCTGGTATGCCTACACCCAAAATCAAATATTTATGGGGCACTGTTCTGAAACATACCAGTTAACATGACAGACAGGACCCTTGTGCTGGAGTTTACATTCTGCAGGTGGGGAGATCAATAAAATGCTGTTGCAAAGAGTTAAAGTGGAGCAATCTGATAGAAGAAATGGATGGCTACTTTAGCTTGGTTAGGAAAGGTCCCTTTGAGGTGTTCGATCACATGATAAAGACAGTGGAGGGTCATGGGCAAAAGTGTTCTAGGCAAAGGGGACAGCCTGTACCAAGGGCTTGAGCTTAGCATGTTAGGGAGCTGAACAATGGCCATTGTGACTGGTGGGCAGTAATTAGGGTATGAGTGGGGGAAAGTGGCCCTGGGTTCAATCCCCAGTACAACAACAAACAAACATACAAAAAACTCTAGGATTACAGGCGTGCGACACTGCAACCGGCTTCACTCCCTGTCACTCCCTGACTTCTACAAGGCATTCTGTCTTACAGTGGGTCAGGAAAGGCTGAAGGCTGGGTTATTCCTATGAGAGGCCATGAGCTGTCACTTTCCAGAGTGACATATCCCCAAGCTTCCTGAAGAAGCTTCCAATCTTTTGTGGGAGTTGGGACCTGTCCTCATACTGCTGAGAGCCCTACAAAAAGGCCACCCCCATTGATCCTTTTAAAAGATTTATTTTTTAAATGACTTAAGAAATTTTTTTATAAAAAGACTATTTGTTTGTTATAGGGAGCAGAGAGCATAACAACTTACACATTCAATACACACAAAGCCCAGCATACCTTCTGCAAGAAATGTGGTGTTCAGAGCTTCTACACTCCCCGCTCCAACCCTGGCGGCTTTGGTGAGTACAGGGGATGGTTTGCAAACTCTGGGGATGCCGAGAGGCCCAGGGTACTTGAGGTTCAAGCGCTTGGACAGGTGGGCACTAGCTTATTTAGTGTGCCTTCTACCTGGCTAGGTGCTTTCACAGGTATGTGTTAGAACAGAGCTCTTTAGCAGAGCTCTTTGCCAATGGTAGCATCTAAGACTGGTTCTGGTCAAATATTTCATTCCCATATGGCAAAGTCTTTGTCACAGTCCAGCCAAGATTCTATTCTTTGCTGATTCAGAGCTCTGTGCTTCAGGGGCCAACACTGACAAGTACAGAGAGGGCCCATGGGGAGATGGGTCTGTGGAGTCAGGGGAGGCCTTGCAGTAACGACAGGGAGTGGAGGCAAGAATGAGGACCATTGCTAATATCACTTTAAATTTTTTTTGAGGGCTTGGGGTGTACTGCAGTGCACGTGCAAGGCCCCAGCACAAAAATTAAGATTATAAAATCCTGTGTGTTCAAAAAACAATCAAGAGAATCTCCAAGGCTGTTTTTGGGTCCTGCTTAGGTCTGGAGAAAATTTCTAAGAGTGCTACAAAGTTAAAACCAACCCTTAGACAGTTTCTTAGAAAAATGCCATTTTCAGTTAGAATGAGGAGAAACTAGAGATTGAAGATGTACCTATACAACCTCTGTGACCAGAACTGTCACCTGCCTTATGTGGAAGGAGGAGAAGGGCAGTACGTCACTCTAGTACCTTTGTACCCTGTTTCTGCAGCAGTTCCCGTGAGACTCCTTCCTCCCTACCTATGGAATAGGATAGTTTATTTTTTATTTTTTATTTTTTTTTATTGGTTGTTCAAAACATTACAAAGCTCATGATATATCATCTTTCATACATTTGACTCAATTGGGTTATGAACTCCCATTTTTACCCCAAATACAAATTGCAGAATCACATCGGTTACACACTCACATTTTTACATAATGGCATATTAGTGACTGTTGTATTCTGCTACCTTTCCTTTCCCCTACTATCCCCCCTCCCCTCCCCTCCCATCATCCCTCTCTACTTCATCTGCTGTTGTTCAATTCTCTCCCTTG
>NW_025999873.1:375632-418922 GCF_001458135.2 Marmota marmota marmota
TGTTTAATGTTAATCTTTTCCTCATGCTCTTCCTCCCTGTTCTGTTCTTAGTTGCTCTCTTTATATCAAAGAAGACATTTGGCATTTGTTTTTTAAGGATTGGCTAGCTTCGCTTAGCATAATCTGCTCTAATGCCAGGAATAGGATAGTTTTGAAAAGTATAAAATCCTGTAGAAATTGGAAGGTACTTCAGCTTTATTTTTGGATACTGGGGATTGAACCCAGGAGTGTTCTACCACTGAGTTACATCCCCAGCCTTTTTTTTTTTTTTTTTTTTTTTTTTTAATTTTGAGACAAGATCTTACTAAATTGCCCTTGAATTTGTAATCCTCCTGCCTTAGCCTCCCAGGTCTCTGGGATTATAGGCCTGTGATACCATGCCTGGTGGGAGGTATAATCCTTAGAAAGCTAATTTAGCTAATCAGAGGAAAAGCCTGAGAATTCTTCAGGTGACAGTCAAGAGATTGCACTAAGCCTGAGCCTTTCTACTATTTCTTTTTCTCAGTTTGGTTTTGAATGATGTCCAGTCTTGGCCATCATTGGTTCAAGGAATTTGATATCCTGTCTGGCTGTTAAGGACTGTAAGCCAGAAAGCTGTGATCAGAGTAGTCTTATAAACTTACACTGCAAGCTGGAGGGTATCACTCAGATATATGGTGTGTAGGACAGTGAATGCTTCAGATAGGGATTTATTTAAGATCCAGTAGTGGGCTGGGGATGTGGCTCAAGCTGTAGTGTGCTTGCCTGGCATGCGCGGGGCGCTGGGTTCGATCCTCAGCACCACATAAAAATAAAATAAAGATGTTGTGTCCACTGAAAACTAAAAAACACAAAAACAACAACAAAAAACCCAGTAGTCTCTGGTTTCGCGCATATTGGGACCTCTCTTTAAGTGCCATTTCCCCTAGGAATTGCCCCACACTGCCTGGATGAAGGCACCGTGCGGAGTGTCATCACTGAGGAATTCAATGGCAGCAATTGGGAGAAGGCCATGAAGGAGCACAAGACCATCAAGAACATGTCTAAAGAGTGAGCTTCTGCTTCTGCCTTCCTGCAAAGGAGGAAAGAGTGGGGCCAGCAGCTCTCTGGCCCCTGGGGCCCTTCAGTGGGTGCCTTTGATGTGGCTGATCCCAGCCTGGTGGCCTGTGGTCACCTTGGTTTCTCTAGTTTGCTCTAGCTACCAGTTTCTTTAGGCAGCTCTTTGTCCTTCCTCAGCCCGATTTTGATGTAGACTAGTTGACCCTTTTCCTTCTTTTCCCCAACTTTTGTGTGATCTTTTGGAAAATAAATATTTTTAACATTAGTGAAGTCACTGTGGTTCCTCATTTCATTTGTACTTTGATTTTTACTCCCGAGGCCATTCACTGAACAGCACCTATTGAGCACTGTCAAGATGGCTTGTAACTGAAATAGGAAGAGAAGACATATGAACAGTGACTACAACTAGAAGATTGTGCATGACTATAGTTCATGTGAACTATGAAGGTACAGATCTAGGAGTTCAAAAGAGGGTTAGTACGGGAAGACTTGGAGGAGGTAGAGTGTAAGTCAGTCACAATTTTTTTTTTTTTTTTTTAGTTGTAGATGGCTATAATACCTTTAGTTTTAATTTATTTATCCTTATGTGGTGCTGAGGATGGAACCTAAGGTCTCAAATGTGCTAGGCAAGCACTCTACCACTGAGCTATAGCTCCAGCCCCAGTCACATTGTTTTTTGAAGGTGAATCAGCTTCTAAACTTTTTTCTTTCTTTAATAGTGGTAAAGTACACATAAAGTAAAATGAATCATCTTAAACATTTTTATAATTCAGTAGTGTTAAATACATTCACATTGTTGTTCATCACCATCACGAATCTCCAGAACTCTCTTTATTTTATTCCTTAGTTGCAGTTGGACACAATACCTTTATTTCACTTATTTTTTTATGTGGTGCTGAGGATCAAACCCAGAGTCTCACACATTCAAGGTGAGTGCTCCACTGCTGAGCCACAACCCCAGCTCCCTTCATAACTCTTTATCTTGTAAAACTGAAACTCTGTTCCCATTAAACAATTTTTTCCATTAAACAGTTTTATTCCATTTTATCTAGGAAAGATACAGGGGAGAAGGAACTGTAAATGGAGGTACAGCAAGTATAGAAGTCAGAATGGACAGTCTTTGTTTTAGTCTCAGGAACATGGGCTTTTGTGTGTGTGTGTGTGTGTGTGTGTGAGAGAGAGAGAGAGAGAGAAAGAGAGAGAGAGAGAGAACCCAGGGGAGCTCTACCACTGAGCTCCATTTCCAATCCTTGTCATTTTTTATTTTGAGACAGGGCCTGGCCTCGAATTTGTGATCCTTCTCTATACTCTGTGCTCTGCCATGTGTATTTTTAAAATTATGCCAATACATATGCCCTCATCAAATGTTATATGGCATTGTATAGTATGGGTATATTTCCACTTTTTAAAAAAAATTTCAAAAATTTTTATTTATTATTTTGGTTAGAGATGCACACAATACCTCTGTATTTTATTTGTTTTTATGTGGTGCTGGGGATGGAACCCCGTGTTAACCCATCGCCTCAGTGTGCTATGCCAAGTGCTATACTACTAAGCCACAACCACAACCCCTAGTTTATCTTTTTTTTTTTTTTTTTAAAGAGAGAGAGAGAGAGAGAGAATTTTAATATTTATTTTTTAGTTTTCGGCAGACACAACATCTTTTTATGTGGTGCTGAGGATCGAACCCGGGCTGCACGCATGCCAGGCGAGTGCGCTACCGCTTGAGCCACATCCCCAGCCCTTATCTTTTTTTTTAATGGAAATTTTGTTGCCTTTTTTTTTTTTTAAATATTATACAGTGTTGATGAATATCCTTTTACATGTTTTGTGTATGTGGCTTTTATCTGAGAATATAGATGTGGAATTGCTGGATTGAAGGATATGCATATTTTAAATACTAAAAAACTTCTAAACTTCTTTCAAAGTGTATATTCTGTATGCAAGATCATCAACCTTTAATATAGCAGAGTGACCTCACTGACAGCTTATGTTATCAGTCTTTTTAACTGTGACCACTCTTGGGCAAAAAAGTTTATTTTTAAAATTCCCAACACTGTGATTACCTGTGAGTACCATTTTGGGGTTTAGGGCCATTTTTTATTTTCTGTCCTGTCAGTTACTTGATTGTGTCCTTTGTCCATTTTTCTTTGGGTTATTTTTTGATACATTTATTTTAAAAATTAAATAAGGGATTAATTATATTAATAAATTAATTTTTGGATAATTCTCATATTTTGCAGATATTATCTGTAGCTTATTCTTTTTAGGGTTCAAATTTTTTTAAAAAATATTTTTTAGTTATAGATGGACACAATGTCTTTATTTTTATGTGGTGCTGAGGACCAAACCCAGGGCCTCACACATTCGAGGCAAGAACTCTACCACTGAGCTACAACCCCAGCCCCAGGGTTCAAATTTTTAAAAGTATTTATGTTTGTGGTACTGGGGAATGACCCCAAGGGTGCACTGAATATCCCCAGTCCCCTTTTACATGTTTTATTTCGAGACAGGGTTTCACTATGTTGCTGAGGCTGACTTCAAATTTGCAATCTCTTAACCTCAGCCATGAATTAACATATGTGTGCTGCTGCACCTGGTGGGTTTTAATTTTATTTTTTAAAAATATTTTTAGTTGTAGATGAATGCAATACTTTTATTTATTTTTATGTGGTGCTGAGGATTGAACCCAGGGCCTCACACGTGCTAGGCGAGCGCTCTACCACTGAGCCCCAGCCCCCAGGTTTTAATTTTTGATGGAGCCAAATTTATGTATTTTTTCCCTCCCCTGTCTTTCAAACCTGTGACTTTATGATTCATTTCTTGTTTGAGACTCCCTTCT
Organism: Marmota marmota marmota; assembly: GCF_001458135.2. NCBI lineage: Eukaryota > Metazoa > Chordata > Mammalia > Rodentia > Sciuridae > Marmota > Marmota marmota. The sequence goes on from NW_025999873.1 coordinate 379,513, forward strand.
TTACTGAAACCTGTACTTACCTGTACTTTCTTCTGATAACTTTCAAAACTTTTTTTTATTTCAAAAACATATAGTTCTTTATCTTGTTGGGAGGGGATAGGTTTTTTTTTTCCTTTAAATTTCACCAAAGGTATGAGAAAGAGGTTAATAACTGGTTTATCAACACTTTTGTTGGCTAATCCATTCATTCCTCATTGATTTAAAATGTTGCATTTACTAGGTACAAAATTAGCAGCAGGAAAATCATAAATTAGAGGGTGGCCTCAGCAATTTAGTGAGACCCTGGTTCAAAATAAAAAAGGTCTGNCTACATTGATGTTCTTTTTGCTTTTATTTAACATTATCTACAAATTTTGAATAAAAATTTATAAGTGATGTAATAATACCTAAATTTTTGCAAAATAAACTTCACTGACTTGCTTTAAATTATAAATTATGCATAAATCTCCCAGTGTGCTCTGGCTTCCAGCTCTAACTGTAACCCCAAGAGAACATATTTGAGAAATAAAAAGCATATGGCATTTTACTTTTATGTATGGAGATTTTCTCTAGTGTGGTTCTTCCTTAGTTGCAATCATGATTATTATTGGTGTATTAACAACTAGCCAAATCTAAGGAAATCTTCTGAAATTAGAATGGACATAATCTCTGTGTTCTATGACACAAGTAACAAATTCTATTAATATTCTATCAATATTTAATTGCACCATTCAGAATGAACTGAGAACACACAAGTGCACATACACACAAGCACACACATACACACCTGCATGTACGTGGTGGGGGGTGGGTAAGAAACAGAGAGTAAGACAGAGAAAGATAAGTTATTCCAGAAGAGGGTAATGTTGCTGTCTGCTGTTTTATATTTTTTTATTTATGACAGTATGGTTTTCATCTTCTCTGCCTGGAGAGGGACAGCAATAGCAGACTGCAGAAACATTTACTCTTCATTTATCAATGGAAATTATTTCTGCAAGGATATTTACACGACAGGGAAATATGCTTAGATATTTTGTATAGAAAAAATGCTGCCCTCATATTGTGTTTCTTTTTATTTAGCCAAACTGCTGAGCTCAGCGTATCCCACAACCCATTGGGAAGTGTCTAATAAATCTCCAGTCCTACCAGATATTGAGAATAGCACAGTTATACGGCAAATACATCAACAGTGGGAATAAGTGTGCATATAAAATGAACCAGTAAAAGGACCAGCACAATTTTATCGGCACTACTGAAAAAGTTTTATTTGAGAATATCTAGAAGATCAAGTTATTTGTTGTTTATATTCCCTATTAATCTTACTAATCTGGATGTCACTTCTTAAACCAAAAATTTATAGCACTGTGATGCAGATGGTAGGGGGAGTGTTGAGCTACCTTCTTGATTAGTGAAAGAATGGTTGGAGGGGGGCTAAAGAAGGTATGTTATAAAGTAAAAAATGTAAATAAATCTTGTTATCATAACCTTCTGTAATGAATTGCATGTATGTGGATTTTCCTTCTTCAGACATTAACTATGGCCGTAATCTGACAGCATTTCCATTTAAGAATAGTTGGAGAGTTTCTTTATATCAGAAATTAGAAATCTGTGAGTTTGGAATCACAGGTTGCTGATATGTAGATTTGAACTGTGGGACTAGATATTTTTACAGGTGGACTTAGGTAATGCTCTAGTCTCCATTTGCATCATGTACATAAAGGTTATAGAGCTCTGAGAGAAAATATTTTTAATATATATATATTTAGTTGTAGATGAACACAGTTCCTTATTTATTTATTTATTTATTTATTTATTTATCTATTTATTTATTTATTTATATGTAGTGCTGAGGATTGAACCCAGTGCCTCACACATGCTAGGCAAGCACTTTACCACTGAGCCACATCCCCAGCACCTGCAATCTTATTTTTTTGTTTGTCCAAATGGGATCTTGTCTTTACAGGGTTTTTTTTTGTAAAGACAAGATTTTCTTTTTCTTTTCTTTTTCGCACTTGATTATTGCTGGTAGAAAGGAATGCTATTATTCTTGGCATTTTTTTTTTTTAAATACTTTAGTAGAGCACATGCTAGGCAACCTCTTTACCACTGAGCTATACTCGCAGCCCTTGCTATAATGAACTTATTTAGGTCACCTTGATGAATTTCTAAGCTAGCCTGCCGAAACTATCCCTCTGCAGTGGGACAGTTTGGCCAGTGAGTCAGACACTACTATTGGTCCCATAAGTGGAAATTGTCTTACTTTAAGTTTCCTTAGCCACCATCAAGTGGAAATTTCCTGCTTGTTTAGAAGGAAGAATTTGATACCAGCCAAGAGGAGCTCTGACTAAGACAGTAAGTAGGGATGTTGCATGCCTTGGGTAGCATCCTAGCTGCCCTGGAGTGAGTCCTTGCCTGGAGAACAAGCCAAATGGAGGCCTCCACCCATGTGGTGCCCCTCTCTCCTCTCTTTTCCCAGAAACTGCCTTTCCTATGATATTCCTACACATGCCCCATTGAGGAATTTGGAGACTTGTTTGTTCCAACTTTTTTTTTTTTTCCTTCTGAATTCATAAAGGAAGGAAACAAGGACTATAAGAACTTCTGAGGTCAGATTCATCTAGCTATAGTTGGTGGAAGTCCAAGTGCTGAGATTCTTTCAGGTCCCTTTCCTGAAAAGGAAATCAACCTCCATTTCTTTAAACCTCAAGGTACAAAGGTCAGTGCTTACGTTTCTGAGTGATGAAAAGCTCAAGGAATATCTGTTGACTCTCTGTTCTGCCATTCTTGGGGCAGGAGGAGCAGGACAAAGTTCCAGGTTATATGATGATTCTAATTTCAGGTTAACATAAAAGATATTCCACCTTTTAAAAATTTTTTATTTAGTTGTAGATGGACACGATATCTTTATTTTATTTATTTTTAAGCAGGGCTGAGGATCTAACCCAGTGCCTCACATGTTCTAGGTAGGTGTTTTACAACTTAACTACACACCCCCGCCCCAATTTTCCAGGTTTTGCTGTTTCCTGGGGTTACTTTCCATTCAATAATATCATATGATTATTTCCATCAACTTGACCCAAAACCTCAAGAGAACTAACACTGGCAATTTTGAGCTTTATAAGTTCTGACTTTTTATAGATAACTAGAATTCTTGCCCTTGTGACCTCACTTCTCTGAAACTTCTTAGATTTCTCCCAGGTGGAACTTAGTAAAACTGTGTGTCATTCAGCTTTTAATTGCTGGTCACTTAATTTCAAAATCATGATCATATTTTCAGCATGGATAGGAATCTCATTGGCAGGATAAGGCTGCAGGTGGTACACACAAGGGTCAGCAATCTCAAAGTTCAGAGGGATAGTTCTATTCAAATGGATTTTTCAGTTTTTGTCTTAATTTCTGTATTTTGGCTGCTACTGAAGTAGAATAGTGTTTCATGTGTTTTGGCCAAATGGCCAAAAAGGTTTCCTCTTTTGTGAATTTTCCATCCTTAATCCTTGGTGTGTGTGTGAGTGTGTTGAGGGGCAGGTACTAGGGATTGAACCCAGGGGTGCTTTATCACTGAGCTACATCCTTAGCTGTTTTTGAGACAGGGTCTCTATGTTCCCCAGGCTGGCCTTGAACTTGGGATCTTTTTGCCTCAGCCTCTGGAGTAGCTGGGATTATAGGCGTTCACCAACAAGGCCTTAAACTGTTTTTATTTGAGGACATTTGTTAAGGATATTAGTACAGCTACTACATGTTACTATATTTTTTTAAAAAAACATTGTCTCAGTGGCAGAGAGTTTGCCTAGCATCAAGGTTCTAGGTTCACTCCCCAGCCACCCCCCCCCCCCCCAAATAAAGCTTCACTGTGAAATCTCCTTTCCTTCACCTTTATGGATTTGCAGCCTGGCTTGGTAAGGTCAATCATATTCCAAGTATGTGTGTGTGTGCATTTAGTCTTCAGAATTTCTTAAATGATATTTTAGTTTTTATAGTGTTTATCCATAAGTTTTAATTCATCTAGAATGTATTTTGGTATATGGTATGATGTTGGGAGTCTTTACTTCTTTCCCAGTGCATGGCCAACCATCTTGACATCATTTTCTCCAATGAATTGAAATGTCACTTTTATCATGTAGTTTTCTCACACAATTTGTTTCTGGATTTTTCTCTTCGATTCAACATCTGTTTACTCTTGGGCCTATATTTTACTGTTTTGACTGCAATGGCTTTATATGTTTTAATATATAGAAAGACAGGCCTCACATTACTGTCCTTTTTATTATTTATATTCTGACTATTCTTGGATAGTTCTTTTTTGAATATATTTTTATTTTATATTAAAATTTATTTTCATTTATTTTATGGTACTATGGATCAAACCCAGGACCTTGTGCATAGAAAACTGCTCCAGTTCATATAAAAAACATGACCAGAGGCAAGTGCTCTACAGCTAAGCCATATTCCCATCCCAAAGTAACTTTTTTTTTTTTCTTTTTCTTTTTGGTGGTACTTGCGATGAAACCCAGGACCTTATATTTACCACTGAGGTAAATCTTTTAGTACTGAGGAACCATCAAACTGTTTTACACAGCAGCTGTACCACTTTACATTCCCATCAGCAAGTATGAAGGCTCCAGGTTTTTTTAACATCTTTTTTTTTTTTTTGTACCAGGGATTGAACTCAGGGACTGTACCACTGAGTCACATCCCAGCCCTATTATTTTTTTAAATTATTATTATTATTTTTTAGTTACATATGGACATAAAATACCTTTATTTTATTTTAATGTGGTGCTAAGGATCAAATCTGGTGCCTCACATTTGCAAGGCAAGTGCTCTACCACTTAGCCACAACCCCAGCCCTATTATGTATATTTTATTTACAGACAGGGTCTGAGTTGCTTAGTGCCTTGCTTTTGCTAAGGCTGGCTTTGATCCTCCTGCCTCAGCCTCCTGTCCCACTGGGATTACAGGATTACGCCTGGCTCACATATTCACCAACACTTATTTTCCTTTTAAAATTATATCTTAGTGGGTGTCAAATAGATTCTTATGGAGGTTTTGATTTGTATTCTCTTAGTAACTAGTGATGTTCTTGTGCTTGTTGGGTATCTATATATCTTCTTTGGAGAAATGTAATTCAAGTCCTTTACCTACCTAAAATTTTATTGTTGTTGTTTAGTTGCAAGATTGCTTTGCATAATCTGGATACAAGACCTTTGTCAGATAGATATAAGATTTGAAATATTTTCTCCCATTTTGCTTTCATGATAGTGTCCTTTGATGTACACAGATTTCATTTTTTTTTCTTTTGTTGCTTGTGCTTTTAGTGTTATATTTAGACAGATTTTAGCATTAGCTAAAATCGACCTTTAGTATTATATTTAGGAAACCACTGTCTATTACAAGGTCAGAAAGATCTATAACTATGTTATTTTTATGTTTTCTAAGACAGACTTTAGCATGAGCTAAAGTCGACCTTTAGTATTATATTTAGGAAACCACTGTCTATTACAAGGTCAGAAAGATCTATAACTATGTTATCTCTTAAGAGTTGTACAGTTTTGGGGTTGGGGATGTGGTTCAAGCGGTAGCGCGTTCGCCTGGCATGCGTGCGGCCCGAGTTCGATCCTCAGCACCACATACAAACAAAGATGTTGTGTTTGCCGAAAAACTAAAAAAAATAAATATTAAAAATTCTCTCTCTCTCTCTCTCTAATAAAAAAAAAAAAGAGTTGTACAGTTAAAAAATGACTGAAATTTTAATAGTAATTGTAAAATTAATATACATCTTCCTTAGGCTAAGGGTGTAGCTCAGCCTAGCATATGTGAGGCCTTGGGTTGGATCCTCAGGACCACTATAAACAAACAAACTAACCAACCAAACTTGTATTTTTATGCTGAAGTTATTTCTTGATTTAAGTTCTTGACATTCCATTTTCATTTCTGTCAAGTAATACCCAATATAAGAAATCTAAAATTCTCTCATTTATTATAGACTTTATTAGTATTTCTTGCGTTTCTAACACAGTTGTCTTTTCTTTTTTTCTTTCTTTCTTTTTTTGTGTGTGTGTGGTGCTGGGGATTGAAGCTAGGGCCTTGTGCATGTAAGGCAAGCACTCTACCAACTGAGCTGTATCCCCAGCCCCCACAGTTGTCTTTTCTAATACTTATACCAGTTTTTTATTTTTCTGTGTCCCTTTATCAGCTTGATCCTTCAAAACATATGGATATTTTTCTTTGAAAAATGAAATAAGCCAACACGTGGAAACTCTAATTAAGGAAAAGAGAAAAAAAAAGTATAGTTATTGAGAAAAGAATGGATAAATAGCCATAAAAGTGAAAATTCTACCTTGAGTTAGTTTTAATATGCTGGATTTTGGTAGGGTCTTCATTATTTATATATATTTTCCTCCTATTTTTCTTAGGAGTTGTTATCAGGAATAATGGCTGCATCTTGTCATCTTTCAGCATCTATTAAGTACACGAATATAGTTTTTCTTTTTAACTTGCTGATATAATGAATTACTTTAATGGATTTCCCTAAGTAGAACCATTCTTGCATTCCTGGAATAATACCCTACTTGATTGTAGAGTAGTGATTCTTTTGTTGCATTGTTGGATTCAATTTGCTAATCTTTTATATTTTTGCATCCATATTCACAATAAAATTGTCAGTTTTCTCTTTTTTTTTGTGGTAATTCATGTTTTATCTAAGAATTGGAGGAACTGTCTATTTTATGCTTTAAACAGTAGTAAAACCATCTGGGCTAGGAACATCGATCGTATAATTGGTAAATCTATTACAACTGCCTTCCTAATTTCTCCAGTGGCTGTTGGCTCTGTTCTTTTTTATCTTTTTTTTGTTGTTGTTGTTGGTACTGGGGATTGAACTCAGGGGTACTCACTACTGAGCCACATCCCCAGACCTATTTTGTATTTTATTTATTTATTTAAAAATAGTTTTGTCATAATCTCTTTTTTAAGTACTAGGGAATTGAACTAATGGATGCTCAACTACTGATCCACATCCCCAGCACCCCCCTCCCCTTATTTATTTTGAGACAGTCTCACTAAGCTGCTGAGAGCCTAGCTGAGTTGCTGAGGCTGGCTTTGAACTTGTGATCCTCCTGCCTCAGCCTCCTGAGCTGCTGTGATTTGGGAGTCTGCTAGCATGCCAACTCGTAATCTATTCTATTGGTGTGTCCGAAGTTTATTTAATGAACCCTTAATTGAGAGACCTTTGAACCAGTTCAATATTTTACTATTAGAAATAGTGTTTTGGGGCTGGGGATGTGGCTCAAGTGGTAGTGCGCTTGCCTAGCATGCGAGAGGCACTGGGTTCGATTCTCAGCACCACATAAAAACCAAATAAAGATATTGTGTCCACCTAAAACTAAAAAACAAATTTAAAAAGAGAGAAATAAATAGTGTTTTGGGGCTGGGGTTGTAGGTCAGTGGTAGAGCATTTGCCTAGCATGTGTGAGGCACTGCGTTCAATCCTCTGCCCCTAAAATAAAGATATTGTGTTCATCTACAATTTAAAAAATGTATAAAAAAAGAAGTAGCGGTTCAATGTCTATTTTGACATACCTCTTTAGTCATGTGGAGTAAATCTATAGTATAAATTCATGGATATGGTAATACTGGATCAAAGCGTATGCAATTTTGGGGCTGGGTTTGTGGCTTAGTGGTAGAGTGCTTGCCTAGCACTGGATTCGAGCCTCAGCACCACATAAAAATAAAGATACTGTGTCTATCTACAACTAAAAATATTTTTTTAAAAAAGTGTATATAATTTTTCTAGAAATTACCAAATGGTCCTCCATAATTTTATACATCCACCAGCAATGTAAAAACAGCTAGCTTTTCTTTAATTAATCGGATTTTTTATGTGTGACATTATACTGGCTATACAAATTATTTTGGCTTCACATTGTATCAAAAGTATTTCTCTTGGGGCTGGGGTTGTGGCTCAGCTGTAGAGCACTCACCTAGCACGTGTGAGGCCCTGGGTTTGATCCTCAGTACCATATAAAAATAAATAAAAATAAAGATATTTTAAAAAAAGTATCTCTCACATCAAAACTATTCATAGGGCTGGGTGTGGTGGCACATGCCTATAATCCGAGCAGCTTGAGAGTCTAAGGCAGAATGATTGTTAATTCAAATCAGCTTCAGGAACTTAGCAAGGTCTTAAATCACTCAGTGAGACCCCTGTCTTTAAATAAAATATAAAAAAGTGGGGCTGGGATTGTGGCTCAGTGGTAGAGCACTTGCCTAGCATGTGTGAGGCATTGGGTTCAATCCTCAACACCATATAAAAATAAATTAATTAATAAAATAAAGGTATATTAAAAATAAAAGGTCCATCAACATCTAAAGAAAAAAAAAAGGGGGCTGTGGATGTGGCTCACTAGTTAAGTACCACTGGGTTTATTCCCCGGTATGCCCCACACCTACCCCAAAAACCCTATTCATAGAAGGGTGAGGTGGCACACACCTGTAATCCAAGCAACTTGGGAAGACTGAAGCAGTTTGAGGCTAGCCTCCAGCAACTTAGGGATACCCTTTCTCAAAATAAAAAATAACAAGGGCTGGGGATGTACCAAAACAAAACAATACTTATTCATAAACAACAATAAATCTTTTATAACTGTAAATGTCCACTGTTGAAAGATGACCTTCCTAGTTAGTATTTACCTATGGATTTAGATATCAAATATATATCTACTTATATATTTGCATGTTATATATTTGTATATTCATTTAATAAAAATGAGATTCCTAACTTGCTTTAAAATTTTTAATATATTATGAACATTTTCTTTGTTATAAAACTATTACATCACTGGATTTTTCCAGTACTGCTATTGTAAGTAATAGTATGATGATCTTTGTGTGTGTCATTTTCACTTTCTAAGTATTTCCTTGGATCAGAAAGGAAAGACTAGTTTAGTGTTTGTCTTCCTAGTAGCAAGACAGAGGTCACCCCCTGCCACCACATTCCAGCCAATGTTAGTAGCTTGCTTTTGGTCATACTTTTATGTGGAAGATTTTAGGAGATATTGACAAATTTTCAGTGGACAAATCACACAACCAGATTTGCTTTTTCAATTTCAGCTTCAGGGCCTAATAGTTCTGTCAGTCTCATGTGGTCTTAGGAGGCATATAAAATAATGGTGACATTGAGTAAAGTGGTACAAGTTGGGTGGAGAGTCTAAACAAGCAGATCTCCAACCTGTTGCTATGCAGGAAGCAATTCCCCAGTTTTATGTTGCAGGTTGGGGATACTCACTGGGCAGGCAAAGCACACCAGGATCTTTTGTCTCAGGACTTTTATGTATGTTAGTCCTTATGCTTAATGCCTACTTGATTATTTCTCAGAAAAATAACAGCAGCTAATCTTTCCTGGCACCGAGAGCTAGATTCTTTGTTATGTACCCTAAGACATCCTTTTGTTCCGTTCTCTGAAGTTAAACCATTATTCAGATGAGAGAATTGAGATGGAGAATCTTGTGTCTTGTCATAGTTATGTTGCTTGTCTTCTGGCTTCAAACCTAGAGTCACTTGCCGCTCTCTTCACAACTAAGTTTCCCTGTCTCAAGCCACTTTTCTGGACCATGGGTTGAACTTTGCCTATAGCTTACAAGCCAATCCTCTCAGAAAGTTTTATTTGATGAACCATTTAAAGACATCAGGTTCTTAAGTGTTTTTTTTTTTTTTTTTTTTTTTANTTAGCCTAAGGAAGATGTATATTAATTTTACAATTACTATTAAAATTTCAGTCATTTTTTAACTGTACAACTCTTTTTTTTTTTTATTAGAGAGAGAGAGAGAGAGAATTTTAATATTTATTTTTTAGTTATCGGCAGACACAACATCTTTGTTTGTATGTGGTGCTGAGGATCGAACCCTGGGCCGCACGCATGCCAGGCGAGCGCGCTACCGCTTGAGCCACATCCCCAGCCCCCTTAAGTGTTTTTTTTAAAGTTCCAGATTTATCTTCCTATTTCCTACTTCTCCCAAGACTGAGCTGAGATATTCAGTTATAAGTGTTTGAGAGTCAGGCTCAGGCAGTCTGTTCTGCATACAACAGAGCCCATTACTGTGAAGGACACTTGGGTGCATCAATCCATGATTGTCATGTTAAATAGAGGATGATTTCTCCAGCTCCGATAAAAAGGTAAACCAGCCAGAAAAAAATTTAGGGAATTATGGTTGAACTAATTCAATAGACTGTAATATTTGTGTGTGTGTGTGTGTGTGTGTGTGTGTGTGCGCGCGCGCGCGCGCGTACACGTGCTATTCTTTTTTGGTACTGGGAATTGAACCCAGGGGTACTTTACCACTGAGCTACATCCTCAGTTCTTTTTTATTTTATATTTTTGAGATAGAGTCTTGTTAAGTTGCTGAGGCTGACCTTGAACTTGGAATCCTCCTGCCTCAGCCTCCCAAATTGCTGGGATTATAGGTGTGCATCACTGCACCTGGCACATGTATTTTCAGTAAATCTATGATTTGGACATGTCTCCTGGCATCCATGTGTTGGACATATGGTTCCCAATGCATTAGTGTTAAGAGGTAGGATCTCTGGGAGAGGACTGGGTCATTTACAGATTAATGAATTATCATGGGAGTAGTTTTGTTATAGAAATAAGCACTTTGGCTAACTTGCTCTGTCTTGCCATGTGATGCCCGCTGCCTTATTATGATCAGGAAGCTCTTCATTAAATGTCAAGCAGAAGCCTGTGTCTTGCTCCCAGCTTCCAGAATCAAGAGTTAAATAAACCTCAGTTCTTTATAAATTACTCAATCTGTGGTATTCATTTATACCAACCCAAAACTAAGACAGCCTACTTCAGAAGCAATTAAAGATCCTACCTGTAAGTGTTTTTAGTACATTCTGCATTCATTTGTGATAACAGCAATTTGTCTGGGCTCTGTGCTAGGTGTTTGACATACGCTTTGTCATTATGCAAATTATTTTTCACAAGAATTTGTATTATCCTTGGGTTGGTTTGTTTTCAGTTCTTCATTCCACCCTGACCCCCTCACCAGAGGAAGAAGCCAGAGTTTGGGTAGCCCATTGGCCAACAGGGTCTCCCTTTGCAGAGGCACTTAGCTGGGAACTCCTTTGACTCAGGAAGATAAGCCATCTCCAGGCAGACCCCTTGTCTTCCTGATCTACTTTTCTCCTTTGTTCCTTAGATCTGAAAACTCTTCAAAGCCTCAGAGGAAGTGCAGTGAGTTGATTCTCATGTACCTGGAGAAGAGAATATAGAGGCGGCGGAACCAGAGGAGTTGGCTTCTATGGCAGTACATGGCTCTCTAGAAGAATCAAAGGGGACCAGTTATGGACATTTGATCTGGAGCTATTTCTATTACTCTCAGAGTTGTTTCCTCATCTGAAATCCCTCCTCCCACTAATATACTTTGTGCTATAGCATTATTTGGTTTCGTTCTATAGCCCATGAACCACTCTGGATTGACCTTCCCTTCTCATCTCCTACTTACTTCATTGTGATTAAAGCAGATGATGCTAAGGGTACCTAAAGCACTTAACTATTGGCACAACAGTCTACAATCATCATCTCAATGTGAATAACCGTGTTATTCTAATAATAGTATGTACTATTATTATTGCTTTTTTTCCCCCCAGTAAATAGATGAGGACACTCATTAATCTCAAATAGCTAGTAGGTAGCAGAGCCGAGATTCAAACCCAGAGCCATCTGATGGACTCTAGAGCCTCATTTTGCTCTGCTACCTTACCTATACAACACAAACAGAGGTGTCCGAGGGGAAGCAGGCTAGAATGCTATGCCCAGACTTCTCTGAATTAGGTAAACTGGAAGACATAATCACTATTGGGAAAAAAAAAGGAAGGTACACAGGTATGGGTTAGTCTTCCCACCTAACAGAGGAAATGTATATTTTCTTGTTATTTGGACCTAGTACAGTTCCATTTTTAAACAGATCATGGTAACTGGTTTAACTATGTAGGACATATATATAAAAAATTGCTATTGTTCTCTAAGTACCATAACTTAACTAAGTTAATATTATTGCAAACCTTTATGTAAACCTTAATGTAAATGTAAATATTTATTGTCAGAATATATGTGGTTTTAGAGCTGTAAACTTACTTGTGATAATCATGATTTGGATGGTAAAGGGAATCGGAATAGAACTATCTCACTATACAATCTAGGAAAAATGTTACATAGTATTTTTTCCACAGCAAACACAATGAAAATTATAAGTGAAATTTATTATCAGAAAACAAAAAGGAGGGGCTGGGGATGTGGCTCAAGTGGTAGCACACTCGCCTAGCATGCATGAGGCACTGGGTTCAATTCTCAGCACCACATAAATGTAAAATAAAGATATTGTGTCCACCTAAAAAAAAAAAAATTAAAAAAAAGAAAACAAAAAGGATACATGAACTCAAGAGAATAATGTTAATATTTTGAAAACCATAATAAAAATAAAATGTTGATTTATTTATTTAAAAAATATTTTTTTGGTTGTCAATGGACCTTTATTTTATTTACATGTGGTGCTGAGAATCAAAATGTTTACAAAAACACTGGGAGAGGGCTGGGGATGTGGCTCAGGCGGTAACACGCTCGCCTGGCATGCGCAGGGTGCTGGGTTTGATCCTCATAAAATAAAATGGGGATGCTGTGTCTACCGATAACTGAAAAATAAAAATATTTAAAAAAAAAATCTCTCTCTCTCTCTAAAAAAAAAAAACCACTGGGAGAAAGGATGACCTTTGTAGTCCAAACCATACTTGATCTGTCAGCTTGGAACAGATTCTAAGTTAAAAGGGTTTCCCACAGTATAGTGCCCAAGTGCTTAAATCTTTCAATGACTTTTAACATTCCTTCAATAAGATGGGCACTTACAAAAATTATTCATTGTCAGGGCTGGGGTTGTGACTCAGTGATAGAGCACCTGCCTGGCATGTGTGAGGCACTGGGTTCAATCTTTAGCACTGCATATAAAGTAAAAGTCCATTGACCACTAAAAAAATAATAAAAAATTATTCATTGTATTTTAACAACTGTATTTTTAATTTTTATTTTTTTTGGGCACTGGGAATTGAACTCAGGGGTCCCTGACCACTGAGCCACATCCTAAGCCCTATTTTGTATTTTATTTAGAGACAGGGTCTTACTGAGTTGCTTAGTGCCTGGCTTTGAACTCATGATCCTCTTGCCTCAGCCTCCTGAGCTGCTGGGATTACAGGCATGCACCACCATGCCCAGCTACCAAGTGTATTTTTTAAATTATTGTTTTTGCTCAAAAGTTAGAAGGAATAGCCCCATAAAAATCAAAATTGGGTATAAAGTTTTGTGTTTCTGCTTTCGGAGCATTTTCACTAAATATTCTTCAAAATAAGGCTGGCTTACTATTTCATTCACCTGCTGAATATTGTTCCTATTTTAGCTACTCTAAATTATACTGTGAGGAGCTGGGGTTGTGGTTCAGCGGTAGAGTGCTCGCCTAGCATGTGCAAGGCCTTGGGTTCGATCCTCAGCACCACATATAAATAAATAAAATAAAGGTATTGTGTCTAACTACAACTAAAAAAAATAAATATTTAAAAATTATACTAATGAAAGCTGTGGTTATAGCTCAGTGGTAGAATGCTTGCCTAGCACATGTGAGGTACTGGGTTCGATCCTCAGCACCACATAAAAATGAATAAATAAAATAAAGGTATTGTGTCCATGTACAACTAAAAAAAAGTTTTTAAAAATTATACTAATGATAACATTGCATATAAGTTCCTGGACACATCTTTGTTCATTTCCTTAGGATAAAATTCTAAAAGTATAAATTATTGGACGAGAGTTTCTATAAATAGTATAATTAGTTATATTTTAAAAGAAAAAGATAAAATTCACATTAAATTCCACCATCTAGATACTCTATAAATCTGTTCTGTAACCTGTTGGTTTTTGCTTAATGTATCAAAAACATGCAAAGGTAAGAACAATTTCTGAAACCCCTTCTGACATTCATTACTTTTGTTTCCTTGAAAGGCTGTAACAATTTATAAACCCATTTCATTTAAAGCTTCAGTAATGATCTTTTCCACTTTGCTAGCAAATAAGTTCAAATAAGTTACTTGTTCTTTCTTTTCCACTCCTCCCCTTCTTTTCTCCCTCTCTTCCCCCTTCTCCCTTTTCTTTCTTTCTCCTTCCCTCTCTTTTTCTTTCCTTCACTGGGGATTGAAGTCAGGGTGTTCTACCTCTGAGCTAAACCCCCAACCCTTTTTTAAAAAAAATATTTTATTTACATTTTAGTTTTCCGCAGAGACAACATCTTTGTTTGTATGTGGTGCTGAGGATCGAACCCGGGCTGCACCCATGCCAGGGGAACGCGCTACCATGTTACCGCTTGAGCCACATCCCCAGTCCCCCCCCCCTTTTTGTTTTTTAATTTTGATACAGGGTCTCAGTAAATTTCTAAGGTTGACCTCGAATTTGCGATCCTTCTGCCCTTGGTCTTCAGGTTGCTAGGATTACAGGCATGTGACACTGTGCCTGGCTTTTTAATTTTCTTATTCTCAAAATACTTTGGCTGTTCTTACTTGGTCAAGATGCGACAAATTTATGCTTCCTGTTCCATATTGTAGTCATGGTAGAAAAATATAAAGAGGATTAAAAAAAAGATGCAGATGGGTCAAAACTAAAACCAACAGTATCATAAACCTACAAAATATAAACAAGTATGAGTGGTTGAAGTGGAGGGCTCACTGACTGAAGGCCCAGGAAGATTGGGAGCATTGTGGGTTCTGCTAGACTGGGGACCCAAACTTGAAGCTGTGAGTCAGGGAGACTGAGGCAAAACTACCTTTGTTTCAGGTTTCACACTACAGAAAAATTATCCTTCTAGTGATGTATTTAATGCCACATTTTCTTATTTTATGCTTTGATAAAAGCATAAAATAATTGATCACAAAACTCATTGATCACAAAACAGTTACATTAAAAAATCAACAACAAAGGAATATTCTCATTATTTGTGGCCATTCTATCAAGTCACTAGAACACTGAATTAGTGAATACTGGACTACTGCTCATTCCTGTGAGTCTCTGGTCACATTTTCATTAACACATCAATATATAACATTGTTTTATGTGTGTTCCTGTTTAAAGAGAAATTATTTAATATACACTTTGCTGATTGATTTACATTGAACTAGTGCCAATTGCACTAGAACTCATGTGTGTGATGAAGCTTATCTAATATATCTATTTTTTCCATAAGGCCTATCATAGCCTCTTTTGTTTAAGGACACTAGACAGCTTCAGCCTTGTATTTCAGACTTAAAAAAAAAAAAAAAAAACCTGAGCTACATCCCCAGCCCTTAGAGATAGGGTTTTGCTAAGTTGCCCAGCTGGCCTTGGAAGTTGTGATCCTCCTGAGTGTGCACCACTGCGCCTGGCTACTTCAGTCATTTTAAACAGTAAAATCAACAAAAATCATAAAATAAGAAAATGTGGCATTAAATACATCACTAAAAGGATACTTTTTCTGTAGTATGAGACTGAAACAAGGTAGTTTTGCCTCAATCTTCCTGGAAACATGCATGTGTGGCTCAAATTTTTCACTGCTTTTTAAATGACTATGTCAGTGCTCACAAAAGCAAAAAATAAGAAATAAAAATTGCCCATAATCCCACCATTCAGAAGTAGTCATTGTTAACATGTTGGGCTATATGCTTGTATTATTTGAGATCACACTAGAATTGATTTTTGAGTTACAGATAAATTTTTGTAAGTAGGCAAAAATGGAACTGCAAATAATAAAGGTTGAAAAACATCTGCAAACTCTAACATACATCCCTGAAACCTCATGGATTGAAAAGAAACTCACAATGGAAACTTAAAGGATTACATTAAAGGAAATTAATAGTATTAATGTACGGTTTTTTAAAAAAATTTTTTTAGTTGTAGATGGACACAATATTTTTATTTATTTGTTTTTATGTGGTGCTGAGGGTGGAACCCAGGGCCTCACGTGGTGAGGCAAGCACTCTACTACTGAGCTACAACCCCAGCCCTAAAGTATAGTTTTTTTTAAAGACTGAAAATAAAAAGAAGCCTAACCTTTCAAAAAAAAAAAAAAAAAAAAAAAAAACCCAGAATAAAACATGAATAGAGGAGGACAGAAATAATAACGAAAAAATTAATGAACTATTAAAGCAACAAGAGAGGATTAATATTTCTGCTCAACATACATTCTAAGCATCTAGCAAAGTGCCTTTTAGTAGGAATAAATGCTTATTGAGAAAATAAGGCTACCTGTGTCTCTGAGGTGGACTTAAGTCTTCTACAGATTGCACCTGGAGACAAATTGGAGCTCGTCTCATCTCCTCATCTCTAATGATTCTGACAATCACCTGCCCCACTGACAGCTAAACTTTCACTAGGAGGGCATGGGTGGGTCTGGTTCTTCCTCAGTTCGCAAATGGGCTTTCGGCTGTCTGCCCCACTGGCTCTTTACAGAGGATCCTGGCAGGTCTGAATTTCTTTTAGACTCAAGCTAGGAGCACTGGAAAACTGGAAAATCTGAAATATCTAATGATCAGGAATTCATGACATATTTATGGTATATCCATACAAATGAATTATAGGCAGGCATTATAGTTGGAACACTTAGTGACATAGGAGAAAATATTCATAATATTTTGTTAAAGAAAGCAGATTTTATTTTTTTTTTAAATATTTATTTTATTTTTTTAGTTTTCGGCGGACACAACATCTTTGTTTGTATGTGGTGCTGAGGATTGAACCCGGGCCGCACGCAGGCCAGGCGAGCGCGCTACCACTTGAGCCACATCCCCAGCCCAAGAAAGCAGATTTTAAACAGTAAACAAAGTGTGATCCCATTATATAATAGTAGCATGTAGCCCAACATGTTAATGATGATTACTTCTGAGTGGTGGGACTGTGGATAATTTTTATTTCTTACTTTTATTTTCTTGATTCTCTATAAGGAGTATATATAATTTAGGTTCTTTGTTGTTTTATTGTAATCAGGAAAAAAGTTCAAAGTCATTGAAAATTTCTGCCTGCCAAGGTCTAGCTGGCTTAGTAGTAAAACTCAGGGGGAGATGCTAAGCCGCTGTGAAAGGACTATGGGAATTGCCTCTGCAGAGCAGAATTTTGAGAAGCCAAGAGGCCTGGCCCAGATCTGACTAAGGTGTCCAGGAATTTGTAATCCTCACCTTTGCCTGTGCCACTTCTTCGCTGGTGAGCACGAAGAGGATGTCCTGAGTATGCAGCAGAGACCAGAGCAGGTCCAGGAGGAAGAGATACTTGCGCAGCACATTCACAGACTGAAGTGTGAGCACAGAACACCCTGGTGGGGAGGGGATGGGGAAAAGTAAAGAGCCTTGTTGCTCCCAGTCAGATTTTCCCCCGAAAACTTCCACCACCTCTATGGCTTAGGGCAGGGCTGGAGTTGCCAGGTGTCTTCACAGCACCAAAGCTGCTCTTTGCCCATTATTCCTGCAGAGAGGAAGAGTGAAAGGGCCACAGGAGACCTGGCTGGCTACCCTCTACCTCACTCTGTGTCTTATTGAGAAGAGATGGGCAGCTAGAGATCTGGATCTGGCTACCTCAAGGCCGAGGGAAACAGGAATTTCTATACTGGGGAGCTAGAGACATATTTCTAGCTCTGTTGCTCAAGAACTGATCCAAAACTAACTGCTCAAGAACTTGGGAAAGCCCCTTAACTGCTCTGAATCTCAGTCTTCCTCCCTCTCTCCTTCCCTTCCCAGCCTGCTTTTGATCTTCTGGTCTCAAGTGTCTTCCAGCCTTAGGCTCCCAAGTAGCTGGGACTAAGATGCCACTGAATCTGGCTTTTTTTTTTTTTTTCTTTTAAATATTTTTTGAGTTGTAGATGGACATAATATATTTATTTATTTATTTTTATGTGGTGTTGAGGATGGAACCCAGTGCCTCATATGTGCAAGGCAGGTGCTCTACTACTGAGCTACAGCCCCAGCCCTGAATCTGGCTTTTGTGTGTGGGGGGGGGGAGGGGGAGGGTACTGGGAATTGGACACAGGGATGCTCTTTCACTGAGTTTCATGCCAGCTCTTTTTATTTTGTTTTGAGACAGGATCTAAGTTGCTGAGGCTGGCCTTGAACTTGTGATCCTCTTGTCTCAGCCTCCTAGGTGGCTGGAATTATAGGTGTGCACCACTGCACCTGGCTGCATTGGCTCTGTATAGCCAGTGTGGGACCTGCCCTTCTCGCAGGATTGATATAAAAATAAAATGAATTATAGTCATGTTCCAAAGACTTCACAGTTTGGTAAGCTAAGTAAAGCCATCTGGAAAGGGCACATGCTACTTATGTCTCATTGATTCAATTTTTTTTTTTTTTTGGTACCAGGGATTGAACCCAAGGCCACTCAACCACTGAACTACATCCCTAGACCTTTTTTTTTAAAAAAACATTTTTTAGTTGCAGATGGACACACAATATCTTTGTTTATTAATTTATTTTTTTATGTGGTGCTGAGGATGGAACCAATGCCTTACACATGCTAGGAAAGCACTCTGCCACTGAGCTACAGCCCCAGCCCATCCCTAGACCTTTTTACTTTTTATTTTGAGACAGGGTCTTACCAAGTTGCTTACAGCCTCACTAAGTTGCTAAGGCTGGCTTCAAACATGCAATCCTTCTTCCTCAGCCTCCTGAGCCAGGGATTAGGAGTGCAACACCACGCCCAGCCTCATTGATTCAATTTTCATATTCTCCTGTGAGGCAGGACAAACCTGAAACTGACTCAGAAGGTTAAACAGGAGTGTCATGTGGAAATGATCAAATGGGGTCAAATACCTTCCTGTGGGCTAGGAAGAGTTTCTCTTTCAAGCAGTTTATTCTATCAGGCACCTGTCAGGCACTTACATCTTGGTTAATTAATGGGAGCTAGAATTTGAGTTTGGATAAACAGATTGCAGAATACCAGAAGTGGAAAAGACCTACCCTATGAGAAAACTAGACAGGTGAGGAGACAAACATGGTCTTTCTGCACATCCAGAATCTGCTGACAGGGCACTTGCCAATGATACAACCTGAGAGATCTGAGTCAGGAAGTATGCCTCTGCTCTGCTGAGAGCAGCCTCTGTGTACAATCGTCTCTCAACTTCAGGGAAATTTGTTCTAGGACCCGCACAGATACCATGATGCTCTAGTCTCTCATAGAAAATGACAGAGTAGCTGGGCATGGTGCACACAACTGTAATCCCGGTGACTTGGGAGGCTGGGGCAGGAGGATCGCAAGTTCAAAGCCAACTTTTGCAACTTAGCAAGGCCCTAAGCAACTTAGTGAGACCCTGTCTCAAAGTAAAAAATAAAAAATATCTGGGGATGTGGCTCAGTGGTTAAGTCCCCTGGGTTCAATCCCTGCTACAAAAAAGAGAGAGAAAAGAAAATGACAAGACTATTTGCATAAAATCTATGCATGTCTTCCCTGTATACTTTAAAACATCTCACCTTATAATACCTAGTACAATGTAAATGCTATGTAAATAGTTGTTACACTTATATTCAGTACAGACAGCATCCCCTCAACCCCAAGTAATTTTGATATATGGTTGTTAAATACATGGATATGGAACTTGAGGAATTTGGGTGACAGTATTTGCAAATTTCCCTCTGGTAAATCTCCTGGAAGGATAGCTTCTAGTGACTTTCTGCAATAGGAACAGGTCTTACCTTTAGGGAACTTCCCTTCGGAGTGCAGGGCCCTGGAAGAGGAAAGGACAAGCGTGAGAGAAGGTGAGAATCGCATAGTCCTTTGTACTAACGTGAAGGGACTTCTGAGGAAGGGTGACAGGGCCCATGGTCCCCTTACATAGGTTCCCAGGTGGTTTCTTTTGCATAAATCATCAAATTTCTGGGATTCCATACCTCTGGCTACAGTTGAAGAGACCAGGGTGGGCACCTCACCCAAGGACAACTAATCCAGAGGCGGGTCTATATGACCCTGTCAAGCTTTGCCTGAGATGAAAGTGATTACCTCAGATTCTTCAAAATTTTTCTCTTGTAATTGTGACCTGAGTATAGTAGGAGAATATTTTAAAATACATTAAATATTTAAAATATTCATTGACATTTCTTTCCTAATATTTCCTTTCTCTTTTCTGACCTCCCCTATCCCCAGAAGGGACAGGATGAACCAACAGCAGTAATTTCCAAATTGTTTTCTGTTTTGTTGTATTGAAAGCTTAGGAACAGAGGAGAGAGTGAGTAATTTTCTGATTCAACACACATACACACTTATTAGTATCTGACTTGAGAGACAGTTGAAAAGCCTATGGAACTGACTCCCTGGCAGAGATAGAACCAGAATCCAGGAATCCTGGTTCTCCACTCAGTCTTCTGGCAGAAACATGTCAAAGCAAATCCACCTTAAGCAGTAGAAAAACCTGAAAAAGGCCCTGGGATCCTGAGAAGGAGGTGATTTGGTCGGCATCCCGGACAGAGCTCGGGGATATCCAAGGGAAGAGGTGAGACTGAAGTGTACACAACCTGGGAATTGCACTTGTGGCTCTTACAGCCATAGGGACAGGGACAAGGAGGGGCCTCAGGTGGGAGGGAAGCCAGAAAGAGACTGAGAGGTAGCCAGAAAGGTCAGAGAGAAGGGAAGACCAGCTAGTGCCAGGTAAGTCAAAGCAGCATTTTGATGAGTGACAGGAGGAGCCAAATGTCACAGAAAGGCCCAGACAAGTGAACACACTAAAATGGATCTGGTGAATTTAGCAGGCAGGTGACTATGGAGAAAAGAGTTTTCAAAGATGGTGGGTGTGTCCACAAATTGTTTTATCTGAAGCACAGTGACTTCCACTATTGCAGGGAGAAGACCTGCACTAGTGTTGAGAGCCTGCAGTACTCCAGCCACTTAAGGAAAATGGTCCTGGGAATTTCTGTCAGCAGAAAGTTGTCCCTCTGGGTTCTCTGTCTGGAATGAAGCCCTCCCTGTTTTCCCCACTTCAGTGGTGACTATACCAGGGTTAGAACCAGTCAAGTCAACCTCAAGTGCCCAGGCAACCCTGACTGCTAAAGTGCTCTTGGTTTGTTTGCAGGAGACCTAATCTGATCCTCTCTCTGGTACAATCTGTATACTTGGTGAGAAGTCACAAGGCTCAGTGTGCACCTGGAGTGTGAATGGAGACATTATTCCAGTTTCCAAGCAGCTTGCATGCATACCAGTCTTGGAAGCCCAAGGTTCAGGGTAATTACATGGTTAGAAAGACCATTTCTGGGTTGCCTATTTTTCCATGTATCTTTAAAAAAATTGCATCTCTGGCTATAATGGGGGGATGGGTCTCTCCTGAATCTGAATGGACCTAATGCAATGAACAACACATTTTTATAGTTGTGGCCTCTGGGTGGGACAGGAAGAGAATAGTCTTTACAGGAGGGAGAACGGTCTGGCCTCCCCTGATTCCTTAGAATCCCTTGATTCCAAAGAATCAGGGAGAGCTGTCTGCAAAGAATATATGAACAAAAATTTCTGGCATCTTCCGCTACGTGATGTATGATTTAAGGAAAAGCTTGAGGGTCCTAATGTAGATTTGTTTTGACATGTTTCCACCAGAAGACTGAGTGGAGAACCAGGATTCCTGGATTTTGGTTCTGTCTCTGCCATTATTGACTTGTAGCATTGGGCATACCGCTTCATTGCCTCGGTCAAATGAAACAGTTGGACTTAATGACTGTGAGGTCATTTCCAAGTTCAAATATTTCACTGCTCCAGACTGAGAATATTGAACACCTATAGAAGAAGGTTATAAAACAACTCTTTCATTTCTGGTTGTCCTTTTCCTTCTTCAGTATCTAAGACAAGACCACCACTCTGCTGATCTGGATCCTAGCAGAAGCACTTTACCATGGTCTGTGTTTGCATGATCCTAAGTCACTCTGTATCTTTGAGGTTCCATTTTGGTTTTATAGGATAAATGAAGACAAATATCAGTAAAATAGGGTAGCTTTGAAGGACAAATGAGATTTACTATCAGATGTGGATATTCTCCTTTTACAAAGAAAGACTAGAGATAGTAGCAAAATCTGTAACGAAAGATGCCAAAATAAGTGAGAGTGGGCAGGGATTGTGGCTCAGCAGTAGAGCACTCGCCTAGCATGGGCGGGACCCGGGTTTGATCCTCAGTACCACATAAAAAATAAAGGCATTGTGTTGTGTCCATCTACACCTAAATAAATAAAGAAAGAAATAAAGAAGTGAGAGGAAGAAGATGAAGCTGGGGGCACCTGACTCACAGGACTCATTCCTTGAAGTCCTGTTCATGTGGTTCAGGGGTTGCAAAATTGGCCCTGAAGTTTTCTCTGGTTGAAGTAAAGAGAGAAATAAAATCAATTATCCCATTTGCAGTATCCAGGAGATTTTAAAAAATTCACTTCTTTAGGAGGTAAACATTCCTACTGAGACTTATTAGAGATTTCTCATGAAGAGGACTTAGTGAGATATAGTGAGCAACACAACCAGTGATGGTGGTATAATTCAGTAGTATATTTCCTAGAGCTCAGATAACCAGGGATAAAGTGCTTTAGCAACTGAGATTCCTAAGCAAATGGACAAACCCTGTCCCACCTCCATTACCCAGTGAATCATACCTCACAGCTGTGTACAGAGCAATGTGATTGCTGTGACCACTGACTCCCCCTGCATCAAAAGTCACCACCTGTAGAGACAGACAGGGTTTTCACTCAAAACTGTCAGAATGTTTCTTTTACTGCCTCAGCTTCCAAGTAGCTATTGCCATTCCCTTGGAAAGTAAAGGAGAGAGAAGAACGCTGGCATTTTTCAAATTCTGAGAATAGCTGAACTGATTTCTAAGCATATCAATGATGTGTAACTATTGGTTTGGCTGATTATACCATGGAGACTATTTTTATGGGTTTTACTGTTTACCGTGTACTCCTGGCCAGTGCAGCAGAGTAGAATTCACCATGACAGAAACTTGGATTTGAAATATCTTTTTACTTTTCTGCTTAGTCATTTATGAGCATATAGTTTTTCTGGCTGGCTCTTGTATGATCTTTGTTCAGGTAGACGTTGCCTGATTTATTTAGGTTCTTTTCCTTGTGCGATACTGCAGGTACAAAAGCTTCAAGAGGGCCAATGTCTACTCTGGGGTTGGGTTCATGGAAAAGGCTTTTCTTTTCATAGACTGTCTCTGTTTCCATTTTTATAGCTATGTCAACATCTCTTTATTAACTCCAAGTTCAGTCTAGGTTCTTACAATTCAATTCAGCACAGATGGATTAATAAGACCAAATGATATTTTAATAAGACAATCCAAAGAGTAATCTGAATAATAAAAGAAATATAGAAAACAGGACTAAGAAATAGAATGATTGGTTAGGAGGTGATGGAAAGAGGCAGGCTCTTCCCAAGGAAAGATGGCCATAGCATAGACGAAGGGACTTGGAACAGGACATAGAATAGTTTGAGAAGGGATTTACTCTTGCTCTTTTTTTTTTTTCTTTGCTTTTATTTTTAGAACTAGGATTGAACCTAGGGGTGCTTTATCACTGAGCTACATTTCCAAATCTTTTAAAAATTTTTTATTTTGAGATAGGGTCTTGTTAAATTGCCCAGGCTGGCCTTGAATTTATTATCTTCCTACTTCAGCTTCCGAAATTGCTGGGATTATAAGGGACATACTATTGAGCCTGGAGGTCTTTCTATTTTAATTATAAAACATGTTGATTGGCCCTCCTGAGATTCAGAATCTATTCTTTGGGACATTATGAATCTGAATTAGGTGAATTCAGAGTGATCTCAAGAGGGTTACCTGCTACCAGAGAGAAGGGTTCTGCCAGGGGTTCTACCCTCTTCATGAAATCTGTAAAGCTCTCTGATAGAGCCCATCTCTCCTTCCCTTTGTCTCAGGCCCTTATTGCAGTTTCCCTGGGATCAATTACTCTGCATAGGAAGGGTTTACCTGGAGTGGGTCAATCAAAACTGAGCATTCCTATTAGAAGCATCTACTTCCACCTCTCCCGAACATCAGCCCAATCCCTGAACTGTCATTCTAAAATCTTAATCATTTTTTTCTTTAAATTTTTCAGTTGTAGATGGACACAATACCTTTATTTTATTTATTTATGTGGTGCTGAGGATTGAACCCAGTGCCCCATGCATGCGAGGCAAGCACTCTACCACTCTGCCACAATCCCAGCCCAAATTTTAACCTTTTAAAAAAAGAAAAAAGGGCTGGGATTGTAGCTCAATTGGTAAAGTGTTTGCCTCGCACGTGTGAGGTGCTGGGTTCAATCCTCAGCACCACATAAAAACAAATAAATGAATAAAGGTATTGTATCCATCCACAACTAAATTTTTTTCTTTTTTAATTTTTTGTCTTCTTCCTTTTTAAAAAATATTTTTTAGTTATAGATGGATACAATACCTTTATTCATTTGTTTGTTTTTATGTGGTGCTGAGGATGGAACCCAGTGCCTCACACGTGCAAGGAAAGTGCTCTACCACTGAGCTACAGCCCCAGCCCTTAAAATCTTAACCTTTTAATGTAAAGCTCAGATCCCAGTTAAAGACAAGTTATCTTTAGAATGGTTATCAGTCTCTGAGGACTTGGTGTGAATGAGTGCTCTGGAGTAAGATTTCTTGCTAGGCTGAATAATCACCCCTCAAATATGTCCTAATCCCTGAAACCTGTAAATGTTATCTCATGTGGCAAAAGGAACTTTGCAAATGTAATTCAAGTTAAGGATTTTGCAATGGGGAGATGACCTTAGATTTGTTGGTGGGCCCAAATGTAATATCAGTGGTCCTCATAAGAAGGACATAGAAGAGAATCAAAGTCAGAGAAGACCATATGTTAAGAGAAGCAGAAATTGGCATGATATGCTATGGAGGATGGGGTTGTAAGTCAACACATTAACTCTAGCTCAGTGAAACTGATTTTGGGAATTTTAACCTCCAGAATGGTAAAAAACAAAAATAAAACAACAACAACAACAACAACAACAACAAAACATTAGCATTGTTCTAAAAAATAATTTATTAAAATAAAAAAGTTTAATTTCCGGTTCTGATCATGATTTTTCCATGTAACCCAACCAGGGGAGACTCAAGTCTAATCATCTCTGATACTAGTTATGCAAAGTTCCTTGGGAAAAATCACAGAACTGTATTAATAGAAGTTATTTCATCTTGGAATGTCTTGACTTCCTCATGTGTGAAATTGGTGGAGGTACAGATAAAACAAAGTCACATGAAAGCGTTTTAAAAACGTACAGCAGACAGTGCTAGAGTGTATTAACTCTAAGTCTGTCACCATCAGGTGGAGCTAGATTGTTATCAGAAGGAATTCTGACAATTCTGCCTGTAATCCCAGCTACTTGGGAGGCTAAAGAGGATGGCAACCTAGAGACCAGTCAGGGCAACTTAGTGAGACCCTGACTCAAAATTTCAAAAAGGCTGAGGGAATAGTTCAGTGGTAGAGTGTTTGCTTAGCATGCATGAGCTCCTAGGTTCAATAGCCAATGAAAAGCCAATCGTGGTAGTGCATGCTTCTAATCCTAGCAGCTCTGGAGGCTGATTCAGGAGGATCGCGAGTTCAAAGCCAGCCTCAGCGCTTATTGAGGCCCTAAGTAACTTAGCAAGACACCCTGTCTCTAAACAAAATATATAAAAAAAAGGCTGGGGATATTGCTCAGTGGTTAAGCACCCCTGGGTTCAATCCCTAGTACCCCAAAACAAGTGAATAGAGAGAGGATTATGGGTATGGGGAGGAATGCTGGAGGCCATTCCCTTGGCTAGGGGATTTGGGGCCATGTAGAATTCAGCACAATTGCTTTTTTTTTTTTTTTGGTGCTGGGGATCAAATCCAAGACCTCACATATATTAAGCACATGCTCTACTACTGTACTGAGCTATTTCTCCAGACCATGTTATTTTTGAAACTTTCCAAGGTATTTGTTTCTTCTTCATCCTATATCATCTTATACTCTCTCTCCTTCTTTATTTTTTAAAATTATTTTTTAGTTGTAGATGGACACAATGCCTTTATTTTATTTATTTTTATGTGGTACTGAGGATTGAACCCAGTGCTTCACATAGGCCAGGCAAGTGCTCTACCACCAAGCTACAACCCCAGCCCTCCTTCCTCCTTTCTATTGCAAGCTGGGCTGAGCTGATTGTATCCATATCCCTGGACTTTTGTAGATTTTTACATGACAATATTTCTTTCTTTTTTTTTTTTTTTTAAATTTTGATATTTATTTTTTTTAGTTTTCGGCAGACACAACATCTTTGTTTGTATGTGGTGCTGAGGATCGAACCCGGGCCGCACGCATGCCAGGCAAGCGCACTACCTCTTGAGCCACATCTCCAGCCCATGACAATATTTCTTAAAAAATTTTTTTTTAAATTTTTATTTATTTATACGTGGTGTTGAGAATTAAACCCAGTGCCTCCCACATTCCAGGCAAGTGGGCTACTGCTGAGCCCTAGCTCCAGCCCCATATTTGTAGTTCTTCACAGAACTCCATCCACTTTTCTTCTTTCCTAGTTTGCAGAACTTTTGGATCAAAGGAAATCTTACTCACTGCCCTCCCTAAATAAAAAAGATATCAGTGGGATACCTCAGTTTGTTTCTTCCTCCTCCTCTTTCTTCTATTTTTTTTTTTTTTTCGCGGGGGTTACCGGGGATTGAACTTCAGGGGATTGAACTCAGGGTCACTCAACCACTGAGCCACATCCCCAGCCCTTTTTGTATTTCATTTAGAGACAGGATCTTGCTGAATTGCTTAGGGCCTCACTAAGTTGCTGAGGCTGGCTTTGAACTCTATCCTCCTGCCTCAGCCTCCTAGGCCAATGGGATAACAGGCATGGGCCACTGTGTCTGGCTACTTCTACTTCTTCTCTTTTTTTCTTGTGGTGCTAGGAATTGAATCCAGGGCCTCATGTGTGTGGGGTGACCAGTACTCTATGACTGAGTGAATACTCACAGCCCTAGGGCTATGCTGGTTTCTAAGATACTGGTTCTTAACCTGGGGATGGTTTTACCCATGGACATTGGCGATGTCTGGACACGTTTTTATTGTGACAGCTGAGGAGAGGGGTTGCTACCAGCATCTAAGGGGTAGAGGTCAGGGATGTAGCAAAACATCTACAATGCACAGGGTAGCCCCCACAATAAAGAACTATCCAGTCCCAAATGTCAATAATGCCGTAGTTGAGACACCCCGCTGTAAAGGAGCAGGGAGTAGGTGGATTTAGTTTGCTGTTGTAATCCTAGTTCTCATCGCAGTAAATGTCCCATAACAGGCATTTAACAGATATGTACTGATTAAGGGTTAAAGGAGAAGTTAGGTGCAGTATCTAGCCAGCCTGACACCCAGAAAAGACAACAACCAACCTCCTGAGCTGCCTTCTGTGGAGGGCAACTTTACACTTTCAAGAGCCCTATCCACAAAGAGCCACTCTTTGTGGTTCTCATGATATTCCTTCAGTGAGCAGAGCAGGCAGCTTGCAAGCATATGATAGACATGGGGCCAGATGGAACCAATTCCTGTCATCACACCATAGTGAGGGCTGCAGAGCCAGCTTTGCTTCAGACAAGGGTGCTTTTGGTCTTATTCTGGCATGGATCAGGTGATAAATTCTCAGCGCTGTGCTCTCCACTTCTACCTATGTTTCTTTACTGGTGCTTCACTGTCTATTGCTATGCAGTTAGTACTTTTGGTTTGAATAGGGCTCCTGGAGATTCCCAAGATTTATGTATTCATCCGGGTATAGGACACTGCCCCTGAGAATTATCACCTGCCTAGTACTAACTAACCCCTCAGCCCTTGTCCTTCAGGGGCTGTGGGATTATATAAAAGAGCACTTAACTGTGTCACTAGGAGCTGAACACAAACTCATACTTAGCTCCACTATGGCTGGGTATGGCCACACTGGCTGTTTTAGGATGCTCCTATACCTCCATTGTGACAGTAAGTTCAGACCAAGGAAGTGCACTTTGATAACTTAAATTTTCTTATTAACAGCAGAGGATATTGCACATAATTTATTAATTATTTTTGAGCTGTTTTAAAGTGATTTCCTTGTTGACTGCAATTAAATTAAGATTCTCCTGACAATAAAGGCCCTTTACTGAATGAATGTGAACAGCAGCACACGTTCAGGAAAGACCTCCAGGCAATGAGAGCTCTCTCTTGGGATTTGTGCCAGTTTTTGGAGATTTTTTAAAGATGGTCCTGGCCTTCATGGACTTTATAATCTAATTTACAAGATATAAGTCTGCATCTTAAAGAATAAACAGCGAAATATGCCATATGTTCAGTGCAAACTGCAAATACTGTGGGAATCCCAAAGAGGGCTGAAGAAGTCAGGGAAGGCTTCTTGGAGAATGGATTCTGGATCACAAATCACTTTTCTGGGACTCAAATATAGGAAACTTTTCTGAAAGCAAGAAAGGGATGCCGAGCTGTCTGTGCCTTCAAGATTCCTCAACCCCAAATACTCAGGACCCAGGTTAGCTGCAACATGTTCTGAAAAAGAAACTTAGCCCTTCAGCAAGGATAAACTATAATTTCCAGTGTCCTGGATTAAAGTAAGGGCCAGATCAGGGAGGACCTTGAATTCCAAGTTGAATAAGATGAGAGTAAATCCTGAAACCAGGAGTGACTGGGGGAGACCAGTACCTCTTATACACTGAGAGAGCAGAGGAGGGATAGTATTTGGGGATTTGTTCTAGGGAAGCCACTACCATGGGAAAATGGTGTGCAAGTCTGAAGGACCAACCTGAAGATCAGCTCTGTCTAAACATCTAGGTTATGGCCCTGAGAAGTTCTGACTATGAAGGTGGGGAACTGTGGGTAAGAGGAACAAGGCCAGCTGCTGTCAGCACAATTGGGCATGTGACTCCTAATGCATGCATCTAACACTGCTTTCATGCTTATATCCTCTGGGAAGGGACAGTGGGATGTATAGGCCTGAAAAATCATAAAAACCATTTTTTTCCATTCAGGAAAAGAAAGAGGGGAAGAACAAGTTGGCGGGGTTAGGGATCTTGAGGCCTACTTATTTCTTAACCTTTAAGTGACTCAGAATGAGCCAGTGAGATGGATATTTTGTCTATGTATATGGTTTCAGTTATATTTTTGTCATTAGAAAACAGTTTGGTCTAGCACAGTGGAGCATGCCTCTAATTCTAGCAACGTGGAAAGTTGAGGCAGGAAGTTACCAGTCTCAGCAAAGCAGCAAGACCCTCAGCAAGATTCTGTATCAAAATTAAAAAAATGAAAAAAACTGGGGATGTAGCTCATTGGTAAAGTGCCCTGGGTTCAATGCCCAACACAAACAAAACAACACAACACAAATCGAAACAAAAACAGTCTCACTGGCCATGGTAGTACATACCTATAATCCAGCTATTTGAGGATGACAGGAGGATGGCTAGGGACCAGCTCAGCAACTTGGAGAGACCTTGTCTCAAAATGAAAAATAAATAGGCCCTTGGGTTCAATTCCCAGGACCACAAAAAAAAAAAATCTGATTCATATACTAGTGAAAATCCTCATTTAAGAACAGTCGATGGGGCTGGGGTTGTGGCTCTGTGGCAGAGTGCTTGCCTAGCATGTGTGAAGCACTGGGTTCGATTCTCAGCACTGCATATAAATAAATTTAAAAAATAAAGGTTCACTGACAACTAAAAAAATATTAAAAAATAATAAAGGTCTAATTTACAATGATGAATTCATCATTTATAAAAGCTTAATATATTTCTCTTCAGGCAGAACTCATTATTTATCTGTTCATTCATTCATTTATTGCACTGGGGATTGAACCTAGGAGTGCTTTACCACTGAGCTATATCTCCAGCACTTTTTATATTTTATTTTGAGACAGGGTCTTGTTAAGTTGCCGAGGGGCTCCCATAAGTTCAGAGGTTGGCCTTGAATTTGCAATCCTCCTGCCTTACTCTCCCAAATCACTGGGACTACAGGCCTGTGTCACCACACCCAGCAAGGAATCATCTTTTAAAGAACATTACCCAAAATTTAAATCAAATGAGAAGGGCTTTAAATGGTGGAATTTTAGATATTAACCCATGAAGTATTATTATTATTATTATTATTAGTAGTAGTAGTAATAAAAACAAAACAAAAAATCTTACTGGTTTTACATGCCTGTAATCCCAACAACTCGGGAGGCTAAATTAGGAGGATTACAAGTTCAAGGCCAGCTTCCACAACTTAGCAAGACTCTGTCTTGAAATTAAAAAAATTAGAAAAAGGGCCGGGGATGTAGTTCAGTGGTAGTGCACCCAGAGTTCAATCCCCAGTGCTGCAAAAATACAAAAACAAAAATTCCTACCTTCATCACTTGCCTACACTGGTCAAGCTGTCTGGGCTCTGAAAACCTCCATTTCCTCAATGTTAAGTTAAAATTATAACATTTACCTTAAAAGTGAAAATGATATTCTAAATGTGAAACTGCTTGGCACAAGGTGAAATTCTTTATCAATGAGAGTCACAGTGGGACTCTTGGGACTCTAAGCTTTCAGGAGGTGAGGCAGAGGTGGGGGAGGGAGGACATCATTTGAAAAAACCTCTGCCTCTATCAGAACATTGATAATTCAGCTATTTGGTTTCACAAAAGATCTAGAAGAATTAAAAGGTGTGTTTGTTCCTTGCAGGTTTAGAAGAGAGCACTGGAAGTTTTGGTTTTTTTATGGAGTGGCCTTGGAGCAAAACTGGAAGTAGGAAAGCAGTCACAGGACAAGTTGCAGAAACCAACTGTTGAGACAGGACAGGAATCCCAGGCTTTTCACTAGGGATGTGAATACTTACCAGGTTGATGTCATTGACCTCTACATGCTGGAGGAGAATGTTGGCCACATGCTCTGTGTCCCACTGCACTCCTGGATCATCTGGGAAATCACTGCAAGTGAGAAGCACACAATTTGAACATTTGTTCAAGAGCAAACTTCTCCCTAAGATCCCATAGATGTATGTCTGGTTTTGTGACAGGAATTACATTGGAAGTTGGGGGGATTCCCTACCCTTGAGTTACTGAGATTTCAGCTAAAGAGATTAAGCTTTACACATAAAATAATTTACATGTGAAACAATGGATAATTCCATACAGTATACTTTCAGAGCTTTGTGCTTGTTGCTGAGGGGAAGTAACAGCATCAATGAGACAAGGCTCTGTCCATAAATTGGGGAGACAGATGTGCTAACAATGAACTTGAACAAAGACAGTATAATGCACTTTCTAAGACTAACAGTAAAAGGCTGGGGCACAGGGCTGGGGTTGGGGCTCAGTGGTGGAGCGCTCGCCTAGCGTGTGTGGGCCCTGGGTTCAATCCTCAGTACCACATATAAATAAATAAAATAAAGGCATTGTGTCCAATTACACCTAAGAAAAATAATAATAACCAAAAGGCTGGGGCACAGTGGTGCATGCCTGTAATCCAACCTGTTGGGAGGCTGAGACATGAGGATTGTCTGGGCAACATAGTGAGACCCATCTCAAAATTAAAAATAAATAAATAAATAAAGTAACCATGCCACCCCCACTTTTTAAAGGTTTGAACCAGGAGCATTCTACCACTAAGCTACAATGCTAGTCTTTTTTATGTTTTATTTTTAAAACAGGGTCTCCCTAAATTGCTTGGGCTGCCCTTGAACCTGTGCTCCTCCCAAATTACAGGTATTACAGATGTGTACCACCACACCCAGCCATAACCATGCTTTGATTAAAAAGTACAAAGATACTTCATTTAAATTCATAAACATCTTTGAAGGGAGCTTTTACAGAGGAAGTTGAATAGCCTGCTTGTGAGGCAGTTAAGAATTGGACATGAACTCTGGTTTTCTGACTGCCAAGAAGTCTTAGTACTAGGAACCAGTTATGTTCTCCCTCCACCAGGAATGGGGCCCACCATGTCATAGAAGCAGAGGTCTGTGTCAGAGTAATCTACAATTTATCATAGCCTCCACCAGGTCAAACTTATCTTCTCCTACCTGCTGAAATACTTTCTGCCCCAATTTTTGTACATGAATCTATGACATTACCCGATATGAGACCAATGATTCAATATGACCCCTTTTGCATTATTCACAATCTTAAAAATAGATTCCCATCTCTCAGTTCAGGTAGGAGTAATACCCATAATGCCACTGAGAACTCAAGAACTCTTTTTGCTCCCTATCTGGCAGGCTGCTATAACCTCCCCAGGGACTAGAGCCATTATTTGACCGTCTTAGGACCTTGGGCAAACCTGGAGCTTTTTCATCAGGAAAATGACATTAAATAGTATCATTTCCTTTGTTTCACTGGCTACCTTATCAACCCCTCACAGTACTTTCTATAGAGGAAAGTTTTATATAAAGTCTTGTCCTGTCAGCCAATCCATGTAGTTCTCAGGATGCTCATGCAGTGAGAAGGGCAGACTTCAGCAAGTGGGGGAAGGGTCAAGAAGAAAGTAGGAACAGTATGAAATCCAGCCTTGTTCTCTGGAAATGGAATATAAAATATGACTAGCTGAGCTCAGACTGTGAAGGAGAAGTAAAGATACAGGAACCACAGAAAGTACTCTGAAGTGATAAGAGCTACACACATGGTTCTTGGCTGGGAGAGCCAGATAAATGTATCAAAACATCATTTTAGAAACTGAATACATGAATAATAGTCTCATGGAACTTTAGCACACAAGATGGAGGAGCAGTCTAAGAAAAAGGGCAGGAGAGTGTTGACTACGCCTACTAATTCTGGGTTCTGAAATGCTGAAAAATGAATCCAGAGTGGGAAGCTCATGCAGGGTACAACTCCACACCTTTCTTCCCCTGACATGCTGAGGAAGCCAATTATTGGGGGGACTCTGGACTGCCAATGTCTGCTCTGTGAGGTGACACATCTGATATGGCAGCACTGTTATTATGACCAATTCCAAGCACCTCTTGTCAGGCATTCAAGTTTTTCCCCCAGTCTGTCTCCTATTTTGATCCACTTTGCTTCTCTAGGTGAGAGCGCAAAGGAGATAACACAGATGAAGAACACCTAAAACTGAAGGAGCTATGCAAATGTAAAAATAGTGGCATTACTGCTACAATAGATTAATTTAAGCCCTTAGAAAAAAGAAAGAACTCCTCTGTCTTCCTTGCTCTGAAGTCCTCTGCAGAGCATTCTAGGTGAGGTATCAAACAAACCACTATAGTTAAAGCAGGAAATTCTAAAAATTCTTTTTCTTCTTCATTTATTGTTGTTGTTGTTGTTCTGGGGATTGAACCTTATGTATGCGAAGCAAGCACTCCACCAACTGAGCTATATCCCCATACCACTAGGAAATCAGAAGAACTCTTATTATTTAAAAATTTTTTTGTAGTTATAGATGGACACAATATCTTTATTTATTTTTATGTAGTGCTGAGGATTGAACCCAGGGTCTTACATGTGCGACGCAGGCACTCTACCACTGAGCTATAGTCCCAGCCCCAAGAATTCTTATTTACATGTGTTTCCATCTGTTTGAATCTCTATTTTGTAGTTATTTTAGAAAATATCTTTAATGAACAGTTTTTCAACAGGTATGCAATTTAAACTAAAAAACCCACAAATATGGAGGTGTAAACTCAAATTGTGTTTTCTATTGTTGGGAAGCGTGATTAAAAAAAGTTTGGAGATCACTGGTCTAATCTACTCACTGTTCATTTTATTTAATTTCTTTTCTGGGTATTTTATTACTTATTTTTTTTATTACTTAATTCTTTTCTTGCTATTTGGCTCAGGCTGGTCTCAAACTCCTGGGCTGATGTGATCCTCCTCCTCCTGCCTTAGCTCCTGAGTAGCTGGAAGTACAGGTGCATAACATCATGCCCAGCTACTTTTCTGGTATATTTTTAAAAACAATTTTATTGTGGTACAATTTTATATAAAACCTACCTGTTTTAAGTGTACAATTTAGTGACTTTTAGTAACTGTTCAGAATGTCCACATTTTACTAGTGCTTTTGCATCTATTCAATTCTTTTTTTTTTTTTTTTGGTACTGGGAAGTGAATCCAGAGGCACTTGACCACTGGGCCACCACTCCCTGCCCTTTTTCTTA
This sequence comes from Marmota marmota marmota, assembly GCF_001458135.2. Taxonomy (NCBI): domain Eukaryota; kingdom Metazoa; phylum Chordata; class Mammalia; order Rodentia; family Sciuridae; genus Marmota; species Marmota marmota. Next base: position 413,621 of record NW_025999873.1, read on the forward strand.
TTTTTATTTAGAGACAGGGTCTCATAGAGTTACATAGGGCCTTACTAAATTTCTGAGGCTGGCATTGAACTTGTGGTTCTCCTGTCTCAGCCTCCTGAGCTCTGGGATTACAGGCATGCGCCACCATGCCCAGCTATTTAATTCTTGACTCTCTAACCTATCATAAGTTCACTGATAAATATATGTGACATTAGAAATTTATAATTAAGATCAAGTCAGGAAAATGAAAACCAGAAAGTATACAGAAGGAAACTTTTTTTGTGTGTGTGTGGTACTGGAGATTAAACTCAGGGGTGCCATACCACTGAGCTATATATATCCCCATTCCTTTAATTTTTTAAAATTTTGAGACAGGGTCTTGCTAAATTGCTGAGGCTGGCCTCAAACTTGTGATCCTCCCATTCAGCCTCCTGAGTCACTAGGATTACAGGTATTTACTACCATGCCTGTCTAGAAGGAATTTATAATACAGAAAATTTTTTACTCACTTGATGGGAAGAGATAAGAGGCCCAAAAGGGAACAATGAAACAATCCAGAGATTGGCAATAGAAGGATGCCACTACCACCTTGATGATGGACTCCAGTCATGAAACAGGGTGATGGAGGGAACTAGGTTGGTAGGAGCTAGTCAGGGAACATTGAGCCACCGATGGAGCTGTCACTGGGATGGAAGGAGGGGGAAATACCCTGTTTTTTTCCTCCTCTATCTTTCAGTCTTCTGTTATCACCATCTATTGGTTTAACTTATCCAGAAGTCACTTAACAAGGGAAACTACAGCTTCCACTGATGCAGAGCAAAGGGATAAGTTTCAATAATGTCTTGCTTCCAACAGATGAGATGCTTGGGAGATTTTTACTTTTGTTTCTTAATCTTGGCCTTAATCTTTCAAAAAATAGCAGCAGTCTGTCCACCTGCTTCTCACTATCTAAAAAGTTAAGTTTATATATTACAGAAAGAAAAGTTTGATTTTGAATGCTGAAAAGGGCCATGTGAGTATCCCTCACTCATTTTACCCCTGATTACTATGGAACGCTGGCATTTTTATCCCTGATTACTATAGAATGCTGGCGTTTTTAGACATAAAAGGAGCTTGAGATATTTTTAAATTGCCCAAGAATTATTTGAATATTTTCCATTATATCAGGAATATACCAATAGGTATATTTTAAAACAAATTATACAGATGAAGTTTTCCTTGACTTCCCATATTAACACAAACACAAATCTGCTGTAATCAATGAGGTTAGAAATAATTATCATGTTTTAGAGTAATTCTTCAAACCATGTTTTTAGTCAGTACCAATAGTAATTGGAAATATGTATTTTATGGAAATAAAATACATATAGAAAAACTGATGGAGATGGAGATTTTTTTTGTTGTTGTTTATTTATTTTTATAAATATTTTTATAAATAAACAACAAAAAAGTGGTGCTCAGGATCGAACCCAATGCCTCACATGTGCGAGGGAAGCACTCTGCCACTGATCCACAACTCCAGCTCCATAAAGCCAAGTTTGTAGCCAGGTTTTGTCTAAGAAAAGTTGAGGATGATAACTCCAGAGAACTGAGTGGGACAAGGGGCATCAGATACTGCAGGACAAAGCTAACTAGGGATCACATCAGGAAGTTGATGAGTCCTCTTTACTGGATGTACTGCTGTCCTTTCAGAATTCCAGTTGATAAAATTCATTTTGCCTAGCCCTCTCAGCTCAGAAATAACAAAACACAAGCCCTGAATGGTCATACTTTGCATCCAGACCTTCTGATAGAGAAGAGACCTATGGTCTTTCCATTTCATGACTTTACATCTCAAATCAATCAGATCATGTTTCTGGATGAAAGCCAGCAAAGAACTGAGAATGAGAGGCAGACCTTCAAGGCTGTTTTCAAAGGAAGTCTGAGGACTATTTAAAATTATTTAAAAGGCCTATTAAAGATTGTTTAGGCTGTGGATGTATTTTAGTGGTAGAGCACTTGCCCTGGATTCAGTCCTCAACATGACCCCCTCCAGGAACAAACACTACAAAAAAAAAAAAAAGTTTAAATAAAATAGGCAATTTATAAAGAAAGAAATGCAAACTGCCAAAATATAGTAAGTTCTTTCTGATTCTTACAAAGAATCAAATAGATGCATGACTAAAGCAAGATGCATATATGGAAAGGAACACAGGGAAGAGGTACTGTCATATACTGCTGGTGAGAGTTTAAGTTGCTAAGAAGACAATTTGCCCATACATGATTATGTGTGCCCTTTGACTCTGCCCTTCTAGAAATTTATCGCAAGGAAATAGAGAAGTTTAAAGGCCAAAGTCAGAGCAGGCAGAAATAATGTGTTCACTGCAATTACAGAGGAAAGAGGTCAGCAGTTCTGTGTTTTACCACCAGGGAGCAATTTCTCTAACTTCCTGAATTGTGGCTTATAAAAAATGTTAATGATAACACATAGTTTTTTAGGCATGTTCAGAATAAAAGGAAAGAAAGCATAGATGCACCCAAGGTATGAAATGTTAACATACAATTAAAAAACCCTACCCCCTCCCAAGTCCCTAAACTTTAATTTTGCTGTCTTCTCAGAAAGAATGAGGCTCACGGGAAAAAGAAACAGAACTACATTTAAAGAAATTAAATTCTGAAAACAAAATAAGTCTGTGAGAGAACTTCTACATAAAGGGCTCTGGATGTATTCAAGTCTCCAGATATCCTAGTCTTGGTTTCCAGAAAGCACAGCCTAAAACAAAGGCTTAAGCTCAGTGTATCCTTTGCAGGGGAATGTGAGCCCCAGAAGCAGAGATGAGTTACAGAGGGAGAGAAGCACTAGAGGAGGCAATTATTGACACAGCCCCATTTCTGAGCACTGGCCATACAATTTTACAGAAGTGTCTAGAAAGTTTTATGAAAATCATCTCAGACCTATTCACCTGTCCAGGGGGATAAAGAGGAAGTATTTCTCTCCATAGAGTGCTTACTTTCCAATAGTTCAGGATTGAGTACACTTGGGCACCTGAGAAATGGCAGAGAAACCCTAGGGGAGGAAAGCAAGAGGGGCAGAGTGAGCTGAGGCAAGGAGCTGTCAAACTGAACCAACCAGAGGTTGGTTGGCTAAATAACCCTGGAGAGGAGTCATCTAGAAGGAAGGTTGCCAGGGACCCAAGACACTAGGGCAGGGCTATGAGAGAATAAAATCTGCTCATTTAATGGGATTCAGACTAAGCACACACTATGTAACAAATATAGGGCTAACTTTAGAGACTAAGACAGTCACAAGTCATGGGCCCTTCCTCAGGAAGCTTTGTGTCTAGTGGGGAGAGGTTTGGGATCCTGTAGGATGAGAAGGAATTTGCCAGGAAAAGGAGACGGGGACAGGGAGGAGGTCAGGAATTTAAGGTAGGGGTGGCGGCATGACTGGTTGGTGCCACAACCATATGCCAGTGTTTCTGAAACACATCAAGTACCTCATGGTGAAGATGGCTCTGCATTTGGCTCTGAAGGCCTCTGAGGAGAAAAAGGTTGATATTTCGGAAGCCACCAAACATGGCAGGGGAAGCCAACTCTTACGATTCCTTTGATTTGATACCCACAAGCATGAAAAGCCCTTCCTGAGGGTACATTTAGCAAACATAGTGTTAATACTGTTAGAAAATGACCCAAACTCCCAGCCCCACCCTAGACCTCAATGTTCAGTAAACAGGACAGCCTCTCAGCCTGTGGGAGTTCATAAAAATAACGTTTGTTTTCCTACTGGCAGAATATCCTCAAACTCTGACCTTTTCTACACATTCTGACTCACTCTGGCTGGCACTCTTTAGAGCAGGGTCAGAAGAGTCATGGAAACACTCCAGGAGAACTTTCTGTGGGGAGGTCAGTCCCTTTAGACACCAAGTGAGAAAAGGCTCCTACCTTCCCCTCTTGAGCCAAGAAAGCCCATGGCCCAGAACTTTTCCCCCCAGAGTCCTGCATACAGAGACCGATGACATGGTCTCTGTGGCTGGAACTCCACCAGGGTTGGGAAATAGCTTATCTCTCTTAAAACCGAGTCCCACTTTTGCACACTGCACTCTGAACTTTAATACAGACGGAGGCGGCTCACGCGTCCTTATTTGGTCTTGTGGCTTATATAGCCCAGGCTGGAAGGCCGAGCTGCCCTTCCTCCACCACCTCTGGCACATTTCTAAACTCTATTACTTCCTTTGTCATCCAGAGCAGACAAAGGTCAGTGGGGTTCAATGAAACTCTAATGCAGGCCCAGAACATGAAAGCCTACCTGGGGCCTGACAGACATGAGGGCAGGGAGAAGAGACCACAGGCTGCACTGCTCACTGTTCCATAAATATCTGGAATCGGATTGGAAGGAAAATAGGTTTCATTTAAAGCCAACCCCTCAGCTTGCTCAAACTGCATAAAATTCATTTTCCCCAACTTTTGTCTATTTCTATGTGGGTGGGAGGCTGCTGAATCCAGCCAGCTAGGATCTAGGTAGGGTCCCTGGTCTTGGCTGCTAGTAACAGGACCACTCTGGGAGGCAGCAACTATTTACTGGCCTTGAGGCCATGCTAGAATATAGCTGCTGGAGCACAATTCCTGGGGCATACTGAAACTCAGGGAATGCAAAGGAATTGGATCTAGGCTGAAAAAAAGTTGGAGATTGACATTTTAAAAGAGGGGCCAGCTGGCACCAAAACAGGCTGGTAGACCAATGGTACAGAATAGAGGACACAGAGACCAACCTACAAAATTACAACTACCTTATATTAGACAAAGGAGCTAAAAGCATGCAATGGAGAAAGGATAGCATATTCAACAAATGGTGCTAGGAAAACTGGAAATCCATATGCAACAAAATGAAATTGAATCCCTTTCTCTCACCATGCACAAAAGTCAACTCAAAATGGATCAAAGATCTAGGAATCAAACCAGAGACTCTGCGTCTAATAGAAGAAAAAGTTGGCCCTAATCTCCATCACGTGGGGTCAGCCCCAAATTTCTTAATAAGACACCTATAGCACAAGAGTTAAAACCAAGAATCAACACATGGGATGAATTCAAACTAAAAAGTTTTTTCTCAGCAAGAGAAATAATATGTGAGGTGAATAGGGAGCCTACATCCTGGGAACAAATTTTTACCCCTAACACATCAGATAGAGCTCTAATCTCTAGGGTACACAAAGAACTCAAAAAGTTAAACAACAAAAAAACAAATAACCCAACCAACAAATGGGCCAAGGACCTGAACAGACACTTCTCAGAAGAGGATATACAATCAATCAACAAATACATGAAAAAATGCTCACCATCTCTAGCA
>NW_025999873.1:418937-423245 GCF_001458135.2 Marmota marmota marmota
AACAAGTGCTGGCGAGGGATGGGGGCTGGGGGGGGGGAAGGTACACTCATACATTGCTGGTGGGACTGCAAATTGTTGCAGCCAATTTGGAAGGCAGTATGGAGATTCCTTGGAAAGCTGGGAATGGAACCACCATTTGACCTAGCTATTCCTCTTCTCAGACTATACCCAAAAGACTTAAAAACAGCATACTACAGGGACACAGCCACAATGTTTATAGCAGCACAATTCACAATAGCTAGACTGTGGAACCAACCTAGATGCCCTTCAATGGATGAATGGATAAAAAAATGTGGCATATATACACAAATGAAATATTACTCAGCATTAAAAAATAACAAGATCATGGCATTTGCAGGGAAATGGATTGCATTAGAGCAGATTATGTTAAGTGAAGTTAGCCAATCCCTAAAAAACAAATGCCGAATGTCTTCTCTGATATAAAGGGGGTGACTCAAAATGGGGTAGGGAGGAAGAGCATGAGAAGAAGATTACCTCTAGATAGGGAAGAGAGGTGGGAGGGAAAGGGAGGAGAAGGGGAATTGCATGGAAGATGGAAGGAGAACCTCATCATTATACAGAATACATGTATGATGATGTGAGGAAAAAGAAAAAAAAAGAACTGAGTCACATTAGATTGGGTAGAAAGAAGTGATGGGAGGGGAGGGGAGGAGAGGGGAAGGGGGGAAAGGAAGGGCAGCAGAATAAAATAGACTTTATTATTGCTGTATGTATATACGTGACTGCATGACCAATGTGATTCTGCAACCTGTACTCTTAGAAAAATGAGAAATTATAACCCATCTGATTCAAATGTATGATATGCCAAGATCATTGTACTGTCATGTGTATCTAATTAAAACAAATAAAAAAAAAGATTGGAAAAAAAAAGAGGGGCCAGCAACTTTCAGGATTTCTCTGTGTCACCAAGGGCTAGCCTAAGACAGAGAAAAACAGGGGTGGAGGTTGGGGTAAAGAAATGGTAGGAGAAGGGAGAAGATGATCCGAGAAAAACAAAGAGGAATGAAAAAAGATTGATATAAAAATAAATCCACTTTTAGCCTGGTACAATGTCACATCCTGTAACCTCAGTGGCTCAGGAGGCTGAGGTAGGAGGATCAAGAGTTCAAAGCCAGCCTCGGTAAAAGTGAGACGCAAAGCAACTCAGTGAGACTCTATCTCTAAATAAAGTACAAAATAGGGCTGGGATGTGGCTCAGTGGTCAAGTGCCCCTGAATTCAATCCCCAGGACTCTCCCTCCCACAAAATCCACTTTTACAAAGTCTGCTCTGATAAGGGCCTCATCCTCAAGCAGTTTTGGAACCTCGACATTAACCAAATGTCCCAAGAGACCCTGATCCACGTAAGACTTCAAGTCCCCAAACCAAATCATAAGATAGATTTTTCCTTTCTCACAGGATACCAGAGATTAGCAAATCATGAATATTAGGTACTGTATCAAAATCAGTTACCTGTGCGTAGGTACTGTATCAAAATATTAGGTACTGTATCAAAATCAGTTACCACTTCAAATCACTACAACAAAGCTCGTGAATTTTTATGAGAAATGTTTCTTCAAAAACTGCCAATTTGGGGCTGAAATTGTGGCTCACCTAGCGGTGCAAAGCACTGGGTTCGATCCTCAGCACCACATAAAAATGAATAAATGAAATGGAGGTATTGTGTCCAACTACAACTAAAAAAATTAATTAATAATAAAAAAAAAAACCCTGCCAATTTGCCAGGAATGGTGCTACATGTCTGTACTCCCAGCAATTCACAAGGATAAGGCAGGAGGACTGCAAATTCCATACAAGCTTCAGCAAATCAGCAAGACCCTTTCTCAAAATGTAAAATAAAAAAGCCTGGGAAGTGGCTCATTGGCAAGTTTCCTGGGTTTAATCCCCAGTACCAAAAAAAAAGAAAAAGAAAAAAAGAAAAACTGTTGAATGTGTCTGTTTTTTAAAAACAGAAAAAAATCTATTCAATGAATCTACTTCAAAGAGGTTCAGAGTTTTGTTTGCCCTGATGTGCCTCAATTGGGTGGTTTAAGAGGCAGATGCCTATATCTGAACCCGTTTTCCTCTCTCCCCTCACTTCCCACGGAGACTGGTGGTAGCAATGGGTTTCCAAGTATTCTTGGACATAAGAAACAGGGAAAAAGATCTTCAGAGGAAAAGACTGTGTCATACTTTTTTTTTTCCTCATGGTAAAGACTGCTTTATTGGTGGCAGTACAAGTCAATAAATATTGATCCCAAAAGAAGAGTTCAGTTATTTATCGGATTACGGGTTCATAGAGAGTTGCATGAAATTGGACCAAATGATTTCTGAGATGACTAAAGTCAATCCTGCTCTTTGGAAAACAAAACTATGGCCAACATGGCATATGCTATTCTACCAACTGTAAAAATCATGGTGGTTCTATACAGGAGCTAGGGTTGTGGCTCAGAGGTAGAGCACTTGCCTAGCATGCATGAGGCACTGGGTTCAATCCTCAGCACATAAAAATAAAATAAAGGTATTGTATGCACCTAAACTAAAAAATAAATGTTTAAAAAAATTAAAAAGAAAAAGAAGCAATAAATGTTTGGAAAAAAAAAAAGTGCCTATGTGAAGCAGTGCTGATAGTCCTCTGGGCAATCTGAGGAAGACCCCGCAGGTTCCACAGCATCTTGGCCCAGTTACTGCCACCAATCTCTGTCATATTAGTTCGAATAGAGAAGAAAGGGGCAGGAGCTTAACCTTTGATTCATCTCTAAATCTTGTATTGCCTAAAATTTCTTTAGGCACTAGACATTTTGGTTGCTAAGCACTCACTGGAAGAATGAGAGAACTGCAGTGAAGCTTTAAGTAGAAATGATGCTTTAATATGCTGTGAAGGTTCAGAGAAGGAAGATAAAAGGTTCTACAGTATGGATAACTGTTTCACGGGGGTGTAGCTCAGTGGTAAAGCACTTGCCTAGCATGAGTAAGGGTTGATACCCAGCACTACAAAACCAACCAACAAACAAAAAACCTTGCATCCTTTTTAAAGTCAAATGCTGTCACTATCTAGTGATTATTTGTGAAAACAATCCGAAGAGCCATAATAGGTAAATAAGCAATTTGGTTGACTTTCTTATACTCCTTTTTTGGTTTTTTGGTTTGTTTTCCCTTGGATTTCACTATTTTAAGGCTTTTCTAATTCTTTTGCCCATGTGCATCCCAAAGCTATCTTTGGCAGCTCTTAGTTCCAGAGAACTCATCTGAAGATAATCAAAATTAAAACAGCACATTCAAAATTCTCATTAAAAAAATGGGACCACAGGCTGGGCATGATGGTGCGTGTCTGTTATATCAGCAGCTTGGGAGGTGGTGGCAGGAGGATAGCAAGTTCAAAGCCAGCTTCAGCAATTTAGCAAGGTGCTAAGCAACTCAGTGAGACCCAGTCTCTGAGTAAAATACAAAATAGGGCTGTGGATGTGGCTCAGTGGTTGAGTGCCCCAGCACCCAAACAAAACAAAACAAACAAACAAAAAAAAGTGGGGCCACAGAGAAACTACCCAAGCATTGCATCAAGTATGCAAGAACTCTAGCTTGAAAAGCTCTTGAGTAGAAACAGGGGAGGATGGACAGGTTCAATGACAAGACAACAAAGATAGTGTGGAAAAGATGGAAGTCATGAGAGAGATTAAAGGAGGGAGCAGAGCAGTCAAGAGAATCAAAGCTGCTAACAGGTTGAGGAAGATGAGTATTAAGAAAAGGCTATTGGATCTTCCCCTTGAGGAACACTGTGAAGCAGTGTTAGGAGAATGGGGGTTGGTAGAAGCTAAATTATGAGGATGGGTCAATGGGTGGTGAGAAGCCAAGCAGTGCTTTCAATAAGTTTGAGAATGTTAAGAAAGGAAGAAACAGAATGGAAGCCAACACAATAGCAGTCTAGGAAAGGTGGCAGTCTGGGGAGGGAGTTTCTATAATCTTGGGGATGTTTGAAGATGGAAGCAAAGAATCAATAGTTTGGTAGAGAATAAAGAGCCACTTGAAAGGGGCAAAATAACAGAGACAGGACAATAGGAGATATAGGTAAAAACAAAAAATAAAAAACAAACAAACAAACAAACAAACAAAAAAAAACAAGGCAATTTGTGGCTGTAAAGCAAAAAGCTATTGGTTTTCTTTGGGTTAGCTCTTCCTGCTTCATCTGGTTGCTATGAGGATTAAATAAGGTAATATTTGGAAAACACTCAGAACCTGAGATGTATACCTAGCAAGTGTCCTGTAAATGTTAGCTGTAGGGTAGGGCTTTTTTTTTTTTTTTTTTTTTTTT
>NW_025999873.1:423270-472321 GCF_001458135.2 Marmota marmota marmota
GGGGGGGTTTTTTTTTTTTTTTTTTTTTTTTTGGTACCAGGGATTGAACCCAGGGGTGCTTAACCACTGAGCTATGTCTCCAGTCCTTTTTTAAATTTTATTTTGAGACAGGGTCTCATTAAGTTGCTTTGGGTCTCTCTAAGAGAAAAAAAAAAAAACCAGCTGAGGCTGTCTTTGAACTCATGATTTTCCTGCCTCAACCTCCAGAGCTGCTGGGATTACAGGCCTATGCCATTGTGCCCAGCCTGTGGGACTGATTCTGAGAGTAGAAACTCATTTCATTTAATGCAAGGGAATGAAATGAACAATGGGGTATGAGAAACTCACAAAAAGGTGGTTCATCAACAATAGACAGGCCTATTCATCTCCTATATTCCCCTCAGGCATGTGTCCCTCTGCCATCTAAAAGAACATACTCTAACAATATGAGATGGAGTAGAGCCAGGCCATAAAAGACCTTCAATATTCTGCTTAAGTGATTGAACACAACAGGGAGATTTTAAAGCTTTGTCAAAATTTAATCTCTGGTTTAGAAAGGCATATATCCTGGGGAAATATGAATGGGAAAAAGTCTCCACATAAGTCCTTACAGGACATGATGAGTGCCTCAATTAAGATGGTGGGAATATGAAGATGAAGATAAATATGAGCAATGATGCAGAATTAGACTCTGTCTATCTAGAGAAGTAAGGGAGGAAGGCTGAGCAAGAGGGCCTGAGGTATCTGCCAGTGGGACTGCAGGGAGGGAGACAGTGCTAGCAGCACAGATGTGAGAAATAAAAATTTCCTAGAAGAAGGCTTTTAAAACTCTACAAAGAAAAAGTCAGCAAGAGGGAAGCCAGCAAAGGAGACTGAGAGGGAACAGTTGGAGATTGCCTGTCTGACTGGCTCTGGGTAATACATCCAGCAGCATGCCAAGAGCTAGGCTGGGTGCTGGTGACCAAGCCATGATGAGCAAAGGGCCTAACAGTTTATAAAAGCAGCTCCCATGAGCAATGTTCTGGTGGGCATCTTAGTTCATAAGTCAGATGAAGGATGTATTCCTACCCTGTAAAAAATTCTAGTGTCTCTGAGGACGGGGAGTATGGAGCTCATGGGGAGTTTAATGGGTGGCCAAGAAAAACTAGTGAGTGGTGCCTGAACTGTGGAGGGTTCCTGAAGTGTTAAGAGTGACTCGAAGCTGTGATTGATCTGTGAGTACGGAGGCAACCCTCATAGACCACGAGGTGAACTCTAAGATAAGGCTTTAAGCTTGGTCAGTGGATTTTGACTGAGCTGAAGTGTATTCTTTCTTGAATCCAATAGCATAAATAATCACAAAGGCTTAGGATGTAGCTCAATGGCAGTGCTTGTCTAGTATGTGTAAGGCCTTGGGTTCAACCTCCAGTACTTAAAAAAAATACTAATAACCATAAACTCCTTAACAATTCAATAAGAGCTCATGATTTTTAAACAAAATATTTTTAGTTGTAGATAGACACATTTTATTTATTTATTTTTATGGGCTGAGGATGGAACCCAGTGCCTCATACATGCTAGGCAAGTGCTCTACCACCAAGCCACAACCCCAGCCCAGAGCTTATGTTTAATCAGTGATTCAAAAATGTTTACAAAATCTTCACATTTGGGGCTGTAGCTGTAGCTCAATGGTAAAGCTCTTGCCTTGCATATGTGAGGCACTGGGTTCGATCCTCAGCACCACATAAAAATAAATAAAGATACTGTGTGTTTCTCTACAACTAAGTAAATATTTAAAAAAAACTTCACATTGTCCAATTGCTTAATATAGATTAACATCTCTTCTATGAACAATGGCATCTTGAATGAGATTTTGCTCCTCAGAAATATCTTTTACTGGTTGCTGGACCCATAATGGGGGTTGAGTCCTATGACCAGTTTGATCAATTTCCCCAGCTTCTTGCAAATGCATTTGCTATGGTTTGGATTTTAACTGTCTCCCCAAGGCCATGAGTTAAAGGCTTAGTTCTCCCTCAGCTTGATGCTATGTGGAGGTGTGAAAGCTTTCAGAGATGGGGCCTAGCCAGACATGGTGGTGCACCCCTGTAATCCAGAGATTAACAGGAGGATCGCAAGTTCAAAGCCAGCCTCAATATTTGAGTGAGGCCCTGTATCAAAAAATAAAAAGGGCTGGGGATATGGCTCAGTGGTTAAATGACCCTGGGTTCAATCCTTGTACTCCATCCCCCTGAAAAAAGAGTTGGGACCTTGTGGGAGGCCCTAGGTTAATAGAGGCATGCCCTCTTGAAGGAGAATGTGGGCCTTGGTCTTCTCTTCTTTCTCTCTTTGGCTTCCCAGGCATGAGGAGAATATCTTGCTTCACTACTTGCTTTCTGCCATGAAGTGTTGCCTCCTCACAGCTTCAAAGGCAATGGGGCCAGGTAGGGATGAACTAAAACCTCCAAAACTATGAGCCAAAATAAACCTTTCCTGCTTATAAGTTGATTATCTTAGGTATTTTGTTATATTAACAGAAAGTTAATATTTGTGCTGCATTTTGCACTGATCCATTCACCAACTTAACAGGCATTCTGCATTCCTTAAGGTTGTTTTTAAAAAGAGTGGTAGTTTGAGAAAGAATGCCTTTTTCCTATTTGATAGTGTTGATTCATTAGCGAGAGAATTTAAGAGTTACAAGGGACTCTGTCAACAACCTAAGTACTGTTGGCCTTAAAGTCAGTCTAAGGCTCTTTTATGAAACCAACACTGACTCAGTATGTTTGGGAGATAAAATAGTTCCCTTTTCAAGGGGTGTAGGTATGGGTATTTAGTCTATGTAGAAATAAATATCTTCCCTAGTAGTATCAGCCATTTGGTGAGGAAACAAACAAAACAAACCCTAGACCAGTTATCATCTCTAATTCAGTATTCTGTTGTGCCATCTCTCTCTTAAAACTTGGGCTTTTCTTTTCTTTCTTTTTTTTTTTTAAACATGTATTTTTAGTTGCTGATGGGCCTTTATTTTACTCACTTATATGCAGTGCTGAGAATTGAACCCAGGGCCTCCTACTTGCTGGGAAGTGCTGTACCACTGAGCCACAACTCCAGTCCAAAACTTGGGCTTTCCTAAAGTTGTAAAGAACAATATGGGTTCTTTCTATCTTCTTCCTGCATTTTCTCTCTGAGACCCTGGCTATGGGGGATAAGGACAAAACTAAGCCTAGAGACCCTAAGGCACTTCCCTGGCACTTGGAACAATGGAGGGACTGTGAGTCAGAAAGGCTGAGGGGAAGCTGAGATGTGTGCCATTTCCCAGGAAGACCCTGTCTGCTGATGGTCAGATAGTATTACAAGATGAATCCTGAAAGAGTGGTGATCTCCATATAAGGAGGCTCACCTCCATGGTGAGTCATAGTCTTGACCTGCTTATTATTAACCCCATTTAAGCAGTGACCCCCATGGATACCTGTTCCTCCCCCTAGGACAATACCAAAATTTCTGAGGAGTATGACCTAAAGGTTTTCATTGATCTAGCTTACTTTGGCTGGTTTACTCTTGCTTCTGTGCTAGACCTAGACCAATATTTCCCCTAGAAAATTCTATCATGGGAACCTTTGTCTTCTTCCTTTTTCAATAAAAATTAGCCAATATTGGCATACAAACCCTTCTAAGACTAATGTTTCTTAGATACAGACAAAGAACTAAGCATTAAACATTGCTGCAGAAAATATTCACATTTACAGGGCTAGAGATTTATAGGGAAAATATACAAGAAAGAATCCAAGTCACTTCAGTAAGGTTTGGTGACTCACCCCTATAATTCCAGTGACTTAGGTGTCTGAGGCAGGTGGATCACAAGTTCAAACACAGCTTGGGTCACTTTGTGAGACCTGTCTCAAAATATAACAAAAAGGGATGAGGATGTAGTTCAGTGGTAAAGTGCCTTGGGTTCAATCCCTAATACATGAATGAATGAATAAAATCCAAGTCATTTCAAAATCTTTTCCAATTGGACTGATTCTGTGTGGCTAATTCTTTGTAATGCTGGCCAGAAGTCAGTTTTACAAATGTTAAATCAAGCTTTTTAACTTTTTAAAAAATTATTTAATTTGTTCTTAATAGATATGTTAAATCTGGCTTTGTAGACAGCAAATTCATATATATATTCTCAGGGACAGGATGGCTTTTTATGTAAATTAACCTCTTGGAAAATTAGGTAGTTGATGTTCTTTCAGAGCAGTTAAAAAATACTTAACGGGCTGGGGTTGTGGCTCAGTGGTAGCGTACTCGTCTAGTACACATGAGGCACTGGATTCAATCCTCAGCACCACATTAAAAAAATGAAATAAAGATTGTGTGTCCACCTACAACTAAAAAATAAATATATAAAAAATACTTAAGACTTTTCTTAGGTAATATATAATGTTTGTAGAACCAGCATTTAAAAGTGTGCAAAAAATAAGCTTTGTAAAAATGAGTTCAAAACGAAGTATGATTCATAGTAATGTTTTCCAGCTGGGATCAACAAATACCTGATAGTCTGTGGCTAAATTCTCAGGGGTCCATGAATTCTTATAGAAATTTCACTTTAGATAATAATAAAAATTCTATGATCAATTTCATTGACAACTTAAAGTGAATACATTCATGTGATTTTAGCACTGCTTTGTGTGTGTGTGTGTGTTGTGTGTGCGTGACATTGGGGATTTAATCAGGGGGCACTCTACCACTGTGCTACATCCCCAGCCCTTTTTTATTTTGAGACAGGGTCTTGCTGAGTAGCCCAGGCTGGCCTCATATGTTCCTGCTTTGGTCTACAGGACTATAGGTGTGCAACACCATGCCTGGCCTTGCATTTTTACATGTGAGGACACAAGAGTATTCTGAAAGTATTTGAGTTTTGTTTTGCTTCTCTTTCTTCCTTCTTTCCTTCCTATGTATCTATCTATCTAGAGTTCAGCTTTGGAGTGTAATTCAGTGGTAGAATGCATACTTAGCATCCTGCAAAGCCTTGGCTTTAATTCCTAGCACCAGTATATACATACATACATACATATATCAACAGTACACCCTAATATAAACTATGTAGCACTCTGGTTGGGGATGTTAATAATAGAAGAGCTGTGTGTTTGTGTGGGGACCAGGGAGCTTGTGGGAAATTTCTGCACTGTCTGCTCAATTTTACTCGGCACCTAAAAAAAGTTTATTAAAAAAATTATTAAAAAAGGACCCAATACTATATATAAGCTAAAAATGAAGAGAAAGATGTTAGAAGAAACAAAAAGATCCATATATCAATTAAATGTTGTGAGTTGAATGCCAGCTTATGTTTTCTAGACAATAAAGGCTAGTCTACATTTATCAACTCTTTTCTTCTCCAGTTTCATTAGGATCCTAAGCCTCTTTCTCTTATGCATAGAGTTAATATGGATCCATGCAGGCACATTAGGTAGAAGCCAATCCTAGAATTACCAGTGTGAAGGCATACTTCAAAATGAGTACCATAATGAATGTGTGGGCATCAAGTTCCAGTCTTTCCCTCAATAACTCCTATGGTTTACCAAGTCTTTGTTCTTGAGCTTCTGCCTTGATTTGCTTGTCCTTTCCTCTACTGAGAATTAAGACAGCCCTGTTGGTCAAGGCATTAGTAGAATCTGGCAAGATCACATGTTAAATTCTAGTGACTTTTGACTAGTTTCCTGTCCTATCTCCAAAGAAGGTTAACCCAGAATCACAATAGGAATACTTGCCTAACTTTGACCCTCTCATTAGCTAAAAACACTTGCTGTAATTGTTACTGACTTGACTGGATCTCCTTGGAAATAGGCACTACTCCAATTCACTCACCTTATCCTAACACTACTAAAATCTCACAACTGACTCATTGGCTTGTGCTGTTGAAGTTCCCACACCTCTGGAATACACATCTGTCTGAGATGTGATGATATGAAGGAAGAGAGGTACAATGGGAATTGAATTTAGGTGTAGCAGGAAGAAATTAATAAAATGTAGAGAAAGTCTCCTTTTGTGAAGAACAGTAAAATAAAACAAATGAGAATTTAAATTAGATAATATTTTGTTCAAGAATAATGCTGAGCCTGAGACTATCCTAAGTGGTCTCACTGGCCTTGTAAACAAAAGATCTTATCATCTGGAAGACAGTCTTTTGATGCTGGTCCTATCTTATGCCTATAGAAAGGCTCTAATACTGATAGAATGGGCATCTAAAACATGTAGCAGGACAGTGCCTGTGATCCCAGCAACTAAATAAGACCTGTCTCAAAATAAAATAAAAGGGCTGGGCATATAGCTCAGAGGCAGAATGCTCCTGGATTCAATCCCAGTACTCCCTGCCACACACAAAAAGTCTGGACCCCCTAACTCAAACCACTTGTTACAATGTTCTCTGAGAAATCTTTATAAAATACAAATCAGATCAAGTCATTTCTTGATTTAACATATTTCTTACATAGCTCCTTACAAATTTTTTTCTCTTTTGCTGGGTTGGGGACTTAATCCAGAATCTTGAGCATGCTAGGCAAACACTTTATCACTCAGCACTCTCCCCATCAATTACTCTCCCCACCAGTACAGAGAGAGAGAGAGAGGGACTGTGTTTGTGGTACTAGGGGATGGAACTCAGGAGCGTTCTACCACTGAGCGGCCTGTCCCCACTTTTTAAAATTTTGACATAAGATCTAAGTTGCCTAGGCTGGACTTGAACTTGCAATCTTCCTGCCTCAGCATCCTAAATTACTGGGATTATAGGTCTGCATCACTGTGCTTGGCTCTTTTTATAGTTTTAATAAAATGTTTAAATTTTGTAACCTTAATCCAACACAAAATCTTTGAGACCTGGTATCCCTCTACCTGTCTCACTTCATCTCCTATATTCCCTCAGGCATGTGTACCTCAGCAATCTGAAAGAATATTCTCTACAAGGAACCAATCTGGCTAATTCCTATTTGTCCATCAAAGCTCAGATTACAGGTAACCTGTTTCTGCTGGCCTTTGGAATAGTGCTGTGTCCTCATATCATGAGTTTGTTGGCTTTAACTAGACTATAAGCTCCCAGAAGGCAAGAATTTACTTGTCATCTTGTACTCCTAGGACCTGGTTTTTGAGATATAATGTAAGCTCAAAAAATGAGTCTTAATGAGGACTAAATGAATGAACAAATGGATTGAAGGAAACTGAAACAAAAGAGCATCTCATGTCTTCTCAGGATCCTGTTTCCTCCTGACTTCCATGCAAACCTGGCTCCATGGGGGCACTGGTGTTTTGTACATAGCCCCAGTTGCAAGTGCAGGATGTGTATTGAACATTGAGAATATAGATTAAAGGAAAGTGCAGAAAATGAGAAAAAGACTTGAGGTAAAACCTTTGGTAGGTAAGGCCCAAAGAGATGAAATAGTGTGGCTGACAATAACTGATACCAAGTGCCTGAAAAAGTAAGGAAAGAGTAGAGGAATTAGAGCTATATTCTGTTCTAGAAGTCAAGAGTAGTTTCCAGAGGTGGGGCAGAGGTCAACATTGACCACAGCTGCTGTGAGGTCAATAAGATTGGAATTGCAAAGTACCCACAGATATGACAACCAGGAAATGACCAGCAACCATGGCAAAGAGAAGCTTTAATAGCAGAGGGCGGAGGAAACATGATAAGTCGGGTTTTACTGCACTGGGAAAATGAGGACGAGAAGACCTGTGTATAGATAAAACTGGATTGTAAAGGAAGAAAGAGAAGTAGGGCGATAATGGGGAGGGTTAAACAGAAGTTTTCATTTTTCTTTCTTTGAAATGTGGTGCTGGAATTGTACTTATTATTTTTTTAAAATTTTATTTTTAGTTGTAGATGGATACAATATCTTTATTTTTATTTATTTATTTTTATGTGATGCTGAGGATCGAACCCAGGGCCTCAACATGTGTGAGGCAAGCACTCTACGACTGAGCTACAACCCCAGCCCAAGTACTTATTATTATTTTTTAAAATATTTTCTTAGTTGACAGTGGACTTTATTTATTTATATGTGGTGCTGAGAATTGAACCCAATGCCTCACACATGCTAGGCAAGCACTCTACCACTGAGCCACTACCCCAGTCCCTATATGCTTATTTTTAATAAAAGTATCTTGAATGAACAGATATGGAAAGAACCTAAAACAATGAAATAAAAACAAATAGAGGCAAATGAAAATTTCCACTAAAGCATGCTCTGGGTGTAAGAAATTATGGAGTAAAGGTCAGGATTATTGATGAAACACCAGTAATGCAGCTATAAATAACAGATGTCTGGGTACAGTCTTGGCAGCCAGTTCTAGGAAACAGATCATTGGTAACTATCCGCTCTGAATTCTGAGAATTTTTTTCACAGGTAAAGCAACACAGTAAGCAGCAATTTAATATTCACAAGTTGTTTCAGGGTAAGGATAAAAGACAGGTGAAGACAAGCAAACTCACAGTAGGAAGTAGAAAAACTGATTTTCAAAAAATGAGATAAAAGGTAATGGTTTTGGGGGTGAGGGTTGTCAATACCAGATGCCAGTTCATATTTGAATTTCATGTAAATCATGACTATTCTGAATAAATATGTCCCATGAAAAAATTGAGACATACTTACTATTAAAAATAAATTATTTATTAGAAATTGAAATTTAATTGGGCATCTTAAAATTTATCTTTAATCCTGTTTAAGGTACCTACCTTTTTGCATGGCAATTATTGTTTGTTGAATCATTAAGTTTTTTGTTGTAAAAAAGCCCTGAAGAGATAATCTAATATACCACTCATATTTTATGAACACAGGATTGATGATCAGAGCACAGATGTGCCTGCCTGCTGTCACACAAGGTGGAGTGAGGCAATATCCTACCCTGCTGCTACAGAAAAGTAATGCTACCACGCCCGGCCCAAGTCTATTTTTAAAAATTTTTTTTTTAATATTTATTTTTTTAGTTTTTGGCAGACACAACATCTTTCTTTGAATGTGGTGCTAAGGATCGAACCCGGGCCGCACGCATGCCAGGCGAACGCGCTACTGCTTGAGCCACAACCCCAGCCCCCAAGTCTATTTTTAAGTGTAGCTTTTTTTTTTTTTTTTAAAGATAGAGAGGAGAGAGCGATAGAGAGAGAATTTTAATATTTATTTTTTAGTTTTCGGCGGACACAACATCTTTGTTTGTATGTGGTGCTGAGGATTGAACCCGGGCCGCACGCATGCCAGGCGAGCTCGCTACTGCTTGAGCCACATCCCCAGCCCCTTAAGTGTAGCTTTTGGAGACACAATGAAATTTTCTGAAATGCCTTATAGTCATATTAATTTAATATTTATTTATTAATTTGTGGTGCTATGTGGGGATGAAACTCAAGAGTCTTGTGTATTCTAGGCTAATCAACTTTTAAAAATACTTTTTAGTTGTAAGTGGATCTTTTAAAATTGTACTATTTATTTATATCCGGTGCTGAGAATTGAACCCAGGGCCTCATACATGCCATACAAGTGTGCTGCCAAGAGCCACAACTCCAGCGCTAGGCTAATTAATTTTTTAAAAATATTTTTATGTGTATTTTTTAGTTGTAGATGAACACACAGTATCTCTATTTATTTTTATGTGGTGCTGAGCATCGAACTCAGTGCCTCATGCATGTGACGCAAGCCCTTTACCACTGAGCTACAGCCTCAGCCCTCTAGGCTAATTAATTTTAATGAACTTCATTTAAAAGAGAAATACAGCCATGCATGGTGGTACATGCCTGTAATCCCAACAGCTTGGGGAGGAAGGAAGATCACAAGTTCAAAGCCAGCCTCAGAAATTTAGCAAGTCTCTAGGCAACTTAGCAAGGCCTACTCTCAAAATAAAAAACAAAAAAGGGTGGGGATGTGGCTCAGTGGTTAAGCACCTCTGAATTCAATCCCTGGCACCAAAAAATAAATAACAAATAGGAATATAGGAACTTGGGGTGTAGCTCAGCTGTAGACATGTGCTCAGCATGCACAAGACGCTGGGATAGATCTCTGGCACCAAAAACTATTTTAAAAATTTTAAAAAAGAAGAATATAAATATATATTCTCTGACTTCTTTGGGAGCTGTTAAGAATTTATTTTTTCTTCTTTCTTCTTATTTTTAGGGTGCTAGGGAATGAACTCAGGGTTTGGTGCATATTATATATGCTCCATTACTAAACTATATCCTCAGCCTGTAGAACTATTGAGGGAAAGGTGCTTTGTTAAACTGAACAATTATTCATAACCTATCCCAGTTACAAAAAGGATGAGAACTAATAATCTGTACAGGAAATAAGTCCAATGGAGAGTTTATGTCTACTTAAGTTTACGTGGGTAACATCTTGCATGCTTGAGGGTAGGAAGCTGATAATAATCTAATGGAAAAAAATGAATAAAACCTTCCCAGGTTCTACTTAATAACATGAAACTATTGTGGGATCACAGAAGATCAGTCCAGGAAACCGCCTGCAAAATAAGAACATAGGCCAAGTACTGAAAACTAGAGTGGGCATTAAATATGTTGTAGCAAAAAGATGGAGAATAATAGTGAGGTTGGCATCTGATTAAAAGTATAAATTAGTGCTGAGGAAAACTCTTGTTAGGACACAGATTTGGCTGTGTAACTTTGTAAAGACTGATGAATGAAATGTAAGATTAAGATAGTCTTGGTTGAATATTTGGAAGATGTAATGACTCATTATTTAAAAAAAAAAAAAAAATCCTTGGCTTACTGTACCAAATAGCTCAGGGGACTGGATGAGCAAACTAAGTGCTTTGGCAATGCTTAGAACATCACTCCTTTCCTTTTTCTTTCTTTCTTTTTTTTTTTTTTTAATTTTATGCAGTGCTGAGAATTGAATTGAACCCAGTGCCTCACACGTGCCAGCCCACTGAGCCACAACTCCAGCCCATTTTTAGGTTATTTTTTTTTTTTTTGGTGGTGGTGGTGCTGGGGATTGAACCCAGGGCCTTGTGCATGCAAGGCAAGCACTCTATCAACTGAGCTATATCCCCAGCCCATCACTCCTTTTCTGTAGAGCCCATTCACCAAACCCCAAACCTGTCTTCTGGCTCCAATCCTCCTGCCCTTCCTGCCTCTTTGGGCCACTAGAAGCTTGAATCCCCTGCACTTTTTTTTGCCTCTGTGCATGTCTCTGGACCTGGTATCTGGAATAGTCCCTGTCCTGACTTCTACTCCTGAAGTATGCCATTGCAGCCCCACCAGGAGGCTGAAGGATTAAAAATGTCTACAATGTCACTGTCCCCTTATCACAATTCTGCTTAACAGACATTTCTTTGAGAAGTGTCTCATTACAGGAGTAATGAGAGACATTTAGATTCTCCTTCACCTAAGCCAAGACTGATGAAAAATGTACCTATGCCTTACATTATGGATGCAAAGCTTTCTTCTGAAAAAAATGTGATTTCCAAAGTTAAAGAAGACATTGAATTAGATGATGAGAAAATGATGACACAAACTAAATTTGCAGTGTAGTTTTGTGAAACTTCATTCTCCTATTAAGCAGGAGGAAGGTGAGACGGGTGAGATGGGAGTGATAGCCAAGGGAGCCTTAGGGAGCCGCTCTGAATGACCATGGCTTCCAGTCCTGAAGCAGAGGCTCTGACCAATCACTACATTTTGTGGTGACTTGGGCATTGTCCCAGCTCAGATAGCAAGGTGGGTCTTCAAGTATAGGTGTCACCCAGGGGGGTTGAGCTACACTCACCTATTCCTTTGTAATCCTACCCCTTGCCTCATTTGAATGGCTTCTTCCCAATAAAAGGGTTCAGCATGCGCTTCTCTCTTTCCATGGACCCCTAAAGTCAGAGGAGCTGTCACCGGACCCAAAGAAAAAGGTATTTCTCTGTCTCTGTGTGATTATTTTGTGTAGCCAAGTTCACCAGGAGTGACCCTGAGTGTTTAGTCATGGAACACAACAGGAGCCCCATCCAAGAAACAAGAATCAAGGACCAAGAACTGTGAGTTACTTTTGTGATTTTGTAAGAAGTGAGTGAGGTCAGAGTTACTTGGGCCTTTAAAAAAACAAAGGTACCTAGGCTCTACTACCATCTTCAATCAAAGGGGATCAAGAATCTGCTTTTTGGGGGTTGGGATTGTGGCTCAACGGTAGAGTGCCTAGCACATGTGAGGCCCTGGATTCGATCCTCAGCACCACATAAAAATAAATAGACAAAATAAAAATATTAAAAAAAAAAAAGAATCTGCTTTTTGACTGGGTGTAGGGGAATATGCCTATAATCCCAGCAGCTCAAGAGGCTGAGGCAGGAGAACTGCAACTTCTAAGCCAGCCTCAGCAATTTAGCAAGGCCCTAAGCTCCTCAGCCTGTAGAACTATTAATGGAAAGATGCTTTGTTAAACTGAACAATTATTCATAACCTATTCCAGTTACAAAATGGAAGAGAACTAATAATCTGTACAGGAAATAAGTCCAATGGAGAGTTTATGTCTACTTAAGTTTACTTATGTCTACTTAGTAAGACCCTGTATCAAAATAAAAAGTAAAAAGGGCTAGGGAGGGCTGGGGTTGTGGCTCAGTGGTTGAGTGCTCGCCTAGCACACGTGAGGCACTGGGTTCAAACCTCAACACCACATAAAAATGAAATAAAGATATTGTATCCACCTACAATTAAAAAAAAAAAGAAACAGAAAAAAAAAAAAAAGGGCTGGGTAGCTGATGACCGCCGCATAGAAGGAGGAGAGCAACAGTGCTGTGGTCCCATCTACCAATGCATGGGGTGGCTTTCTCAGCCAGTTTCCATTTAGTGAAAACAGCCAGAACCTACAAGAGCATCATCCAGTTCCTTCAGGCAAGGTACTGGTAACCTGCAGGGACACTACAAGATTATAAGGTAGAAATTAAAATAATACCTTGAAACCATGCTGCTAGAGAGGAAGACACATGGACAACATGAAGAAACAAGGGAAGAAAGTGCCCAAAACAAACCAAGCTGATAAAATAATAGATTCCATTGACAGCACGGTAGATGAAATGTCAGAGAAGGAGTTCAGGATGTACATAATTAGAATGACCTAGGAAGCAAAGAATGAATTTTTTAAGAGATCAAATACAGGCAACAATTGACCTCTCCAACAAAGAGATACAAGACGAAATACTGGTAGCTAAAGATTACTTCAAGAAATAGAGACTCTGAAAACAAACAAAAAACAAACAAACCAACAACAACAACAACAAAAAAACAAACCAACAAAAACAAACAGACAGAAATCCTTGAAATGAAGGAAACAATAAACTAAATAAAAAGTTCAATAGAAAGCATCAATAACAGACTAGATCCCTTGGAAGACAGAACCTCAGGCAATGAAGACAAAATATATAATCTTGAAAATAAAGTTGACTACACAGTGAAGATGATGAGAAACCATGAACAACAGAACCTCCAAGAATTATGGGACAATATGAAAAGACCAAATCAAAGAATTATCAGGATAGAGAAAGGCACAGAGATAAACAACCAAAAGAATGTATAATCTCTTCAATGAAATAATATCAGAAAATTTCCCAAACATGAAGAATGAATTAGAAAATTAAATACAAGAGGCTTACAGGACACCAAATGTATAAAATTACAACAGAGCCACACCAAGGCACGTCATAATGAAAATGCCTAGCATACAGAATAAGGATAGAATTTTAAAAGCCACAAGAGAAAAGTTTCAGATTACATATGGGGGAAACTAATTCGGACCTCAGCAGATTTCTTAACCTAGACCATCAAGGCCAGGAGATCCTGAAACAACATATACCAACCTCTGAAAGAAAATGGATGCCAACCAAGAATCTTACGTCCATCAAAAGTAAGCTTCAGTCTTGAAGATCAAATAAAAACCTTCTATGATAAACAAAAATTAAAAGAATTTATAATGAGGAGGAAATGAAAAACAATGAAAATCAGCAAAGGGAGGAACTACACTAAAGGAAAATCCAATCAAAGGAGAAACGAAGTCAAGTTAAAAACCAAAAATAAACCAAAATGACCGGAAATACAAACCATGTCTCAATAATAATCCTGAATATTAATGGCTTAAACTTATCAATTAAAAATATAGACTGACTGATTGGATTAAAAAAGATCCAACAATATGCTGCCTTCAAGAGAATCATCTCATAGGAAAACACATACACAGACTGAAGGTGAAAGGATGGGAAAAAATATATTATTCATATGGGCCATGTAAACAAGCAGGGGTTTCCATCCTAATATCAGATAAAGTGAACTTCAAACGAAAGTTAGTCAGAAGAGATAAAGAAGGAAATTTTATACTGCTTAAGGAAACCATACGTAACAATCATAAATATCTATGACCTAAACAACGGAGCATACAAACTATTCTCAATTTCGAGAAGCAAATACATCAGAACACAATAATACTGGGTGACTTTAACATACTCTTTCTCCACTGGATAGATCTTCCAAACAAAAACTAAACAAAGAAACTACAGGACTCAATAATACAATCTGTTAGAATTAACAGACATAGAGATTTCATCCATCGTCAAACAAATATGCCTTCTTCTCAGCAGCACATGGATTCTTTTATAAAAAAGACCATACATTATGTCACAAAGCAACTCTCAGCAAATACAAAAAAATAGAGATACTACCCTGTATTCTATCAGATTATAAATGGAATGAAATTAAAAATCAATGGTAAAAAACAGAAGCTACTGGAGACTAAATAATATGATACTGAATGAGCAATGGATAGCAGAAGACATCAGGGAAGAGATAAAAAAATTCTTAGAGGTAAATGAGAACACTGATACAACAAATCAAAATCTCTGCAACACTATGAAGGCGGTGCTAAGAGGAAAGTTCATTGCACTGGGCTCATTCATTAAAAGAATAAAAAGGAAATATCACAACGGACACTATTGAAATACAGAAGATAATTAGGAAATATTTTGAAAATTTATACTCCAACAAAATACAAAATCTTGATGACACCAACAAATTTCTAGAAACATGATCCACCCAAAAGAATCAGGGAGACATACATAATTTAAACTGATCAATTTCAAGAAAGGAAATAGAAGGCACCATCAAAAGCCTACGAACTAAGAAAAGCCTGGGACCAGATGGATACATAGCTGAGTTCTACAAGACCTTCAAAGAAGAAAGAAAACTTCAGACCAATATCCCTGATGAATATAGATGCAAAAATTATCAATAAAATCTTGGCCAATTACATATAAAAACATTAAAAAGATAGTGCACCATGACAAGTGGGGTTCATCCCAGGGATGCAAGGTTGGTTCAACGTATGGAAATCAATACATGTAATAAATCACATCAGTAGACTTAGACAAAAATTTTGTCTTTATGTATGATCAATAGATGCTGAAAAAGCATTCAATAAAATACAGCATCTCTTCATGTTCAAAACACTAGAAAACTAGGAATAGTAGGATCATATATCAACATTGTAAAAGCTATATATGCCAAGCCCAAAGCCAACATCATTCTAAATGGAGAAAAATTGGAAGCATTCCCTCTAAAATCTGGAACAAGACAGGAATGCCCTCTTTCATCACTTCTATTCAACATAGTCCTTGAAATTCTAGTTAGAGCAATCAGACAGACCGAAGAAATTAAAGGGATATGCACAGGAAAAGAAGAACTCATTTCACTATTTGCCGTGACATGATTTTATATTTAAAGATCTAAAAAATTCTGCCAGAAAACTTCTAGAACTAATAAATGAATTCAGCAAAGTAGCAGGATATAAAATAAATACCCATAAAACAAATGCTTTTCTGTACATAAGTGATGAATCCACTGAAAGAGAAATTAGGGGCTGGGGTTCTCGCTCAGTGGTAGAGTGTTCGCCTGGCACATACCAGGCACTGAGTTCGATCCCCAGCACCACATAAAAATAAATAAAATAAAGGTATTGAGTCTAATAACAACTAAAAAAAATTTTTTAAATCCTCAAAAAATATAAAATACTTGGGAATCAATCTAACAAAAGAGGTGAAAGACCTCTACAATGAAAACTATAGAACACTAAAGAAATTGAAAAAGACTTCAGAAGACTTTAGAAGATGAAAAGATCTCCCATGAACCTAATAGAAGAAACAGTAGACCCAAATCTTCATCATGTCAGATTAGGCCCCTACTTCCTTAACAAGACTCCTAAAGCATAAGAAATAAAATCAAGAATCAATAAATGGGATGGATTCAAACTAAAAAGCTTCTTCTCAGTGAAAGAAACAATCATTGAGGTGAAGAGAGAGCCTACAATATGGGAGCAAATTTTTACCACACATACATCAGACAGAGCACTAAAGAACTCAAAAAACTTAACACACACACACACACACACACACACACAAAAAAAAAAAAACCCAAACAACCCAATCAATTAAGGGGTTAAAGAACTAAACAGACACTTCTCAGAAGAAGATACACAAACGATCAACAAATATATGAAAAGTGTTTAACATCTTTAGTAATTAGAGAAATGCAAATCAAAACTACTCTAAGATTTCATCTCACCTCAGTCAGAATGGTAGTTATCAAGAATACAAACAATAATTGTTAGAGAGGATATGGGGAAAAAGGTACACTCATACATTGCTGGTGAGACTGCAAATTGGTGCAATCACTTTGGAAAGCAGTGTGGAGATTCTTCAGAAAACTTGGAATGGAACCACCATTTGACCCAGTTATCCCATTCCTCAGTTTACATTCAAAGGACTTACAATCAGCATACTATAGTGACACAGCCACACCAATGTTGATGGCAGCTGAATTCACAACAGCTAAACTGTGGAACCAACCTAGATGCCCATCAATAGATGAATGGATAAAGAAACTGTGGTATATATACACAATGGAATATTACTCAGCATTAAAAGAAAATAAAATTATGGCCTTTGGATGGAATTGAAAAATATTATGCTAAGTGAAGTAAGCCAATCCTAAAAAGCTAAAGGTTTTCTCTGATTTGTGGATGCTGATCTATGATGGCGGGGTGGGCATGGGAAGAATGGAGGAACTTTAGATTGGGCAAAGGGAAGGGTTGGGAGGGGTTATGGATTAGGAAAGATGGTGGAATGAGATGGACATCATTACCCTAGGTATATGTATGACTGCATAAATGGTGCATCTCTATATTCTATACAATCAGAAAATTGAAATGTTGCGCTCCATTTGTGTATGATGAATTGAAATGCATTCTGGTGTCATGTACAACTAAGTAGAATAACAACAACAAAAAAGGGCTGGGGATGTGGCTTTATGGATAAGTGCCCCTGGGTTTAATCCCCAGTCATCAAAAAAAAAAAAAAAAAAAAAAAAAAAAAGAGAATAGTGTCTGTGATGCCCTTAAGGGCCTGGGGAGGAATTCCTGGCATCCCAAATCCAAAAAAATCTCCTTTACTTGCTGGGCTTGTTAACTCCACCTGTTTCTACGAAAGTTCCCTTTATTCTTGATTCCATTTAGCTTTTAGTGACTAAAACTCCACTTTGGGCAGACTTGAGTGCCTATATAGTCAGCACAATTACACCTGAGGCTCCAGCCCTAAATTACCTGTCCAAATCACCACATGATCAGAACTTACTTACTTCCTGTCCTTTTGCATCATCCTCAACCCATTTATGAGGATAACCTGATTATCATCCCTACTTTCATTATTCCATACATGTTACTCGTTTTTAAAAAAAAAAACTACTTTCATTATTTATTCAAGGTCATGCAAGAATTTGTTTTTTTTTTTTTTTTTAGCTAGAAATAAAAACTCAAGTTTCCTAACATACCTATTACTCGCAAGGTAATACTGTTCTTTTTATTCCTTAGGGGTATTCTCAAAAATGTTACCTCAGTGTCACTTCTCCTTTCATACAGGGAAGAATAAAGAATGCCACTACTCTGAGCTGGTTGGCTGATTGCTTACAAAGGCCCTTACCTTCTTAGAGAGACTCTAAGAAGCACTATTATAGAAGTTGACCTGAAACATAAAACTGAGCCTATCTGTTCACAGCTTTTCAGTAATATTAGGGTATGTTTGTGATGAGTGGCTTCATTTAAAATAGAGGTTGTGTGGCAAACACAAAATTCTTTGTGGGGGTATTCCAGATGAGGTATTTCAAAGAGAGGCAGTTATCTCAGAGCAGCTGATCTGTCTGAGGTACTGAAACACTATGGGCAGACAAATGAATGAAGAGGGGTTTCCAAAATCAGCATCCACCAGAACATTCCCAATAGCATAAGTCCAGGGTACTGAGGACACCAATTATAACTGAACTGTTTTTACTCTATGTATAACTCCAGGATAAGTAGCAGTGGGGATTATTTATTTCATAATGGTTAATGATTCTTCTAGAAGTCCTTGGAACACTTTTATTAATGCTCCTAATAAATAAATTGTGACACAGATATTCCATAAATAATATAATTTGTATTTGTATGTAAATATATATTTGTAAAGTATAGGGTGAATGGAATACAACACATCAAATAGTTAATAGTGGACCTCTGAGGAGCAAAGTGGATGGCAGAAGAATAAAGGGAGATAATCCTTTTTTAACCTGCTATATTTTTGTACTGTATATTTTAAAAATAATAGTTTTATTTAAATGTAATAATATAATCCATATATCATACAATTTATCCATTTACAGCTTAAAATCATCCCCCCCCTTCGGTATCTTCACAGAGTTGTGCAACCATCAACACAATCAATTC
This sequence comes from Marmota marmota marmota, assembly GCF_001458135.2. Taxonomy (NCBI): domain Eukaryota; kingdom Metazoa; phylum Chordata; class Mammalia; order Rodentia; family Sciuridae; genus Marmota; species Marmota marmota. The sequence continues at coordinate 441,969 of NW_025999873.1, forward strand.
TGGGAACATATCTAGTATTTTAATTAAAACTAGTATTTTAATTACTAGAGGGCTGGGGATTTAGCTCAGTAAAAGTGCTTGCCCAGAAAGTGTGAAGCCCTGGTTTTGATCCCTAGTATCATAACACAAAAACAAAAACAGCCTAAACCAAATCAACCAACAAAAAAAGGGAAAAAAATGATAATGCTCATTAATCATTCCACTACAGAAACTAGCTGGTTAAATTCTGTCTCAGCCTTGAAGAACTAGGTCTATCTAACCATGACAGTCTGACCAAACACATGGAGCAACACACTGTCTTAAATTGCAACACACATGGGCAGCTGCAACTTTTCTTATCCCAAGGGTTCTTGAACATCTCACAAATAACTAAGAATTATTTCTTGGAACTTGATATTCTGGGGAAATTATATGAAAAACTGACCCAATAACCTTTCTTGTGGATATTAATTTGTCTATAATTATTTGTTGCATTGTACAGAAGTACTTGCCTCATATACAAAGTTTTTAGTCGCTACTACAATTTCTGTATAGGCAAGAGTTAAATGGCTATATTAATTTTGGTTAATAAAAAAAGGTCTATGCTGAGTTGTCTTTATATTCCTATCCAGTGTTCTCATGAGAGGGCTCCAGCTTGTTACAATGGACATATTCTAACATGAATATGTCATTAAATGTACAAGAGTTAGCAAAATGGAAAGTTTTTCAAAATATCAGATATGGTGAGCAGAGCACATAAACCTCCATTTTTAAACTGGGCTTGGTGACGCATGCCTGTAATCCCAGTGACTTGGGAGGTTGAGGCAGGGGGATCACCAGTTCAAGGCCAGTATGGGCAATATAGCAAGACCCTGCCTCAAAATAAAAGTTAAAAAGGGCCAGGAGTATAACACAGTGGTAGAGTCACCTGGGTAAAATCCCTAGTACCACAAAATAAACAACAACAAAGGAAAAAACAAGATAAAACTTCCATTTACAGAAGAATAGTCACATCTAAATATGCCCTTTTCTGATCCTGAGGAATAGCTCAGGAGCTTTAGGTAAAATCACCATCTCATCTTATTTTACATGTATAAAAAGAGAAGCCCAGAGAGGGGAAATTATTTGCCTAAGGATGCACAGATGTTTTATGGCAGAACCACAACCACAACTTGCATTTTATGACTCTTGGACAAAAACTCTATCAAACTATCTATATTTTCCACATTTTCTTTTCTTTGATCTCACATTCTTTGCCTCTATTGTTCTTTCAACTGCCAGCAGTAATATGTCTAAAATGGAAATATGGGTTTTAATTAAAATACTAGTACTATTTTCACTTTGTTCTCTTCCCTGAAACTTTGTTGAAAAAAATAAATCAAAATTAAACAGCATCAACTTCAATGAAGCAAAAAGCCCACCATTTCTGAAAACCACAAAACCTGAGACAACTGCTTTAAACTATGAAATCTGCCCAGAAAGAGAAGCTATAAAGCCATCTAGCACATGCTGCACCTTGGATTTACAATAGGATACAGAAATCCCTCAAAACGGAGTCTAACCAACCTCAAAGGCACCCAGTGATCTTTGATTAAGCCACAAGATCTAGAGACAATAAATGGTCCAGGACAAACTTACTTTGGAAGCAATGATGCCATAAGCTATATTTAGGGTTAGGGATGTAACTCAGTGGCAGAGTGCTCACCTAGCTTGCCCAAGGCCCTAGGTTCCAAACCTAGCATTGCAAATGAAACAAAACAAATACCTACCCCCTCACAACAAAAATCCTATTTCTAGTGCCTACATTAAGCTTGTTTGCCCCAGAAGCATAACATGAGGTGAATAGAATACATTAAAAATATAGGTGACTCCAGAATAAAGGAGTTAGTAGTAATGACAGTAAGATGAGTTAGTAGTAATGACAGTAATGATGAGTTAGTAGTAATGACAGTAAGATGAGTTAGTAGTAATGACAGTAATGATGAGTTAGTAGTAATGACAGTAAGATTCAGAAGAAGCTTCAGATGCCTTCAGCTTGATATACGCCCTTCTCTGTCCTTATGCCCTCCTCTGTCCTTCAAAACTATTATTCACTAGGGTAGCTGGCCCTATTCAAACATGAGATACAAGCCCCAAACAACCCACCAACAGAAAATCTATGAATGACAACTTCAAAAATAAAAGAAGGAAGAAAATAAATTAGGAGATGAAAACCTTATATAATCTCAAAATATCTCTAAGAGCCTCAAAGAATTTCTGGTAGCCTGATATCTAAAATAAATAAATAAATAAATTTTTAAAAAGGGAGGAGGGTTTTAAAGAAGAGATTTCAGGGCTTCAAGAAAAGGATTTTGTGTAAAATAAATGGAATTTAGTATATAACAGCTTTGAAAGTAGGAAAGGAAAAAATAAATATGCAACTACTGAAAAAAAAAAAGATATGATGGTGACCTGCAGTTTTACCTCAGTGGAGAGCACTTGCTTAGCATGTATGAGGCACTGGGTTTGATCCTCAGCACCACATACATACATACATACATAATACAGATATGTGTCCATCATATGTGTCCACATACAGGTATGTGTCCCTCTACAACCAAAATAATAATAATAAAAAAATAATGGAAATGTTTGAAGAAATATTTAAATTGAAAAGAGCACTGACATATAGATTAGAGAAGAGATGATAAGTTATGGAAGACAAAGAAGATCTAACATGTTTTTTAATTAATGTTGCTGAAGAAAAGGACAAAGCTAATGGAACAGACAAGATAAACCAGGATATAAGTGTTAAGCAACTTAATTAGACCTTGTCTCCAAATAAAAAATAAAAAGGGCTGGGGATGTGGCTCAGTGGCTAAGCACCTCTGGGTTCAATCCGTGGTACTAAAAAACAAAAACAAAAACGTATGTATGGGCTGGGGATGTGGCTCAAGTGGTAGTGCGCTTGCCTGGCATGCGGGCGGCCCGGGTTCGATCCTCAGCACCACATACAAACAAAGATGTTGTGTCCGCCGAAAACTAAAAAATAAATATTAAAAAAAAAAAAAAAAGTATGTAGCCAGGCACAGTGGCACACACCTGTAATCCCAGCTACTTGGGAGGCTGAGGCAGGAAGACTTCAAATTCGAGGTCAGCCTGGACAACTTAGGGAGACACTGTTTCAAAACAAAAAAATAAAAATGACTGGCATATAGCTCAGTGGTAAAGCGTTCCTGGGTTCAATCCCCAGTTCAAAAAAAAAAAAAAGGGAAAGAAAAATAAAAATCTGACCACCTCGTTACTTTGCTCAATATTTCTTTATTAAAAACAAGCAAACAAATATAAAAGCAGAAAAAGCAATATTTAGTATAATATAAAATAAACCCAACAAACATGTTTTATAATTAATGCACACTCATTATCAAAACTATGGAAAATACAGAAAAGCGTAAAGAAAAAAGTATACTCCTTTTAAAACCTTAATATTATATTATAAACAATTTCCAGGGTTGTTAAATATACACAGAAGATGCTGGATTGTGGTTTCATATTCTGGAGCATGGCTATATAATAAATTGCCTACTGCTAGATATTTAGGTTGCTAGCATCTTCTTGCTATTATATATAGTGCTGCAATGAATGTCACAATACACAAAATCACCTTGAATTCTAATTTTGTGATATTTGCAAAACTTTTCCAAACAACCTCTTTCAACAGACAATGTTAGACACAAATGCTTTCTGGTCCCATTTTACTTCTTTTGCACCGATTACCCTAGTCATGTTATTTGAAGGCCCAAACTTCTCTTTGGTTCCCAGAATAATCTGGCTTTAAAACAATACTATAGCAGCTTTCAGTTTTCACATAATAGCTTCATATCAGCTAGGTCCACTTTTGTCTCCTTCCTGAACATTCTTGTCCTTTGTATCCTTTAGGAGGAATGGAGCCCCTCCCTGCCTTGTTCTTGCCAAGAGGGACTTGAACTGTGCCTTTGATCCTCAACCAGTCTCTTCTTTCAATATTTGGAGAAAAGAACTGTAAGAGGCTTTACTTTCATCACCTAGGTGAGAGGACACTTGGTCAGATCCACTTTGGCAATAAGCATATAGGTTTTTGTTTTCTACTATAGGGGGAGATCTCTTACTGGGTGTCAAGAGGAGAGAGGGTTTAATTACCAACATGATCCCAATAGTCTCAGATTCTTCTTTATGCTTCTCTCTTTCACTATATGATTTACATGAATTTATTGGAAAACACAAGCTCTTCCAGGAATCGCTACCAACTCAGGCTCATTTGTTTTCTAGTAGGTACTGGATTCCATTTTCTTGTGCAGCTAAACTAAGTCTGTAAAAGTCTTTTTTTTTTTCTTTTTTGGTTGTAGATGAGCACAATATCTTTCTTTCTTTCTTTTCATGTGGTGCTGAGGATTGAATCCAGTGCCTCATATTTGGGAGGCAAGTGCTCCCCTACTGAGCCACGATTCCAGCCCAGTCTTGGGCTTTTTAATGTCACACTGATGTTAAGACAAGAACTGGGGGGAAAAAATGAATATTTTTAATGTTGCTGAAACTTAGAAAGCAATGTTGCCCAATCTATTGAATGACAAAATAAATATTTAGAAAAATGCTTCCAAATCGAAACATCTATTTAGAACTTTCCTTAAGGTTAAAAATAACTATCCAAGTTAAAAATTCAGATTTTTTTTTTTAGTTGTAAATGGACACCTTTATTTTACTTATTTTATGTGATGCTGGGGATCGAACCCAGTGTCTCACACATGTGAGGCAAGCGCTCTACCGTTGAGCTACAACTCCAGCCCCTTAGATTTTAATTAAAGAAAGTAAAAACAATTTCCTTTAGGTCTCAGAAATCTGTTTACTAATCTCCATTTCTAGGTAAATAGAGAAGAAACAAGGAAAGGTACTGCAAAGCATAGGCATCACTGGAGTTCTTACAGATTATACATTTCTTCTTTTGTGAATGGCTAAGATCATATCTTCTTTGCCCATTTATTGATTGGGTTATTTGTTTTTTTTTGCTCTTAAGTTTTTTGAGTTCTTTATATGTCCTGGAGACATATCTGAGGTGCAGTAGTAAAGCTTTTCTCCCATTCTGTAGGCTCTCTCTTCACTTTCTTGATTATTTCCTGTGCTGTGAAGAAGCTTTTTAGTTTGATACCATTCCATTTCTTGATTCTTTTTTTTAATATTTATTTTTTGATTGTAGACGGACACAATATCTTTATTTATTTTTATGTGGTGCTGAGGATCGAACCCAGGGCCTCAGACGTGCTAGGTGAACGCTCTACTCCTGTGCCATAACCCTTGCCCCCCATTTCTTGATTCTTGATTTTACTTCTTGCACTTTAGGAGTCTTGTTGAGGAATTCAGTTCCTAAGCCAACATGATGGAGATTTGGATCTACTTTTTCTTCTAGTAGGTGCAGGGTCTCTGGTCTAAGGCTTATGTCCTTGATCCACTTTGAGTTTTGTGCAGAGTGAGAGATAGGGGTCGAATTTCATTTTGTTACATATAAATTTCCAGTTTTCCCAGCACCATTTGTTGAAGAGGCTATATTTTCTCCAGTGTATGTTTATGGAGCTTTTATCTAGTGTGAGATAAGTGTATTTACATAGGTTTGTCTCTGTGTCTTCTATTCTGTACCACTGGTCTTCATGTCTGTCCAAATTTGTATTTCTTTTTTGATCACAAACAGATTTGAGAACTTGTAAATTTTGCCAAACAACAAGTCACTGTCCAAAAGCACTTAATAGGCTGGAGCATGAGTTATAATTGAGGGACTCTCCTTGTTTATTTCCTCATAATCAGGCCTTTCCTGAATTCCCAGCTGTTTCCAGTCTGAGTGCTTGGGAGCAGTGTTTCCAACCCTCTTTTCACTCACCCTCCAGAATGAGGTCCATGCGCAGACCACAGTAGTTATAAAAAAAGCTTCAAAGCACAGTTAAATTTTCAAGGAACTGTGTTCTATGTTTTGAACTTATCAAATCAAATATTATCAAAATGGATACAGAAATATTTCTAATCTGGTATTGATTTGAACAGGCAGAAGAAGCTGAGTGGAGAGGGAGGAATGATGCATTAAATATGTGGGATGATCTTTTTAAAAAAATCTACATAATTTAAAAAGCAAATAGGCTTGCAAAGGACAATTAAAATTGTACAGAAGTGTGTGGAATTAAAATAAGCCTCTCTCTTCTGTGGTCCCAATTGGGTAGTAGGCTGTTATTAAAGAGTCTGTTAGGTATCCTTTTAGAAATTACCAATGATTAAAAAATGTGTTTTTGTTTTGATATACAAATTAAATAATTTCATAGATTCTTCATAATATGTTAAGAAGCACAAAAGTCACAAAAAAGTACTAAGTCTAGGTTGCATTTTCCAACCCCATAAACTTTCCAGGTATCCTGGAAAGGCTCTCGAATCTCCGTTAGGCCTGACTTTTAGCACATGCACAATGGAACGGCAATGTATAAATGTAGCCACAGTGACTATCACACCAATACTGTTTTCATTTCCTACCCTCTAAACTGTGTTTCTCTTTCGTCAACATCTAGACTGGAGACTTGCTCATTCAATGAATTTAATAATAGGTACCTGTTACCATCTGTGGAAAATGCATTTTAATATTATATGACTCATTAAATTAGCAGAACTAATCTGTTAAGAAACTGGGTAAGGTTCCCAATAATAACCATTTAATTGTCTAATGGCTAAGATCATATCTTCTTTTCTTGGGAACTGAATTTTTTCCTATAAAGTGTTTATTTGGGTGAGCTCTTCTGGTTAAATGTTTCCCTGAAATCAAACATTAAAGTTCAGAGCAGTAAGAAAGCATTAACCATACACAAAGTCTACTAAATGTACTCTTAAGCCTATGATGGCATTTCAATATGGTAATAAAGTGTTGACCTACTTCACTATAGAAAGTCAGAAATCAAGCTGGGGACAGTGGCACACACCTGTAATTCCAGTGTCTTGGGAGGTTGAGGCAGTAGGATGGCGAGTTCAAAGTAAGCCTCAGCAAAAGCGAGGCTCTAGGCAACTCAATGAGACCCTGTATCTAAAATACAAAACAGGGCTGGGGATGTGGCTCAGTGGTCAAGTGCCTCTGAGTTCAAACCCTGGTAACCTCTCCTGCCAAAAAAAAAAAAAAAAAAAAAGGGGCAGGAATCAATTCCATGTCCCTGTTTTCAAATCCTAGTACTGCCATTTATTAAATTTACGATCTTTGAGGTTCTATTACTTTCTTTGAGTTTGTTTGTTCATGTGAAAAAAGATAATAAAATTGTACAGTTAGTTTAATGAATCAACATAGTGTTAGTGAAAGTATATGTCAGGCATGGAGTAGAAATAGAGTGGTTAAAGTATATGCTGTGTACCAGATGGACTTAGTTCAAATGCCAGCTCCACCACATGTTAGCTGGGTGACCTTGGGCAAACTACTCAACCTCTCACTATGTGTCCATTTTTTATCTGTAAAATGGAAAAAATAATTGGATTATCTTGAAGATTAAGAAAGACCATGTATTAGAATCATTTTTGGTACTAACAGTAATGATTTTATACATATCTTGTTATAGGTTATAGGCCCTCTACAAAACTTCTCTCGATTCTTTCCCTTCACTTTTCTCTGTAACACATCTAAAATAGCCTAAAGTAAGATTCCAAAGTTTTGCCTTTTCTGGGTTATGAGAGGATAAAAGACCGAGGGCTACTTATTTCTATGGACTAACTTCTGTTCTACCCAAAACTCATGTTATATTGAAACCCATTCCAATGTGACTTTATTTATAGATAATGGTTTTTAGGAGGTAATTAAATACATTTTTTTCTCTCTCCACAAGTGAGGACACAGTGAGAAGGTGCCATCTGAAAGCAGTAAGAAGCTCTTTGCCAAAAACTAACCCTGCCAGACCTTAATCTGGGACTGTCAACATAAAGAACTGTGAGAAAACATATTTCTGTTAAACCACCTAATCTACAGTGTTTTGTTATGGTAGCCCATGCAGATTAAGATATATTTATGTACCATTAAGTACCAAACACCAAAACAATGTAGAAGTGGCTTTGGAATAAGATAATGAATAAAGAATGTAGGAGTTATAAGGTGTATGCTAGAAAAGCCTAGATTACCATAAAGGGACAATCAGTAGAAATATGGACATTAAATTTGATTCTGGTAAGGGCTCAGGAAGTCAAAAGGAGAGCTGGAGAGAAATCCTCCATTTTCTTAGAGAATACATAAATAATCCCGAACAGAATGTTGGATGCGAAATGCCACACTGATAAGGTATCAGACAGATAAGAGGAATAAGTTATTGGAAAATGGAAAAAAGGTCATCTCTGTAAGTTGCATAGAACTTGGCTGAATTGTATTCTAGTGTTTTGTGGAGTTTAGAACTGGTGACGGAAAAAATTAGATATTTAGCTGAGATTTCCAAGCAAAATGTTGAAGGTGCTGCCTGAGTCTTCCTATTGCTTATAGTAAAGTGTTAAGTTGAGAGATGTATCGAAGAAGAAATTATAAAGCAAAAAGGCATTAGAACTTAAAGCAAAAAGGCACTAGAACTTAAAAGAGTTTGGAAAAATTTCAGCTTCTCCATTTTATAAAAAATGAGAAAGCCTGTTCTGAAGAGAACAGTAGGGTGTGCCCAAATAACCATTTGATAAGCAGATTAATATGAGCAAATTACAAAATTGGCCATCTCAATAGTAACCAGGAGACAGAAAAAAGAAAAAAAAGGGCACACAATAAAATCTGGCTATGTGCATGCATCATCCTTCAGTAAGAGGGAAATGTACTCCACATCATATATAACCATAAAAATGGGAAGTTTATACTCCATTTACATATGTCAAAATGTATTCTACTGTCATGCATACCTAAAAAGAACAAATTAAAAAAAAAAAAAAGAGGAAAATATGACCTCCAATGGAGATTCAGAAATCAGCAGGGCTGCTACTCTCATCATAGGCCCCAGTGGGCCTATAGGACAGAATATTGAACCAAAGAGTATTATTCTCTGGCCTGAAGATCTAACAGAATGTGCTTTCTAAGTTTTGGACCCTTGTGAACCCTAAGTTCTGTTACCCTTTCCTTCTTTCTGGTTTCTCCCTTTTGAAACAGGACTATCTCTCCCACCCTGTCCCACCATTGTATTTTATGAGCATATAACTTGTTTGATATCCCAGATTTGCAGTTGGAGAGGAAGTCTGTCTCAGGATGAAATTTGCACTCATACTTGCTTTTGGTAATATTTAGTTTAAACTATAGAATTTAGATTGCAGAGTTAATTCTGGAATGAGTCAAGAATCCTGGAGGCTGTTGGAATGGGATGAATGTAATTTGCATGTAATAAGGACATGAATTTTGGTGATTTGGAATGTCATGATGCGAACTAAAGTCTGTTGCCCTAAAATTCATATGTTGAAGCCCAAACTCCAGATGTGACTGTATTTGGAGATAGGGTTTTAGCAGGAAACTTATAGAACTGGGGGTCTTAAAAGAGGAAGCAAAAGAGAGATCTCTCTTTCCACCATGTGAGGAAAAAGTGAGAAGGTGGCCGTCTGCAAGCAAAGAGAACCCTCATCAGAAACTGACCCTATCAGACCTTGATCTGGAATTTTTGGCCTGTAAAACTGATGAAGTATTTTTGTTGTTTAAGCCACCTGATCTATAGAATTTTGTTATAACAGTCCAAACCACATTTCCCTTGAATCTTTAAATTAGCATATATATTTATACATTATATATTTTTAATATATATTTTAGTTATCAATGGACCTTTATGTATTTTTTTATTTACATGTGGTGCTGAGGATTGAACCCAGTGCTTCACACATGCTAGGCAATTAGCTTCTTAAAAGTATTTATTTCTACCAAGTTTACTATCCCTCCACTCTATCTTTTCACAAGTAGGGAACTGATGCTGACACTGCATGATCTTCCCAGAACAGATTAAAAATGTAATAAAAGATCTTGATAACCAAAGGTCTTTGGCTTCATTATTGTTCTCACGAATCAGATCTGTCCCTTAAAAAGAAAACAACTTGTGTTGCTGGGCCAGAGCAGGCACTGTATAGGCAGGAGTCTGTGTGCAAATGGGATGCCTGGCAGAAACCCAAAATATCATTAATACTAATGTTAATAGGGAGAAAACAAATAAAAACATGCCCACAGAATAAAAGAATATGAAAACAGGAGTTAATGACTTCTTCCACAAATTGACTTGAAACCATATATTTTTCAAGGTTTACAAATGAAGAAATTTAGAAACAGAAAAAAAGTAACCTGTCTAGTTATACAGTTAATAAGCTGACATAGCTAAGGTTTCAGTCTGGGTAGTCTAGCACTATCTACATCTGTGCTCTTTAAAACATTACAAAATCCATTGGCATAGGAAGAGAAGAAATTCTCCCATGATTATCCCAATAGTTTACCCTGAACCAAATAAGACTGAGAAGAAATTTAAACCTTTCCTTATCATTTTGTAGGATACAGAAATGAACAGAATTCCCTCCCCCTAATCTAATAAAATGGACATCAATTCCTAACATTGCCTAATATGATAAAGAATATATTTCATATCCAGCAACAAACATCCATTAATGATTAAACACTAGATGTGTTCTTAATCAAATCATTAAGATATATAAAATTGCCTGATCTTAATCATGTTGCTTAACATAGTTTAAGGGATTTCTTATAGTTCAAGGATTTCTCCCAAAGCAATAAGAAGTAGAACAAAAATAAGAGGCATATGTTGAAAAAAAATGGAAACCTATATTAGTATTATTTGCAGATAATTTACCTATAAAACTTAAGAGAAGAAAGGGAAATACTAGTAGGTTTTTAACAGAAATTTTGTTTAAGTGATAAACAGAAAAGAAATGAACATGAAAATCAATAAATCTACACACTAGTAGTAAATTCTTATAAAAACCTTATTCACAATAACAACAAAAAATAAACCAGTCAAAATCACCTTAGCAAGAACTGTGTAGTACATAAAGGAAGAAAACTACAGGGTTGGGGGTGTAGCTCATTGGTTAAGTGTTTGCCTAGCATGTGTGAGGCCCTGGGTTGGATCACCAGCATTGCAAAAAAAGCCCCCAAAACTAAAAACCTACCAACAAAATAAAAAAAAACAAACTATAAGAATCTGGGTGCACACCTATAATTCTAGTTACTCAGGAGAGCACTCACCTAGCATGTACCAAGCCCTGGGTTCAATCCCAGTACCACATACATACAAACTACAAAAGTTCTCTACTTTGGTCAGTAATTCATCATCTAGGAATCTACTTATGGTTCAAAGATTTACTAATAAAATTTTAAATTCTTAAATATTTGAAAAATTTAAATATTCTATAATAAGAGAATGTTAAATAAGTTTTGGTACATCTTTCTTTCTAATAACAGATTTTCCTTTTAGTGTGGTGCTGGGAATCGAACCAAGGGCCTTGAGAATGCTAGGAAAATGCTCTAATACTAAGCTAAATCCCCAACCCTGTGGTAAATCTTTCTGATCAAATCTTTACAACCTTTAAAGACTTAAGGCCATATGCCAATAATCCCAGCTACTTGGAGGATTAAGGCAGTAGGATTGCAAGTTTGAGGCCAGCCTGGAAGATTTAGGGAGACCTGTTCAATAATCTCCAGTCCAGAGAGAGAGAGAGAGAGAGAAGAAGAAGGAGGAGGAGGANTTTTTAAAAATGAAAGCACTTAACATAATAAGGTAGATTCCTACATTTGATGGGCATCACCTAAAAAAAAAAAAAATATATATATATATATATATATATATATAATGTTCAATTCCACTTAAAAAATTTTTTTAGTTATAGATGGACACAACACCTTTACTTATTTATTTTTATGTGGTACTGAGGATTGAACCCAGTGCTTCATTCGTGCGAGGCAAGCTCCACCATTCATCTACAACCCCAGCCTCATCTAAAATATTTTTAAGCCAGGCATGGTGACACATGCCTGTAATCCTAGAGGCTCAGGAGGCTGAGGCAGGAAGATTGAAAGTTCAAAGCCAGCCTCAGCAATTTATTGAGGCCCTAAGCAACTTAGTGAGAACCTGTCTTAAAATAAAATAAAATAAAATAAAGGGATGGGAATGTGGCTCAGTGGTTAAGTACTCCTGTGCTTAATCCCTGCTAACAATAAATAAATAAACGAATAAGTAAATAAATAGATATTTTAAAGTCTCATTATATATTATGTCATGAAGAATTCATGTTATCAAATCTAAATAATTTAGCATTAATTTAATTTTAAACAAAATTGGTTATCATACTTCCATATGTTTTAAACAATGCATGTTAAGTGCTCCACATATACAAGTTCATTTGGTTATTACAACAGAACAAACTTGAGTTTCAGAAGAATTTAGAATTTGTCAATCACATTAGATGTGAAGTTTGAATATAAATAAAAGGTTGTCTGATTTACAAAGGCTTATGTATTATTTAATGGCATGAGAATATGATCAGTGCTCTTGTAGGAAAAAAAAGCAGGATGCAATATTCTATACCATCCGATGCTAATTTTGTTTAACACTGGGCAGGCAAGTCTCCTTTTCCGTATAATTTTCTGATGTATCCTCTCCCCACATCTCAGTTTATAGGACACCACACTTTGAATTCTTTTTATTATCTTTGTTTGTGTTTTTACTTCCTCTTTCTTTTGATGAGCCTTACTCTCTTATCACTCCAACTTATCTATGGGTAAATTCATTCCTTTTAAAGATTTAAATAAATAAGGATGTCTAATCTTTTATTTCCCTGTTAACTCATCTATTATCCTTTGCATACTACCCTAGCTAATCTTTATCCACTCTGAAGTCTAGGGGGATTTCCATTATCTCAAATTCTATTCCTTGAAATCTTGCCATTACAACCTCTTAAGTAAGACTTGATTTATACCATCATCTCCATCTCAGACACTGTTACTCTAAATTGAGATATTTTCCTTTTACCAGGACAAATGCAATAGATTAACTGATCTATGATCCTAATCTCTTCAATTTATGCCAATCAATATCAGTGATTGTTCTAAAGCATAGAACTCATCATCCTTCTCCACTATTCAGTTCACTTTTCTATACTGATGTAATGTTCAAAGAGAAAGAGATGCATATTTTGCCAAGGCTAATTCATTCTTAGCTTACATGAACTCTACTGCATTTCCCATTCTTGTGTGTTTATGAGTGTGTGGAGTGGGAAAAGTTAACTAAAGAAGTTGGAATGAAAAAGGAACCTCAAGGAGAATGACTGAGTTCATGAAGAATACAGAGAGCCAATCTAAGCCTAACAATCCATTGAATTTTTCTCAACAAGGTGTTCTTAAAAAATTTAGAGCCACTGATAATTTCTTCCCACTTCCAAACTCTACTGTAGATATTCTAAAGGTGGTAGGCAGATCTCCAAGTACCACTCTACTTCTTTTTGCTCTGCTTTCATTCATTCCCTCTACTTAACCTACCTTTTGTTCATTTTTGCTATGGAGTTGACACTTGAAGTACACTTCCTTGCTCTGAATCCCAAGGAGTTGTATACCTAGGCTCCAGCCTAAGTCAATCCCCTAGATCTTCATTAATCTAGCTCAACAAAAAATAGTGGGGTATAAAGTATACATGTTTTTCAACATAGTGAAACTAAATAAGCACTTTTCCCTTCCTATAGCCATTCCTAACACCCTGCTGGCATTACAAAGTCTGAAAATATTAGATACCACTTTGCCTAGTAAACAACAGCTAAAGTGGTTGGGAAGGTAATACTATCTTCCCACCATAGGTGGTGGTGGTAAGCCATGCAGGGCAGGAGACTTGAGAGAAAGTCCAATGGAACTTCTGTTTTTTCTCCATAACATAAAGAAATCTGTGGGAGGAAAATATCCCTTTTCTTGGCAGGACACAATTGTGCTTACATGCCACATCTGAAACTACTTCCATCACTTTGTAACCACAAGGAGAGGTGTGTTGATTTGATAAAATAGCCATGGTAAAAAATAGGAAGGACTTGAATTTTTAATGATGCTATTGAGACACACTGGACTTACCTTGCTTCTGGATGACTTCATATGAAAGAGGACAACTCTTACTGTTAAAGCCACCTAACTGGATCCCAGCCGACTGAGCATTCATTTGTAATTTATTACTCACAGAGACTAACTACCACTTTTAGCTTTTTATATATACCTAGGATGTGTGCCTATTGGTGGTAACTCCCTTCACTCATCTAATAATGCACTGGTTCTGCTCTAAGAACAAAACCCTAACTCACACACCAAACCAAAAAACAATTGGGATCACATTTGTTGGAAAAATGTAGAAATTAAAAATAAATAAGTGGTGAATGAGGGTGATGAGGATATTCTTTGTGTACAGACTTGACAACTTCTTATTTGACAGCTTTTCTCTGGTCCATAGTTGTTCATCTGGAATCTACATAAGGGAAACCACTTACTAGTAAGCCAAATGAACTGTGTTTCCCTCAGAGATGTCCCTTGTATATCCCAGAATATGAGGTCAACTGTTTAAGTAAGGTTACTAGTTTATCTTAGAAATTGGTTACTGTTTGTTTACTTATAGATAGGGACATTATCCAAACTGGGGTTAACGCCCAGTGTCTGATAATTATGATATAACTAAATACAGATTTCAGTTAAGATACAACTTCTTTCTTTAGTGTTCCTGTCCTGTAAAACTAGCAGAGCAAGCTGGGTGCGGTGGTGCACACCTGTAATCTCAGTGACTCAGGATACTGAGATAGGAGGATTGCAAGTTCAAAAACAGCTTCAGAAATTTAATGAGGCCCTAAGCAACTTAGTGAGACCCTGTCTCAAAATAAAAAGGGCTGGGGATGTAGTTCAATGGTGAAGTGCTTGTGAGTTCAATCCCCAGTACCAAACAAACAAACAAACAAACAAAAAAGAGCAGAACAAATTTTGTGGTTTAAGGATGGATTGAAAACGCAGGCAAAACTACCACTTTTAGCTTTTTATGTATACCTAGGATGATCAATTTTTTTCTTTGCATACCAAAAGGAACTTGGTTTGTTTTTATCTGTGTCTTACCCACTAACATAAGAGGAAATCATAAAAAAGGGAAGCAAGTACAAACTCATTTATAATAAACTCCAAAAGCTATCTTGCTTACCAGAAACAGATTTTGAAGCCTAAAATGTAAAACTTAAAAATGCCAGCTATTTTTTTTTAAGTTAAAGAAGCAAGTCAGAAACAAACACAGTAAAATATTTTCATATATACCAGAAAATAGGAGAAAAGGCATGTAGTATGCATGGTACATTAAAAAATTATAAAAATTTTCAAATAGAAAAGTTAAAAAAGAGTATAATGAATACTCTTGTACCTTCTACCAAGATTCAAATTGTTAACACTTGCCATTTTGGGCTAATTTATTATATATACACACACGAGTTTATATATATGTGTATATATAAAATATGTGTGTATAAATACATATATATATAAAATGTATGTGTACATGTATACATGGGTATATGTATGCACACATACATATATACATATGCACATACTTCCTGACTTATTTTATTTTAATTATTATTTTTTGGTACTGGGGATTGAACTCAGGGGCATTCAACAACTGAGCCACATCCTCAGCTCTATTTTGTACTTTATTTAGAGACAGGGTCTCACTGAGTTGTTTAGCGCCTCAACATTGCTGAGGCTGACTTTGAACTCGCAATCCTCCTGCCTTGGCCTCCCATGTGCACCACCACACCTGGTTTTCTCACTTATTTTGAAGTAAATTACAGACAGTTATATTTAACTTTGGTTTCCAATATCTGCTCTTCTGAATATATATAATAGAAGACCTTTTTATTCCATGTCTTGTGAAATTCTTAAGGTTAAAGAAAACAAGTAATTATTTTTGTGTTGTTGGAAAGCAAGATGGTCAGTGTAAGAGTAAAGATTCAATTGTAAAAATCAAAGATGTTAAGCAAAAATCCCTAAAATATAAATGCTGAAGTGTAATCATCAGTATAAGTTACTGGTTTTTCTTTCCCTTTAAAAAAAAAAAAAAGATATATCCTAGCTCTATTCACTATCAGGGTCAGGTAGCAATGAGAAATAACAACTCTAGAGCAAATAATACTCCTAGATGTTGGTTATAGTCTTCAAATATCATTCCTTACTAAGACATACCAAGGCTTTCCGGAGAAATGACTGATTTCAGAATTAGGGCAGGGAGGCATAATAGAAGGTACTGGAAAGTCCTGTTGTCCATAAATCATAAAAGATTTAAGAGAGCCATCAGAATATATATGAACCATCATGAAGAAGTTCACTAGCCAGAGATAGACAACTTAGGAATTAAAGAACATGATGACTGTTTTAGTCAACTTTTTCACTGCTATAACCAAAAGACCTAACAAGAACATTTTTAAAAAATATTTTTTGGCTGTAAATGAATACAGTGTCCTTTTATGTTTTTATTTTTATGTGGTGCTGAGGATTGAACCCAGTGCCTCACACGTGCCAGGCAAGCACTCTACCATGGAGCTATAGCCCCAGCCCCAAGAACATTTTTTAGAGGAAGAAAAGTTTATTTGGCATTCAGGGTTTCAGAGACTGCCAACTCTGTTGCTCTATGCCTTTTTTTTTTTTTTTAAATAGTCACCATTTTTTTTTTAAGTTGTAGTTGGACACAATACCTTTATTTTATTTATTCACTTCTATGTGGTGCCGAGGCTCAAACCCAGCGCCTCACACATACAGCAAGCGCTGTACTGCTCAGCCCCAGCCCCAGCCCCTCTATGCCTCTTGAGGTGAGGTAGAACATCATGGTGGAAAGGTGTTGAGGAGGAAAGCTGCTCAGAACATGTACCAAAAAGCAGAGAAAGCTCCAGTCACCAGGGACAAAATATATACCCTAAAGGCATGCCCCCAGTGATACATCCTATCCACTTAGTTGCCACACAGGTAATCTTTATTAGAAGATTAATGTACTGATTAGTTTAAATAAGCTCTCATAACCCAGTCATTTGACCTCTGAACTTTCATTGTTTCATGCATGAGCTTTTGGGGGACACCTCACATCTAAACCATAAGCATAACTGAACCTAAAACATGGAATATATAAAAACACATACATTTCTAATGAAATCAAAAAGTGTCCCCTATTGTGCAAGAAACAATGGATCACAATTAGGGCATCAATTCCTTATTCTGAGAACATCAATTAGAGGGAAAGATAAATATATTGCCTTATTGGTTCAAATTATATAGCAGGTAGTTAAATAGTCCCAAGTTAATTACGAAAGTGCTGCAAAAAAGAATTACAGCTAGTACATATATAACATGGGAGACAATTGCCTCGCACACATGAGATTCAATCCTCAGCACCACATAAATAAATAAATAAAGATTAAAAAAACCCCACTATTTTATCACTTCTAATTAATGATTCAGGTTATAATCATAAGAACATTACATAAAGAGTTGATGGGTTTCTTTAAAATGAAGGAAACAGCTACTGTATCTCTTGATACAATGTAATATGAGTACACAGAACAGCCTATGAAGTAATCTTGTTCCCCAAATCTAATCGGGCTTTTATAGTTAATTTCCAGTGCATAAGAAATATAGAAGATAGAGGAATAACTATACTAGGAAGAAACAGACAAATCCAGAATATAGGATATTCTATATGAAAACAAACTCATTTTCTTTAACAAATCAATAACATGGAGGAAAGGAAAATTAAATGCAGAATATTAATATACTATAATGTATATACCTTGTTTAGATTCTGATTTAAATAAACCAACTGTAAAAATGTTTTTGAGTTACCTGGAAAAATTTCAATATGGGCTTGGTGTTGGAGGATACCAAAGAATTAGTTATTGTTTATTTTGTTAGATGTGATGATAATGGCATTATAGCCATAGACAAATTTTCATGTTCTTTAGATTTGCATGCCTAGGTATGTAAGGGTGAAATAGCCTAATGTCTGGGATTTTCTTTAAAACACTTCATAGCTGAGCTGGGGTTGTGGCTCAGCAGTAGAGCGCTCGCCTAGCACGTGTAAGGCACTAGGTTTGATTCTCAGCACCACATAAAATAAATAAATAAAATAAAGGTATTGTGTTCAACTACAACTAAAATAAATAAATAAATAAATATATATATATATATATATATATATATATATATATGTATGTATGTTGGGGCTGGGGATGTGGCTCAAGTGGTAGCGCGCTCGCCTGGCATGCGTGTGGCCTGGGTTCGATCCTCAGCACCACATACAAACAAAGATGTTGTGTCCGCCGAAATCTAAAGAATAAATACTAAAAAAATTCTTTCTCTCTCCCTCTCTCTCTCTCTCTTAAAAAAAAAACAACACTTCATAGCTGGTGCGGTGGTGCATGCCTATAATCGGGAGGCTGAAACAGGAGGATGGTGAGTTCAAAGCCAGTCTCAGCAATGGTGAGGCACTAAGCAATTCAGTGAGACCCTGTCTCTAAATAAAATATAAAACAGGGCTGGGGATGTGGCTCAGTGGTTGAGTGCTCCTGAGTTCAATTCCTGGTACCACCCCCCACAAAAAAAACCCAACATACTTCATGTACACACAAGATGGGGATAGTTGAAGCAAGTAAAGCAAATTAGTGGGATATTACTGGGATTAGGTAGTATAGGCATATGGGAGTTCATGGTACTGTTCTTTATACTTTTGTGTGGTTATGAAATTATAATAAAAAAATTTTGAAGACATAGATATATAGAGAAATATCTATATCAAGACAAAAACATCTGAACACATGTTGAAGAAAGTCATTTCCATATGTCATTTAAAAATAAATGTGAAATAGTTTTAAGTAGAATTGTCAATAAGATGTTTTTATCTACCCATACTATTTTTTTGTTTTTTTATGTACAACTACATATTAATTGCTAATTTTTACATTATTAAAAGATAAATTACAATATCACAATGACACTACTGAAATACAGAAGATAATTAGAAATTATTTGAAAATTATACTCCCAACAAAATGGAAAATCTCAAAGACATAAATTTCTAGAGTCATATGATCTAACCAAACTGAATCAAGACAACATATACAATTTAAACAGTTCAATTTCAAGAAAGGAAATAGAAGACACCATCAAAAGCCTACCAACCTATACGGGGTAAAAATGGGAGTTCATAACCCACTTGAATCAAAGTGTGAAATATGATATGTCAAGAACTATGTAATGTTTTGAACAACCAACAATAAAAAATTAAAAAAAAAAAAAAGCCTACCAACCAAGAAAAGCCCAGGACCAGATGGATTCTCAGCTGAGTTCTACAAGACCTTCAAAGAAGAACTAATACCAGTACTTCTTAAATTATTCCAGGAAATAGAAAAGGAGAGAGCCCTTCCAAACTCTTTCTATGAAGCTATTATCACCCTGATACCAAAACCAGACAAAGACACATCAAGGAAAGAAAATTTCAGCCCAATATCGCTGATGAACATAGATACAAAAATTCTCAATAAAATTCTGGCAAATTGCATCCAAAAGCATATTAAAAAAGATAGTCACCACGATCAAGTGGGGTTCATCCCAGGGATGCAAGGTTGGTAGGTTCAACATATGGATATCAATAAACATAATTCATCATATCAACAAAATTAAAAATAAGAACCACATGAACATCTCAATAGATGCAGAAAAAGCATTTGACAAAATACAGTTCAAAACACTAAAAAAAAAATAGGGATAATAGGAACATATCTCAACATTGTAAAAGCTAGCTATGCTAAGCCCAAGGCCAACATCATTCTAAATGGAGAAAAATTGAAAGCATTTGCTCTAAAAACTGGAACAAGACAGGGATGCCTGCTTTCTTTCACCACTTCTATTCAACATAGTACTTGAAACTCTAGCCAGAGCAATTAAGCAGATGAAAAGGAATTAAAGGAATATGATTAGGAAAAAAGGAACTCAAACTATAACTATTTTCTAACCACATGATTCTATATTTAGAGGATCCAAAAAATTCCACCAGAAAACTTCTAGAACTGATAAATTAATTCAGCAAAGTAGCAATGTATAAAAACAACACCCATAAATCAAAGGCATTTCTGTACATCAGTGAAAGAAAATTAGAAAACTACCCCATTTACAATAGCCACAAACAAACAACACCAAAACAAACAAACAAACAAAAACTTAGGAATCAACCTAATAAAAGAGGTAAAAGACCTCTACAATGAAAACTACAGAACACTAAAGAAATTAAAGAAGACCTCAAAAGATAGAAAGTACTCCCTTGTTCTTAGGTAGGCAGAATTAATATTATTAAAATGGCCATACTACCAAAAGCGTTATACAGGGGCAGGGGATATAGCTCAGTTGGTAGAGTTCTTGCCTTACATGTACAAGTCCCTGGGTTCAATCCCCAGCACTACTTAAAAAAAAAAAAGCAAAAGTATTATACTTTATACAGATTTAATGCAATTCCAATTAAAATCCCAATGACATTATGACATTCCTTATAGAAATAGAAAAAGCAATCATGGAATTCATTTGGAAAAAGTAAGAGACCCAGAATAGCCGAAGAAATTCTTAGCAAGAAGAATGAAGCAGGAGGCATCACAATACCAGACCTTAAATTACACTACAGAGCTATAGTAACAAAAAGAGCATGGTACTGGCACCAAAATAGATATGTAGACTAATGGTACAGAATAGAGGACACACAGACAAACCCACATAAATACGGTTATCTCATACTAGACAAAGGGGAAAAAACATACATTGGAGGAAAGATAGCCTCTTTACAAATAGTGTAAGGAAAACTGGAAATCCATATGCAGCAAAATGAAATTAAATCCCTATCTCTCACTCTGCACAAAATTCAACTCAAAGTGGACCAAGGACCTAGGAATTAAACCAGAGACCCTGTACCTAACTGAAGAAAAAGTAGGCCCAAATCTTCATTATGTCAGCTTTGGACCTGACTTCCTTAACAAGACTCCTAAAAAATCACAAGAAATAAAATCAAGAATCAATAAATGAGATAGATTCAAATTAAAAAGCTTCTTTTCAGCAAAGAAAACAATCAATAATGTGAAGAGAGAGCCTATAGAATGGGAGAAAATCTTTATCACACACACATCCAGTTAGAGCACTAATCTCCAGGATATATAAAGAACTCAAAAAACTTAACATCAAAAAAACAAATAACCCAATCAATAAATGGGCTAAGGAACTAAGCAGACACTTTACAGAAGAAGAAATATGATCAATCAACAAGTATGTGAAAAAATGTTCAACATCTCTAGCAATCAGAGAAATGCAAATCAAAAGTACTCTAAGATCTTATTTCACTCTAGTCAAAAAGAAAATACAAGCAACCATAAGCTGGTGGGATGGCAAACTGGTGCAACCACTCTGGAAAGCAGCATGGAAATTCCTTAGAAAACGTGGAATGGAACCATAGTTTGACCCAGCTATCCCACTCCTTGGTATATACTCAAAGGACTTAAAATCAGCATACTCCAGTGACGCAGCCACATCAATGTTTATAGAAGCTCAATTCACAATACCTAAACTGTAGAACCAACCTAGATGCCCTTCAGTAGACGAATGGATAAAGAAACTGTGGTGTGTGTGTGTGTGTGTGTGTGTGTGTGTGTACTCTATGCTTGTCATCTGCATTTCAGTCATAGAGGGAATACAAGGCATTTGAAGATTTAGAATTGACCTTTATTTTATCACTCATGACAGTTGGGGTCTGTGACACTGTTAGTTTGGGCTGCTTTAAATTATGACTCCTGGGCTGGGGTATAATTTAGTGGTAGAGAGCCTGTAGAGTGTACTTGAGACCCTTGGTATGATCCCTAACAAAACATATACACACACACATACACACTGGAATTTTACATAGCCTTAAAAGAAGAATGAAATTATGGCATTTGTGGGTAAATGGATGGATTTGGAGAATATGATAAGCAATGTAAGCCAATCCCTAAAAACCAAAGGCCAAATGTTTTCTCTGATAAGTGAATACTGATTTATAAAGGGGGAGGGGGAAGAATGGAGAAACTTTGGATTGGGCAGAGGGGAGGGAGAGGGAGTGGGGGTGGAAAAGATGATGGAATGAGACGGACATCTGCATTCCACTCTGCATCGTGCACAACCAGAGGAATGAAAAGTTGTGCTCCACTTGTGTTTAAAAAAAAAAAAAAGATAAATTACCTGTTATCAATAATCA
Source organism: Marmota marmota marmota (assembly GCF_001458135.2). Lineage (NCBI taxonomy): Eukaryota > Metazoa > Chordata > Mammalia > Rodentia > Sciuridae > Marmota > Marmota marmota. Next base: position 464,219 of record NW_025999873.1, read on the forward strand.
TAACACGGGAGGTTGGAATCCCCAAAACATCACAGCTCTGCAAAAGTTCTTTCTTACGAATCTCTCCTTGATTGTAGTAATTTCCTGAGAATAACAAATATAGTAGTAGATTTCTTTAACAGTGGAGACCTGTTTATTCTTCTTCTTCTTTTTTTCCCCTGTTTATTCTCATCCCATTTGTTCCCTATAGGATTTAAGCTACCTGAAAAATGTGTGATTATAATAAGGAGTTGAAGAAAATGTAATACTTAAGCTTGTTATAAACTATTCTTATGAGAAGACTACCAGCAGTACACTCTTTTATTTATTTATTTTTTTAGTTGTAGATGGACACAATACCTTTATTTTAAAGTGGTGCTGAGGATGGAACTCAGTGCCTCATACTTGTGAGGCAATTGCTCTGCCACTGAGCCACAATCCCAGCCCTGCAGCAGTACACTCTTTAGAATCATCATTTACATGCTTGTCTGTCTGTCTCTCTAACTGTATGCTTGTCATCTGCATTTCAGTCATAGAGGGAATACAAGGCATTTGAAGATTTAGAATTGACCTTTATTTAATCACTCAGGACAGTTGGAGTCTGTGACACTGTTAGTTTGGGCTGCTTTAAATTATGACTCCTGGGCTGGGGTATAATTTAGTGGTAGAGAGCCTGTCGAGTGTACTTGAGGCCCTTGGTATGATCCCTAACAGAATACACACACACACACACACACACACCAATCATCAACTATCTAACATTTATGAAAAAAGAGGGTGCTACTCCTGGGTATTATAGGAAAATGTACAGGCACCATTTGGGAAAACATCCTCTCTTGAAGTTTGGTAACCAGCACCTCCAAAGTTTATGTATTCTTTATTTTCCCAACATATATACTACAGTCCCTAAGAATAATCTTCCCTCTGTATATAGGACTCCTCTGCAGTCTTATAAATAATATAATGAAATTGGTACCATTTAAATTGCACATTCACTGTAAGCAACTACCTAGTTAATATACCCCCTTAATTCAAGTTTCCAACAAATAATGACTTGTGATTTGTTCATATTACTTAACTTTCTGGGATCAGTTTCTTTACCTCTAAAATGGCTAAGCTCATAAGGTTTTCTGGAGGGTAATTTGAGATAACATATCAGTGTACCCAGTTGGGTACTGAGTTAGTTTTTTCTTTCCACGAACTCTTTACTTTTACTTCCTGCTTCCTCTTTGTTTCTTTCTGAATTACAATTCATCTTTATCATCCAGATCATATGTCAAATGCCTTCTTCTATTTTCCCTGGAAAGTAATCATGTCCAGTATTTTACTTCTAACTATGAATTTTTCTCCATTATCAAATTATTAATTAATCTGTAAATGTCATTGACCTTAAAAGTCATGTGATGAAACTTGTATCATCCCTAATATTCAGCATACTGTAGGTATTCATGAAGGACTTTAAGAGAAGCTCTGCTTACTACAGGTAACTCAAAGAAAAACTACCATGTGAAACCCTTCAACTTGAGTTGGGGTTACCCTAGATCTGAACTGTCTCAATAGGAGACAATCATTACATTGTATCTGACAAAGAGACTAACACCCTAAAAAAACCGTAGAGAAGAGTTTTAATTCTGGACTGTCTTCAACATACTTTTCCCCTCAGTTTTCTTTCTTTCTTTTTTCTAGCAGTACTGGGAATTCAACCCAGGAGCACTTTACCACTGAGCTACATCCCTATTTTGAGACAGGGTTACACTAAATTGCTTAGAGCCTTGCTAAATTGCTATGGCTGACCTAGAACTTACAATCCTCCTGCCTCAGCCTCACAAATTTCTGGGATTACAGATATGTGCCACTATGTGTCTGGCTGGAAAGTTTTAATTTGTTAGAATGAGAAAGGGACTGAGAATCAAGGTATTATGGTCTCACAACATCTGGCTGCCCACTAGCTACATGAATTCGGAGAAATTCTTTTTTTTTTTTTGAGGTTCTGGGGATTGAACCCAGGATCTTGTTTTTGAGACAGACTTTTGCACAATTACTGAGTTTGGCCTTGAACTTGTTGTGATCCTCCTTCTTAGTTTCAGGAATTCCAGTACAGTTTTCCCTTGAATACCAAGTAATAAAAAAATGTATTTGGAAGAAAAAAGGTCCAAGTTTTTTCCCAATACAAAATGAAGGAGCTGGGAATGGTGGCAACATCTGTAATCCCTGTCACTCAGGAGATTAAGGTAGGAGGATTGTGAGTTCAAAGCCAGCCTCAGCAATTTAGTGAAGCCCTAAGTAACTCCGTGAGACCCTGTCTCTTAAGTAAAATATAAAAAATGGCTGGAGATGTGGCTCAGTGGTTAAGCACCCCTGGGTTCAATCCCTGATACCAAAATAAATGAATAAATAAAATAAAATGAGGGAGCTTATGCTGTGTCAAGGTCTACCCAGGATAACAAAAACCATATCATACAGTAAGAGAGAATTTAATGCAAAGATTTTGATATATCACCAATGAAAGAGTGAAGGGCTAAACAGGTACCAGTGAAGTGGTCAAGAGATTAGGGATAGCAAAAAGTGACTACCAAGATAAAGGAAGGAGGCAGTATTATTGAAACAGAGAGGCCTGGGCTCCCAAAGGAGAAGTTGAAACCAAGAGGACTTGACCCCCTTCCATTAGAATGTGTCTACATACCCTAGCTTAAGAAATCATGATTCAAAAATGAAATTAGAATTTTTAAATGGCCAAAGGATTTAACTAAACATTCTCCAAAGAAGATAACCAACAAGCATGTGAAAAGATGCTCATCATTAGTCATTAGGAACATGCATATCAAACCCACAATAACATATTACTTCATGCCCATTAGGATGACTATAGTTCTGAAAACAGAAAATTACAAGCATTGAAAAGGATATAAAGAAAGTGGAACTGGGGTTGGCGATTCAGCTCAGTAACAGAGCCCTTGCCTAGCAAGTACAAGGCCCTGAGTTACATCCTCAGTCCTGAAAAGAAACAAAAGAAAGTGGAACCATAGTACACCACTGGTGGGAATGTGAAATGGCACAGCTGCTTTGGAAAACAGTTTGGAGATTCTTCAGAAATTTAAACAGAATTACCACATGACTGAACAATTGTACTCACAAGTATATACTCAAAAGAACTAGAAACTGGTACCAAAACATACTTGTAACACTGTTCAAAGAAGCATATTCACAACAGTCAAAAAGTAGAAAAATCTAAGTGTCTACCAACAGACAAATGAAAAAACAAATTTGGTATATATATATAATATTCAGCCATAAGACAAAATAAAATTTTGATACTTGCTACAACACTGATGAATTTTTAAAAAATTATTCTAATCAACATTAAGTCAGATATAAAATGATGATTACTATACGATTTCACTTGTGTGAGGTACCTGTAACAGTTAAATTCATAAGAGACAGAAAGCAGAAAATAGTAGTTGCCAGAGGCTGAGGAGAGGACAGTTATTGCTTAATGGGTTACAGTGTTTGTTTTAGATGATGAAACAGAGGTGATGGTTACACAATCTTGTGAATGTACTTACTACCACTGAATTGAACACTTAAAAATGTTTAAAATTGCAAATTTTGTTATGTATATTTTACCACAACTTAATAAAACATTAATAAAAATATTTTCATTCAGAGTTATCACTATAAAACTTAAATTATATCTTTACAATTGATGAACAAATACAGTTAAAGGACCGTTTAAATAAAAAAAAATATACATCTATCCAGCTAAAATCAAGAAACATTGGGTCTGGGGGTTGTAGCTCAGTGGTAGAGCACTTGCCTCACATGCATGAGGCCCTGGGTTTGATCCTCAGTACCACATAAAAATAAACAAATAAAAATAAAGATATTGTGACCATCAGCAAGTAAAAAAAAAAGAAAGAAAGAAAGAAAGAAAAACATTATCATATGCTATTATCAACCAATCTAGCTATACTTGGGAGAAGTTTTAATATTTCTAAAGAAACTGCATTCATCTTAACTTTTATTTATGGAAATGCTAATTTTTGTTAACTTCTCTGTTTGCAGTTGGTCATTAACAAGCCCAAACATATGGGAAACTATCTTTTTCTGAATATGGCAGGCATTTATTTATTAGATGGAATGAGAAGTATACAGAATCAGAACAGAGTCCAGCACATCACAGTGATGTTAACAGCAAGTATTTTCAATTTTTGTACTGAGGATTGAACCCAGGGACGCTCTACCACTGAGTTACACCCTGAAACAGGGTCTGGGTAAGTTGTAAGGGTTGAAACCTCAAATTGCAATCTACCTGCCTCAGTTTCCCAAGTTGCTGGAATTACAGGTCTGTGCCACAGTGCCTGGCCCATTTTAATCATTTTAAGTATACTGATCTGTGCTACTGCACCTGGCCCCATTCTATACTTCTTTAGATTAGTACTACTGTACTTTCTTTTTCACACTTGCTTCTTTTCTTTTTACTGTTCAGAGGCTCTGTTTTACTGTTTTGTGTTTTTTTTGTCACGGTGGCATTTCTTTCTCTTTGGTCTCTGAAATGATCTCTTCCCTAATGTTTCATTAGCATTTCTTTTAGGGCTTCTCATTGTTTAATCAAATTGCCTATTTTTATAGCAAAAAAACCTAATTCATTACATAAATAATGAAAAGCTCTGAAAAGGATGACATGCTCCAATTAAAAAAGCAATCAGCAAGACATCAACAATTATTATTTTTTGAGACAGAGTTTTGCTGTGTTACCCAGACTTGAACTCTTAGGTTCAAATGATCCTCCTGCCTCAGCCTCCTGAGAAGCTGAGACAATAGGAGTATACCACCATACCCGCTGACATCAACATTTTCATATGCACTTACAAAGTTGGTGAGTTTTAAATAGAGGGTATGTATAAGGTGATGTGGCATATAAATTCTAAGCTAGTTATAAGAAAAAGGTAAGTAAACATATATTTAAAAATATATATGTCTAATAAATAGCCTACAAGTTAACCTATTAGCATCAGTGTTTATAAATTGTTTTCAGTTAGATATTGGATGCCTATGTATTCTTTGGTTGGTGTGATCATATGATAACTGTACTAACAACTTTTAGAGAAAAGTACCTAAGTATTTAGATATATGTTAGTAAAAAGAACCAGTGAGATAAACTTTGAGTCGTATTCTGATTTTTTTCTAACTCCCTTAAAGTAATAAAATTCATATTTTAAAGTATAACCAATTTATTCCATTTTTACCCCCCCCCCAATGGTGGGGATTGAATGCAAGGCTTCAAGCATTCTAGGCAAGTACTCTATCACTGAACCAAATCCCTGATCCTTATTCCATTTTTAGCAGGATGCAATCAACACTCAAGATCATATGTTTTTAGAAATCCCAAATGTATTGGGTTAGACAGAATAGAATTAGACAGATGAAAATAACACTTTTGAGAATGGATTTAAATATATCTAAATAAAGATTACTTTGGGGGCTGGGGTTGTAGCTCAGTGGTAGAGTGCTCACCTAGCACATGAGAGGCACTTGGTTCAATCCTCAGCACCATATAAAAATAAAAGTATTGTGTCCATCCACAACTAAAAAAAGTTTTAAAAAATATTACTTTGATGAATTATTAACAATTAAAAAGCAATTATTACAAATAATCTAATACAGGGGCTGGGCTTGTGGCTCAGTAGTAGAGTTCGAGGCACTGGGTTCAATCCTCAGCACCACATAAAAATAAATAAACATCCCACTACAACTATAAATAAATAAATAAATAAATAAATAAACTAATACACCAGACGCCATAAAGCACACCTGTAATAACAGCAGCTTCGGAGGCTAAGACAGGAAGATTGCAAAGCTAACCTCAGAAATTTAGCAAGTCCATAGCAACTTAGTGAGATCCTATCTCAAAATAAAAAAGCACCCACGGGTTCAATCTCTGGTACTAAACTGAAACAAAAAAATAATTTCATATTTAGGAAACATGATGTATCGATACCTGGAGAAACACTCTTAGTATAGAATACCTGAACGTGAGATAAAGGTAAACGTGTTCTCGATGTATGACTGAACTAGCAGAAAGGCAAAGGCTTTTTTCTAAAGGACCAAAACAATAGGTAAGTGTGAATCCTGAGAGGTATTATTGTGTTGACCCTAGGGCTACTTGCGTGTTGACAATCTAAAGTTAGGAAGAAAAGCTTAGACAAAAATAAGATGTTTATACGAAAGATAGGACCTTCAAAAGGCAATTCCTTCAGAGGATGAAGTAGAAAAAAGCCCATTCTAGACAGAGATCATTGAGATTCATTTCCTTGACAAGAAGAATGTTAGCAGAAGTGATACTGTATGATTTCTAAGGCAAGGTCATGAAAGACAATATGACTACCCCCAGCAGAGATTCCTTCTCAGGACACCTGTGAGGAAGCCTAAGACACACAGACACTGGATATACCACACGTGGAATGTTCTGGTTGGTATCTCTAGCTAAGTCCCTAGCTGAAGGCCAGAGACTTAAGTGAATGAATCTTCAGATGATTCTAGTTTCCAGTCTTTGGTTCCTCCAATTAAGGTACTGAGCAGAGACAGTATTCTCAGTATGACACCATGAGAACAAGTATTCTTAATGTTTTAAGCCACTAAGTTTTCAGATAATTTGTTACATAATATTAGACAACTAATATACCTGGGTTTGGATCCTAAATTTATACCACCAATGTGGCCTGAAAAATCTCAATCTAACATTTTAGAGTCTTCCGAGGTAGGTGGTGTGTTTAGCTGCCTGGCCAAAGTAAATCATGAAAGTATTATCACAAATACAGTTCTGAGAAACATGTGTTTACTTCCATTAAAAAAAAAAAATCACAAAATACACATAGAAATGTGTCACCCAGAATGAGTTATCAGAACAAAGAGCAGACTCAAATATACAGATTATAGAAATTGGAATTATTAGATATGTGTTTTATACATTTAAAGAAATGAGAGGTTATCAAAATATGAGAGGGTAACAGACTATAATATTTGCAACATGAACCTCTAGACATTAGACACAGATTAAAGGACAAATTGCATAATTACCATCTCCATACATATGTAAGATCTTAAATATAAAACTGTTAACAGCCTAGAAAGTTGGTAGGCACCTAAAGTCCCCCCCTACTCAGGAGGCTGAGGCAGGATGATCCTCAAGTTCAAGGCCAACCTGGAAAACATGGCAGGACCCTGTCTCTTCTAAGAAAAATATTGGGGCTAGGGGTGTAGTTCAGTAGTAGAGTGCATGCTTGAAGCTCTGGGTTTAATCTCTAACACAAAAAATGAAACTATTAGCAGACATGAAAGAAGGCCAAAATAAATGAGACATATCATAATAGATGGAAAGACTTTACAATATAAATATCAAGTCTCCTTATATTAAGTCAGTGAAATTTCAATAAAAATGCCAGCAAAGTTTTTCCTTGAACATGACCAAGCTAATTATAAAATGTATTTAGAAGGAAAAAAAGTCAAAATCAGCAAACATGCCTCGAAGCAATCTGGTCATATCAGATAACAGTGCTATAAAAGCTATAGTAATTAAGATAGGAATGTCAGACTATAGGAACAGCACATAGACCAGAAATACAAGGGAATCTGATGTTTGAGTCTGCAGTTGCAATCTAGAGAGGAAATGATGGCTGAATTGGTATTCTTGACTATAATCTTTCCTTTCAAACCTTTTCCACATTGCCATCAGAATGAGATTTTTTTTTTTTGTATCAGGGATTGAACCCAGGGGCACCTTGATCACTGAGTCACATCCCCAGCCCTTTCTATTTTTTGAGACAGGGTCTCAGTAAGTTGCTTAGGGCCTCCTTGCCAAATTACTGAGGCTATGTTTGAACTCTTCATCCTCCTCTTCAGCCTCCCCAGCTGCTGGGATTACAGCCTGCTCCACTACCGTGCCAGACTAGAATAAGCTTGTTTATTTATTTATTTTTTAGTTGTAGATAGACACAATACCTTTTATTTTTATTTTTATTTTTTTTATGTGGTGCTGAGGATCGAACATAGTGCTCGGTAGGCAAGTGCTCTATAACTGAGTTAAAACCACAGACCCTAGAAAAAGCTTTTTTTTTTTTTTTTGGG
>NW_025999873.1:472345-478479 GCF_001458135.2 Marmota marmota marmota
CTTTTTTTTTTTTTTTTTGGTACTGGGGTTACTTAACCACCGAGCCACATCCCCAGACCTTTCTTGTATTTTATTTAGAGACAGGGTCCCATTGAGTTGCTTAGAGCCTCGCTAAATTTCTGAGGCCAGTTGTGAAATCAAAATCATTCTTGCCTCAGCCTCCCCAGCCGCTGAGATTACAGGTGTGCACTACTGTGCCCAGCTAGAATAAGTTTTTTTTTCTTTTAATATTTTTAAATTGTAGATGACACAATATCTTTATTTTTATGTGGTGCTGAGGATCGAACCCAGTATCTCACATGTGCAAAGCAGGTGCTCTACCACTGAGCTACAGCCCCAGCCCTGGAATAAGCTTTTTAAAACAGAGAATTGATTATATTAATTCCTCATCAAAACTTATCAGTGATGTCCTATTATTGGATGTGCATATTAGCAGGCATTTTGGTGGTTACATAAATTTGGGAAATGCTGGATTAAACAAAATTAAATTTTTTTTTTTTTTTTTGTACCAGGGATTGAACTCAGGGGCACTTAACCACTGAGCCACATCCCCAATCCTTTTTATATTTTACTTTGAGACAGGATCTTACTACGTTTCTCAGGGCCTTGCCAAGTTGCTGAGGCTGACTTTGAACCTGTGGTCTTCCTGCATGAGTCGCCCAAGCCGCTGGGATTACAGGTGTGCATCACTGTGCCCAACTAGATCTTTTTTTATTTTAATAGTAAGACTTCTCAATGATGTCTATATTCTCATAAGGATGCAAACTTCTAAATGGGGGATAGCACATCTGGCTAAGTTCCCTTAAATTGTCAGGCCAAAGTATTTTTTTTTTTTTTTAATAGCAGAAATTCTCAGCACCACATCAAAATAAACAAAATAAAGCTTAAAAAATGTACACTGGGAATCAATACAGATATTTTATAACTGACATGGCATGCAAAGCAATACAAGAGGCAGATTGGGTATAATGGTTTAGAACAACAACAACAACAAAAGCTACAGAGACCTGGGTCTCTGTTGTAGCTACTCTGGTTGTTACTTAAACTCTGTGATTTAGTTGCTACAATTGTAAAATGGGAATAATAGTATTATCTTCTTCATAGGATTACTGACAGGATTAAAAGAGGCATTAGTAACAAAAAAAAAATTATCTTTTCCCCTGCTTCTCCCTTCTCCCTAACCTGGGGATCTAGTTAGAATGAATTATTTATACAAGTTCAGGACTTACTGATGTCTTTACTACTGTCTAGAATGACCTACTCTGCGTCATAGGTAACCTACTATTATTTTGAAAGACTAGCTCAAAAGAAAACCTATTTGGAGAAGCTTTCCTTAATCTAGTCTCCTCAAAGAGAATTAATGCATTTTTATATTTTGTACCCATAGTACTTTCTCCATTACATCATCATAGCTTTCATTATACTGTGTCATAAATTATCAGTGTCCTGTTTTGTACATCAGAATGTTAAGTCAGGAGTGTGAAAAATGTTCCATACATGTTTTTGAATGAGTTGGGATTTAAAATATAATTTTAAAAATCCAAGATAGAACAATTTAAAATGATAATTTAGATTCCACAGGAAATAATGAAAGACAACAACAAAAATGCTGACTGCTGGGGTTGGGTTGTAGCTCAGTGTGCGCACCACTGTGCCCAACTAAATCCAAGATAGAACAATTTAAAATCATAATTTAGATTCAGAGGAAATAATGAAAGACATGCCTAGTACATGTGAGGCACTGGGTTTGATCCTCAGCACTACATAAAAAATAAAGGCATCGTATCCATCTATAAATTAAAAAAATAAATAAAAAATAAATTTAAAAAATGCTGGCTGCTAAGTATATGCTCAAAATTTTTTTCTCTTTTCTTCTCTCTTTTATGGATTGAAGCCAGGACTTTGCATAGGCTAGGAAAGTGTTCTACCCTGAGCTACATTCTCAGCCCTTTGTATTTTTTTATTTTGAGGCAGGGTCTCTCTAAGTTGTCCAGATTGGGCTGGAATTTGAGATCCTCCTGCCTCAGTGTCCCAAATAGCTGGGATTACAATTTTTATTAGGGGGTGGGGGAAACCTGGGAGGCTGGAATTAGAGAAAGGCAAATCAAAACTACTCTAAGAGTTCATCTCACTCTAGCCAGAATGGCACATAATCAAGAATACAAACAATAAGTATTGGCGAGGATGAGGGAAAAAAGATACACTCATTCATTGCTGGTGGGACTGCAAATTGATACAACCACTTTGGAAAAAAGTATGGAGATTCCTCAGAAAACTTGGAATGGAACCACCATTTGACCCAGCTACCCAACTCCTCAGTTTATATCTAAAGGACTTCAAATCAGCATATACAGTGACACAGCCACATCAATGTTTATAGCAGCTCAATTCACAATAGCTAAACTGTGGAACCAACCTAGATGCCCTTCAACAGATGAATGGATAAATAAAATGTGATATAAATACACAGTGGAATATTACTCAGCCTTAAAGAAGAATGAAATTACGGCATTTGCTAGTAAATGGATGGAACTAGAGAATATAATGCTAAGTGAAATAAGCCAATCCCCTAAAACCAAAAGCTGAAACTTTTCTCCTATAAGCAGATGCTGATCCACAGTAAGGGGGGGGGCAGATAGGGAAGAATGAATGCACTTTGGATTGTGCAGAGGGGAGTGATGGGAGGGATGGGGCAATGGGGATGGGAAAAATGGTAAAATGAGATGGACATTATTACCCTATATACATGTATGATTACACTCCTGGTGGGATTCAGCACCACTTACAGCCAGAGGAATGAGAAGTTATGCTCCATTTGTGTACTATGTGTCAAAATGCATTCTACTGCCATATATAACTAATTAGAACAAACAACAACAACAAACAAAAGCCTGGGAGGCTGGGGGTTCAGCTCAATGGTAGAGTGTTTGCCCAACATGTTTGAGGCTCTGGGTTTGAACCCCAGCAGCAAAACAAAAACAAAAACAAAAACAAACGACAGAAAATGAGGCAGGAAAAATTCGGGTTTCTGGTACTAAATTTTTATGAGCCTTTTTATAAAAATAAGAACTTTATTAAAGATCACACTGCATCTACAATATTTTGCAAATAAAATCCAGGCTTCTCTTGTAGATCTTGAAACAAAAACTTGCCTATATTTGACTCCCATAGTTGTAGTATGAAATATAAATAAGATTGAAAGCAAAGAAAAAAATCAGGCTGTTACTTGCAACTATTTGCAAATAATATCTTTCACATTAAGAGAGAGAAAAATGCTTAGATCCAAATTCTCAACAAATAATAAAGATGATTTAATCTTATTGATAACAAACGATAAATATCGGGGGAAAAAACTAAGAAATTTATAAAAAATACTGGTCAGTGCTAGAGAGGGTAATATAGTAAGAGAGATACCCTTCATTACTACCACTCAGAATGTAAAACTGGTATGCCTTAGGGAATTCAAATTATATGCAAAGCCTTAAAACAGTCAATTTTAGACATGGAGCTGGATGAGACAGATAGAATAGGCCTACCATAAATGTTTTTTTTTCCTGTATTTTTTTTATTGGTTGTTCAAAACATTACAAAGCTCTTGACATATCATATTTCATACATTAGATTCAAGTGGGTACCATAAATGTTTAACATATGCTAGGTAAGTGAAAAAGAAATGTTAAGTGAAAAGAATACAATTGTATTAAATGTGATTTCTGTGAAATTTGTATAGAAAGGATTGAAATAACACAACCAAATAGGAAAAGAGGTTATGAGCAACTAAAAACAACTGATTTATTGATTTATTGAGATATAATTTGACATACTATAAAATCCACACATTGTATACAGCTCGATTACTTCATTTACACAGCTGTGCAATTATGGTCATGATTAAGCACCACGGTCACTTTTTTTTTTTTTCCTCATTTGATGTTTTCTGAATCAGAATACTAGCCCTATTCGTTGAATGGCTCTTTCACGGAAAGTTGGGTGGAGATGAACTCTAAAATTATCTACAAAATTACTATTTATCTGAGTCCCTCCTCCAGTTTGACACACGCAACTTTGTAGCACAATACGGATTCAACATGCAGAAGGTCCTTTGCTATTATTAGAAGCGAAATTTTAAGGACTGAACAGGCACCATACAGAATAAATTGTTTTTGCTGTACTACATAGTAATATCACTGTTCTTGACCCTTCTGCAAATGAAAGGTTCCAAAATAACTAATACAGTCCCAGTTCCCAATGAAAATTCTGGCACTGAGTGGAACCAATGGTGAGAAATTCCCTTTCCTCTCCTCAATCCTGCCAGCGGAGAGTGGAGTATGCAAGCTGCAGACATCCCCCAAACTCACCTGGGAGGCCAGCTGCTCCCTGTCAGCCTGGAAGGAGTTCAAAGGAAAGACCTTCGGTGTATTCATTTAGCTCCCTACAATTGAAAACCCTTCGGGAAGGAGTATATTGAGGTTGACTAGTACCCAAATCCCTCACAGCCCAGGCTCCCAGCGATCACTTAAGGCCTCCTACCTGCAGAGAAGCAGAGCAGGGACATCCGGTGCTTCAGGCGTGCCAAACCTAGCACTGTGGGAGCAAAGAACATGGCTTCATCATCGGGGTGCGCGATCACGAGAAGGGTTCGGCTTCCGGATTTCAACAGGCCTGCTTGCTCCGCAGTCTTCATTCGTTCTGCAGAGTCCCAAAAGCAGAGAAAACCCCACGTTAGAACCGCCGCCAACACACAGCCGAGACACAACGCTTCCATGCTGGGTAAGTGGCACTGCGCCTGTGCAATTGGGAAGGCTGCAGTTGACCCTGACTCCGGCAGGAAAACCGCACCCACTGAAATTCCGTTCCGCGTTCCGCGTTTGAGTGCATCTTTGCTTGCGACTCAAAAGTAGGATTTGTCTTCTGACACTGAAGCTTCTCAGCATACTGTGCTCTCTCCATCTTTATTTTTCTTTCAGGGCCGAGGACCAAACTCAGGGCAAGCGCACTGCCGCTGAACTAAATCCCCAACCTTCTCTCCATCTTTTGTACACGAAGTCTGGTGCCTGCTAGGTTTCAGAGCTGACCCGAACCCCATGCCGTCCAATTTAATACCCTTGTCCTGCCTCACAATATAATGTGTTTAAGGAAAAGCATTTGAAAATAAACTTCCACATCTTGTGGGTTATTTTTTTGGGGGGGTTGGTGGGTGGAGGGGACCCAGGACTGAACCCTGAGGCACTTTACTACTAAGTTACATGGCCAGGCTTTTAATTTTTTTATATTCAAACAGGGTCTTGCTAAATTGTTGAGGCCGGCCTTGGATTTATGATCCTTTTGCCTCATCCTCCCAAATCGCTGGAATTACTGGCATGTGTCACCATAACAGAAAGTTCCCACGTTTTGCAAGCAGACTTCTCGCCTCTTTTTAATTCATCATTTTCTAACCCATTTCTTTTTCGGGGAGGGGAGATGGGAGGCGGATAGTATGGGTGGAGCCCAGAGGAACTTTACCACTGAAATACATCCCTAGCCCTAAACATTTTATTGTTGTTGTTGTTGTTATTGTTGTTGTTTTGAAAAGGGTCTCGCTAAATTGTTGAGGGGCTCACTTAGTCACCCAGGCTGGCCTGGACCTTGGGATCCTCCTGCCTCAGCCTTGCGAGTCACTGAGATTACAGGCACCAGGGGCTTTTCTAATTATATGGTTTAGCCCCGTTATCCGGATGAATGTTTTCCGAAACGGCAAAATACCTTAACTTTGCGTTCCCTTTTCAATTTTGGGATGTGAATGGTGATTTTACTAAAGGAAAAGTATGCGGTCACGGGGAACTGGCCAGTAATTTCACTAGAAGAGTCAGTGGGGGGGGGGAGTGTGCACTTCCTGAGTCTCGAGGGCCCTAACTCCTCTTCGGAGTTAGATTCAAGAGCGATGTGATGGGCAAATCGGCCTCGCCCGGCATTTCGCATTTCGGTGAGGGCTAGGTGCTAAAGTATCGGGTAAGTCGGCGTGCCACGTGGACCCGGATTCTGTCTTTGCAGCCCCGGGCAGTGGAGGCCGTCGCCATCCAGCCGTGCCGTTGAGGGGGGGTAGCAGGACCCGAGGCATAGACGGGCGCCCTGCCCTTTCCCACGCCGGGAGGTAG
>NW_025999873.1:479159-484495 GCF_001458135.2 Marmota marmota marmota
CGGGCCTCGCTAGGTCGGGTCCCGTCTCAGCTGCCGGCCCCTTCTCTTTGGCCACCCAGGGGCGAGTCGGGCGCGGCGGAGGGCTCGGGCTAGGTGAGTGGAGGCTTCTGGAGTTTGGAAGAAGAATGGGCTGCGGCCGGGCCGGGGCCGACCCCGACGTGTCCTGTGGGGAAGGGGCGAGCGGAGCCTGCAGGGTTGGCGGAGGGGGGACGCGATGGCCAAGGGTTCCCCGGGTGGGGCCCGCGCAGGTGGCGGGCCTGGGCTCACTCTTAGGCGGAGTTAGTGGCCGTCTTGGGAGTGTGGAAGGGTTAGGGAGGGTGACAGCGTTGGACGAGTACGTGAAGGAGCCGAGTAGTTCACCTGACCACTTCGGGCTGTAATGGCGAAGGGTGGGTAGTGGTGGAGCTGGCAAAGATCCGAACCCTATACCTTCCGCCGTTTATTGTTGGTGTTTTCGTGTGCCAGATGAAGGATTTGGAAAAAGTATAATGGAGAAATCAGCTTTAATGGAGAGGTGATTGAATTCTTCGAATTACCTAGATCAGGAGTAGTCGTGGATTAAAGGAATAGATGGGAATAAATGGTATTTATGAGAAGTATTTGCCTAGGAAATGTCAAGAGTTTCATTGCTACGGTGCCTCTTCAACAGAATTAACCTTGGAGAGTAGGGGTATGGGGCATTCTAATCTTTGGGATTAGTATATTCACCTGCATCAGGTTTGCTTTCTTAATTATGTCCTAATTATATTGAAATTTACAATTCTTGTGTGCCCCCTCGTGAGGCAATGATGGGGAGGCTGGCTGAACGTGACTGTGTGCAGAGAGCAACAGGTCTGGGATTTTAAAATGCCTATACATATTCCTTCCTTCCTTCAGTATATTCTGATCAATAACTGCGATGATTCTGGGTCACTGAAAATTTGATGGCATGACAGTATTTAAGTTTTAGTAGTTTCATGGAAATATTTTGATGTATACTTTCATAAAGATAACTTATTGGATAAACCAGCTTGCACTTGCCTGGACTCAGGATCAGACCTATTTTAGAATCTTATTTATACATAGGTAAAAATTACAGAAGAATTAACCACAAATTGCTAGAGAGAAATCTAATTTTTTCATTCTATTAAAATCCACTGGAAGTTTACTTTCATATTTATAGTTTCCAGTTGCTTGTCATGCCTTAAGCCCAGCGGTTAATGAAAATCAAGGTGTGTGTATGTATATGTATTTATATGTAAAATAGTTGCACTAGGCAATGATTAGTTAAATACCAAAATACTCTTAACTTTTACAAAAGATATGCCATATATTGAACTACTCCCCCGGAGAAAATGTAATATTAATTTCTGATTCTTCTTGTAACTGATGTTTTGGAACATATCAACTTCTCTGTGCTTCAGTTTCCTTATCTCTAATATTAGGAAACCATTTATCTATCTATGGGCGGCTGTTATGCGCCTAAAGGGAGTTAACAGTTATGAAATTGCTTTAAACAGATTGAAAAGGTTGTGTTTCTGTGAGGTAGTAACAACTCCCTTTGAGATCCTGTATTGCTTTATCTGCTTATCTCTCTCAGTGCTTACACTTTCTACCTTGTACTGTTGGTATTTATGTTCTGGTTTATCTCTTTTTGAGAGCAGGATAGGCCCTTCTCTGATTTTATCTCTGGTTAAGCACCTAGTAAGGGGGAGGGAGAGAGAGAGAGATTTTGACACTGCAAATTAAAAAAAAAATTTTATATATGACAGCGGAATGCATTACAATTCTTATTACACATAAAGAGCACAATTTTTCATATCTCTGGTTGTATACATAGTATATTCACACCAGACACTGCAAATTTTTTATTGAATGAATAAACATAGGAATCTAGTTAGAAAAATGTATTCACATTACTTATCAGAATATACCTGTTATCTGCTGTGACGTATCTATGGAAGCTATAATTCTCTCCATGGCCTCTAGAGAAATATGTATATATTTTAACTTGATGCTTTTGTAGATTTAAAAAATATAGTAAAACTTAAGTGTTTGGACTGTCCTCTTAGTTTAAAATAAAAACTATGAAACTATGACAATTAGTCTGGGGCTGGCCTGGAACTTGCTGTCCTCTAACCTCAGTCTCCCAAGTCCCTGGGTTTACTAGTATGTGCCATCACTCTGGCTTGTTCGTTTTTTATATGTTTTTGTTACTTAGTTTTAATTATATTTTGTGATCTATCTTAGTTGTAATTTCAAATTCTTATTTGTGCCTGGATATGATAAAACTCTTTAGTTACTTCCATCTGTTCTTACTTATTTATTTTGAGATGGGATTTCAATGTGTGGCCTTCTATTCCTGGGATTAAGCCTTGGCCTCCCCAGTAGTTGGGACTATGGACACGTGTTATAGCGTCAGGCTCCATCTTTTCTTTTACTTCACATATTTAATTTTTATTAGACTATGGTACAAAGCAAGTAGTAAAGTTTGATCTGAATTTATTATATACAGATTTGTAGGTAAGAGGCTCATGTGTTTTCAGTCATTCACTTGTAGAAACAATGTGATGTTCCTTTAATGTTTTGGGTGGATTACTAAATGCTATAAAGGCATAAAGCATAGTTGAATAGGTCAGTTATATCCACAAATAACTCAGTCTTCGGATTGTCTGATAACTTTGTCCTTTTCAGGTTGGAGGATATGAAAAACTATCTATTTATTTAGTTTTTGTTACCAGGGATTGAACCCAGGGACATTTAACCACTGAGCCACATCCCCAGCCCTTTTTAATATTTTATTTAGAGACAGGGCCTCTCTGAGTTGCGTAAGGCTTCACTAAGTTGCTGAGGCTAGCTTTGAACTCGAGATTATCCTACCTCAGCCTTCCAAGCAGTTGGGATTACAGACATGTGCCACAGCATGAAAGGTAATTTTGATGATTAAGAAAGCATTTTCTTTTTTTCTTTCTTTCTTTTTTTTTGGTGATGGTGCTGGAGATTGAACCCAGGGCCTTGTGTGTGCAAGGCAAGCACTCTACCAACTGAGCTATATGCCCAGCACTAAGAAAGCGTTTTCTATCAGGACTTCTTGAGAGTATTGAAAAACTATGAAAAGTTTCTGTAATGTAGCAATAATATTGTGTTGAGCATCTGTTTTTTATTTTGATATTTTTGTGGTAGTGTTTTTCCTTGAACGTTTATACTGTTCTACCATTTCTGCTGCCCCAGGAACTTGTGTGGTCAAAAATATTACTTGGATAGTCTTCTGATACAACCTACTCCCCCCACCCTTTGCATTTGAAAGTCTGAGACCTTATAAAACAGTGTTCCTGTGGAGTTCTTTAGACAGTTTAATTCTTTCATGTGTGCCACTCTTACTTTTATTTAAGTGATCACAAAATCACATTAAATTTGATTAAAACAAAATGCTAATGATTTATTTATAGAATTATAGAAAGTAGGATCTTAGATTAGCCTTACTGGTTTTACTTTTGAATAAACTGAATAAGTTGAGAATGAAGTGATTTGCTTAAGTTATTGCAAATGGGCAGTAGCAGAAGCCAAGTTTCTGATATCTACTGTAGTGCTCATTCCATTATACCATATCATCCAGGGAGTGATTCAACATGATGATTGATATTTAAAACAAAAATTGGAGTGAATGGAGAATGAAAGATCACTTTGGATATTCAGCTTAAATATGAAATTAAAAGTTCTTCAAAATATTACATTTCTGCAATGAAAATATAGTTTGAAAAAACGGTATTGATCTACATCAGTGATATGAAGATAACTAGAAAACTAGTTTGTTTTTTTGGCGGGGTACCGGCTATTGAACTCAGGGACTACTGACCCCCATCCTGAGCCCTTTTTTATATTTTATTTAGAGACAGGATCTTGCTGAGTTGCTTAGCCTCCCTAAGTTCCTGAGGCTGTCTTTGAACTTGTGATTCTCTTGCCTCAGCCTCCCAAACTGCTGGGATTACAGGCATGTGCCCCTGGGCCCAGCTGATTAATTTTTTTTTATATTTGTAGATGCACAGAATGCCTTTATTTTGTTTATTTTTATGTGGTGCTTAGAATCGAACCCAGTGCCTCACACATGCTAGGCAAGTGCTCTGCCACTGAGCTACAGCCCTAGCCCTGATTAATTTTTCAAAAATATTTTATTTAGTTGGACACAATACCTTTTATTTATTTATTTTTATGTGGTGCTTAAAATCGAACCCAGCGTCTCGCATGTGCTAGGTAAGCACTCCACTGCTGAGCCACAACCCCAGCCTATGCCCTGATTAATTTTTAATCTATTTTGATGACTATCTTTTCACCAAAACAATACTCAGTATTGGGAATTGAACCCAGGAACATGCTAGGCAACTCCTCTAACCACCAGCTGTATCACCAGCCCTTTTTATTTTATTCTGAGACAAAGTCTCGCTAAATTGCCCAGGGCTGGCCTAGAATTTGTAAACTTTCTGTCTCAGCCTCCCTAGTAGCTAGATTACAGCATGTGCCACAGTGCCTGACTGAGTATCTTCTTTAACAAAAATGTCTTTGAGATTATCTGGATTTAACTATGCTTCATTGCATTTAAGTATTACAATGATGGAAGTTTTATTATGTCAGTGATTAAGAAATTCTGAGACCTAAAGAAATAGGTTAAATTATTTTGCAAATTAGCTATTGCTTTTTTCAATTAGATCTTTGGATATTATTTTAAGTATGAGGGACTTTTGTATAAAACTTTTATATAAAAGTATAGATAAATAAGACCTTTTTTTTTTTTTTTTTTTAGTGCTGGGCATCCAAACCAGGGCCTCATGAACGCTCAGCAAGAACTCAGCCACTGAGGTACATCAGGGATTGAACCCAGGGATGTTTAACCACTGAGCCACATCCCTGGCCCTTTATATTTTTTATTTTGAGACAGGGTCTCACCAAGTTTCTTAGGGCCTTATTAAGTTGATGAGACTGGCTTTGAACTTGCAGTCTTCCTGCCTCAGCCTCACATGCTGCTGATTTACAGGTGTGTACTACCAAACCTGGCCATGAACTATATTCTTAATGCTACATTGGAAAATTCACTTTTGATATCAGTTTTCTTTTTCTTTTCTCTTTTTTTTTTTTTTTTTTTTTTTTTTTTTCTCTTTCAGTGCTGGGATTCAAACCCAGGGCCTTATACATGCTGTCTACCTCTGAGCTATATTTCCAGCTCTGTAATATTAGTTTTATAAAGATATTCATGCCATAAAATTAAAGGAAAAGGAATGTTATTTTCTTTAAAGTGATAATCTTTGTGTTAACACTGAGGTATGTTTGTTTATTCTGTTTGAACTATTAAATAATATATCCAT